>NC_085861.1:7035627-7155627 GCF_034702125.1 Engraulis encrasicolus
GAGGAGAGAAGAGAGGAGGAGAGGGGGAGAGGAGAGGAGAGAGGAGAGGAGAGAGGAGGAGAGGAAAGGAGAGGAGAGGAGAGGAGAGGAGAGGAGAGAAGAGGAGAGGAGAGGAGAGGAGAGGAGAGAAGAGGAGAGGAGAGGAGAGGAGAGGAGAGGAGAGAAGAGGAGAGGAAAGGAGCGGAGAGGAGAGGAGAGGAGAGGAGAGGAGAGGAGAGAAGAGGAGAGGAGAGGAGAGGAGAGAGGAGGAGAGAAGAGGAGAGGAGAGAGGAGGAGAGGGGGAGAGGAGAGGAGAGAGGAGAGGAGAGAGGAGGAGAGGGGGAGTTTGTGATGCCATACCTCAGATGTGTTGAGTGGAGCGGAAGATGGCGCGACCGTCAGAAGGGAAGCGGGGTACTGGTTATCAATGCACACGATCGGCTGCAAAGACGCACATGGCAAAAAATAATGTAGCCAATTTCAAAATGCAGACAATCCAGACATTTTTCACTGCAAAACTTTACTTTGGTCATACTAATAAATATTAGTTCATTATTTAGTAGTTCACCTATTCATGAAAAGATCAAAATTGGCAATAGACAGCACTGTTTCAATGAGCAGCAGTTGCAATACTTACTCTAGCCACCATCCTTAACAGTGCACCTTTCGTAACACATGTCTTATGAGCCACTCAGTTACATTATAACAACATTGCTATGACATTACAGAGAGCCCTAAATAACAGTAGGGCTGCACAATTAATCGAAAAATAATCAAAATCGTGATACAATAGTGAAATCGAACTCATGATTTTAATCGTGATTTAATCGTGGCAATAGTGACCTACTTTTGAGAGCGTCCTTGAAGCCAGAACATACCGACAGGCTGGTATTTCTGGCCAGAAATCTGTCCACTTAAGTTTCATGCTATTGCCTTTACATAATTATTACAATTCATTTTATTTTGCTCATCCCGTATGTAATTCATTCTTGTTTATATTTCATCTTGTTATAATTTTCAAAAAAATCTGCAAAAATCAATAATCGTGATTAATAATCGTGATTATGATTTTGACCAAAATAATCGTGATTATGATTTTTTCCATAATCGTGCTGCCCTACATAACAGATTAAGATTTTGAGGATAATAAGGTTATCATAGGCTCTGCACCAAGGGCTCAACAATTGGGCAGTCATGGGTAAGCGGTCAGGGCGTCAGACTTGTAGCGCAAAGGTTGACGGGTCGACTCCCGATCCGCCAGGTTGGTGGCGGAAGAAATTAACCAGTGATCTCCCCCACCCTCCTCCATGACTGAGGTACCCTGAGCATGGTACCGTCCCGCCACACTGCTCCCTTGGTGCGCCATTGGGGGCTACCCCTTTGCACGGGTGAAGCATAAATGCCATTTCGTTGTGTGCAGTGTTCACTTGTGTGCTGTGGAGCGCTGTGTCACAATGACAACAGGAGTTGGAGTTTCCCAGTTGGGGCCTGTCACTTAACTACATTTGGACAACATGACTTGAATGGTTGAGAATATTGACAGGCAATTACAGATAATTGTTAGAGTGTCTCTCACCTGAGTTTCATGTGAGCAGGTGGCTCTGCAGGCGAAAGCAAACAGGTAGATGGAGACAATGAACTGCAGCACTGAGAGCACCAGCATCACGCCGACCGATCCCTTCACTCTGATCTGATGGTACAGAACAGTACATTACATTACATTACATTATATTACATTAGGCCTACATACTATATACTATGTGCTGTGTGTGTGTGTGTGTGTGTGTGTGTGTGTGTGTGTGTGAGAGAGAGAGAGAGAGAGAGAGAGAGAGAGAGAGAGAGAGAGAGAGAGAGAGAGAGAGAGAGAGAGAGAGAGAGTGTGTGTGTGTGTGTGTGGTGTGTGTGTGTGTGTGTGTGTGTGTGTGTGTGTGTGTGTGTGTGTGTGTGTGTGTGTGTGTGTGAGTGAGTGAGTGAGTGAGTGAGTGAGTGAGTGAGTGAGTGAGTGAGTGAGTGAGTGCGTGCGTGCGTGTGTGTGAACGTACTGAATAGGGGTTGCCGTTGTTGTTGTTTTCATACGGGAATGGGAGGATTAGCTCAAAACTGTAGATGATGATGGCCAGTGCTGCTGCTACAAAGCTGACGACGTTCATCCCCAGGGAAGCTTTGACCTGCACGGGAATACAGGAGAGCAATGCAGTTCAACATTATATCAATAACTTTAAGAAACTCCCGCACACTGACCATTTAGCTGTTCTTTCTTTAATATTAACGACGTTTCAGTACTAGACGTTCATCAGGCAATCTCTTTCTGATTAGTACCGAAACGTTGTTATTAATGAAAGAACAGCGAACTGGTCAGTGTGCGGGAGTTTCTTGTTGTTGCTGAGTGACCCATGGGCCATCTCCGATGCACCTGCCAGCTGAGGTGTACGAAAAAATTCGAAGTTTAAACATTATATCAATGAATTGAATTGAATTGCTTGAAGGTCAGTAGACTGAAACGTTGCAGTAAACCATGCAAATGTGAACAGTGTGCAGGAGCTTTCTTTGCTTTAACGTTGGTGACCTAGGGGTTCCACTCCTACGCACCTGACCAAGGAGGTGTGCAAGAATTCTTCACTTAGGCTACTAAACATTATATCAATAAAATATTGAAGGGGCTCCAGGTAGGATTAAAAGTTTAATGAATCACTGTCCCGAGTCATGCGATTCATTAGTGAGTGAGCGATGACTCTCGCGAACACTTCCGCGGTCCGCTATCAGAAAACCCCGAAAGCAACTTTTTGACAGAGCGGTCCGAAGGAGTGTCGTGGAAAACACTTTTCATACGAAAAATCGCTTAATATACCGCATTCAGATGTGTCAACTGCTGGCATTCCGTGATGAAAAACATTCTCACAGCGAGTTTATTTGGTGTTATTAAAGTGTCGGAATACCGGCATGTCGGACTAGTGGCATGTCGGGATAGGGGGTTGTCGGAATAGCGGTATGTCGGAATAGCGGTTGCCCCCTGTTTATTTGAACAGCATTTGAACGGCACCGCGCAAACGACATCATCCTACCTTGTGCCCCTTTAATGAATAGCCTACCTTCTTTTATAAAGCACAAGTGACTTGATGTAACAACATTGCCGTATTTCACTGCTTTTAGATTGTGGACTGCTGGTGCTACTATTTACCAAGTACCTGTTCCAAGCCTGTAAATAAACATCAGACATGGCTATTATTCGATTATCGATTTACAAGATGTTTACAACCAGAGGTGTGTAAAGGAAACAAAAGTGCTCATACAGATTTCCTCATTAGGTAAAGTGGAGAAACTGGTGTATAAACTATCATGTACAAGTACAGGTCGAGGATGGGAGTCTGCATATTGGAAAGGACCCAAAGTCTCCAAAGGTCTCCTAACCGAAGGTCTCCTAAAGGGGCATTCACCTGACATCACATGGATCCAATAAAAGAATGGGCTTGATGTATCTTACTGTAATGCAGTGGTTCTCAAACTTTTTCCATCATTCCCCCCTTCAGAGGGTCTGAATGCTTCCGAGCCCCCCCCCCCAAGCAACAGCAGTAGGCTAATCGCGCAGACTGATTTTGCGATCGCTGCGCAGAATCAAAGGAAAGGTGACTGGTGAGATTAAACAAAGAGGGACTGCAGTCGAATGCAGATGTGTGTTCATTTCCTATGCTATTCAAATTCATGACAATTCATAATATAATGTTGGGGAGGGCTTTAAAATTATTGACTTATTGGCGAGACAGGAAATCATTTCCTTGGGGCAAAAAAGCCCAAATCAGATGTCACGCGCCCCCCCTGAGATACCTCCGCGTCCCCCCAGGGGGGCTTACGCCCCACTTTGAGAACCACTGCTCTAATGGAAGATTCTTTGATGTTTTCCTCTTACTCACCATGCAACTGCTCCGTGTCTTATCAGCTCTTATGGTCAGAGAACCAGCTGTAATGTACTGAAATAAAACAAATACATGAAAAGATAAAAAACACTATTTGAGGCACTCCGTACTAAAGTTTAAAAAGCCTTTATTAAATACTGGCTACATGCCTACGCGTTTCGACCCATTGTCTTCATCAGGGCATCAAAAATACATATAAAAAAATACATATTCTATAAATAGAATCAACTCAAAAGTAATTTAATTAAGATGCCCTAGGCTTTGGATGAGAACATTCAGAACAGAATTTAAATTATTATTTTTCTGTCTTTTCTTTGTCAAAAGAATATTTCATATTCATTGTGCCACTTGTTTTTTAGCCATTATTTACAGTGGCAGGTTTACAATAGTGGCAACGGTTTTGTTCATGAAGTCAATGTTCTTTTTTTACTTGTGTGAAAAAAATAAATATATATATAGGACAAAGAAAACATTAAACTCACCATTAAGGCTCCCCAGTACGAGATGCCAGTGTAAGTGGACGGCATCATATCAAATGTACCCACGATGCCAAACAGCAATATGACTATTCCCGTCATTATCTGGACAGTCTGTAAAAAACCCCCCAAAAAAACCACGGAGACACTGATTTCACCTCTTCTCTGCTCATGGTAGCAGATTCTGTGATAGTAAAACATTTTTTTTTTTTTAAATGGATAAATAACGCATGATGTCATGTAAGGGTTATGAGAAACTTACGCCCAGGATAGACGGTTCCCCTTTCAGGAACTTCTGAAGCCGAGAGGAGGGTGCTGGAGCAGCTCCAGTCTGGGGTAAGCCATCGCCTTGGCCTCCTTGCTGGGGGTACACATGGGTGACTACCACCATGCCACCAGAGTTGTATGGAGCTGAGGTGGTGGCCATGGTCGCTGATGCTGATGACAGAAGATAGTAATAACAGTTAAGATGACATTGTAATGGCCCTACTATGTCTCTAATGGTAGGACACTGGGCTGCTACCAGGGGAGTAAAGAACACAATGTCTTAGGCCCACTTACTACACCCATTAGCCTATTTATTTAGGCATCTTGGGCCTACTGACAACTACTCACTGCCCCCCCACCCCCACCCCAGCCGTAACCACCAGACCGCAGTCTATTTAGAAACCAACATGAATATTATTTCAGATATAGGAATGAGGGCTTGCCGCCTAGTTCAATAACAGTTTCCTCATATAGGCAACAGTCACTGATATTCCCTGCTGGGACAATTGCATGCTCTCCGGTCTGTGCTTGGCAGCAGGTTTCCCAACGACTGATGTCTGATAACATGAGTATCTGGGGGTAGCCTGCATGGTCAAAACTACGACTGATGTCTAATAACATGAGTATCTGGGGTAGCCTGCATGGTCAAAACTAAAGACAAACAAAAAAATTCGCAGGCAACTGTCTTCACTAAACGAAATACATAATGCATGCACATCAGTAACACACGATGTAGAGGGGGAATTCCTGTGTTCCTTTATCCGCAAATCCCTTACGCCCAAAAACAATACTTCAAGTCAACACTACTGCCGTCTGGCATTTTACTAGAGTGTACAATAAAAGAGACTACTCACATTTATTGACGTCGGTCTTCCACAAATGGTTTAGAAATAGAGTGTAGCCTACAAGAAACTCGGACGTCCCCATGCATTTTGGTTATAAATGCGCTTCTCGGTTGGTGTGTCCGCGTCATTGACGATAGTTGGGTGGGCTTCTGAACTCTGTGTGCCGGTCCGCCCGGACGTTACACAATGGTGAAAACACCGTGCTTTGGAAAGTAGCCTATGAATAATTTCATGACAGGTTCTCACCGACTGAAAGACGCGAGTAGATAACCATATGGGCCTTTGATATCTATGGCATAAAATGCCAAAATGGGCCAAATGGACACTCAGCACTTTTGGGGACATGCTTCGGATGAAACTATAATGAACTATGTTGCCAGCCTATTAGTTTGGACTCGTGAATGGCGGGCACATAAGCAGATACTTGACGCTGAAAACAGCTTTGTTTTTTTCTGAGATGGGGTTGTTGGGTTAAGGAACTACTGAATTTCACAAAGTTTATGGCATCATAGGGAAAGGACACTGTGTGGAAATGTCAAAGCAATATCTGCCTGGAAGTTGAAGTTTTGACATTGCGTGTTGACCTCAATTTGACCTCGCAGTCGCAAATGTACAATGACTGATTGTGCGTGTTATGGTAGGCACAAATCCCCTTACTATAGGAAAACCATAGTAGTAATTTCTCGGGTATGCATTGACACAAATAAATACAAATAAATAATTAAATAATTGATTGATTTGATAGGTGAAGTTTAAGGATGTTTTTGCCACTTCATGATATCAGGCTGGAATCAGCATGTGCAGTGGCAGTTCTAGACAAAAATGACCAGGCTGTGTATGTGTGTGGGGGGGGGGGTGCAGAGATGGGGGCAGTCTTTAGGGTGGCACATGTAACAGTAATGACCTTCTTATATATATAGCACGGCGGATGGGACACACCAAAGGGCCTTATCGTGCACTTTTGAGTAAAAGCATGAAAATCGGTACATATATCCTTCTTAATATGCTGATTAATGTTAGCGTTGGAGGCGTCGCGAAAAATGCATCGTTTTCAAGATGGCCGCCAAATCCAATATGGCCAACCCATATTAATGAATCTACCTGATATTTGGTAGTAAAAGCATGAAAATCGGTACATATATCCTTCTTGATATGCTGATTAATATAAGCATTGGAGACGTAGCGAAAAATGCATTGTTTTCAAGATGGCCGCCAAATCCAGTATGGCCGACCCATATTAATGAATCTACCTGACACTTGGTAGTAAAAGCATGAAAATCGGTACATATCTCCTCCTTCATATGCTAATGATTATAAGCATTGGAGGCGTCGCGAAAAATTAAGCATTTTCAAGATGGCCGTCAAATCCAATATGGCCTACCCATATTAATGAATCTTCCTGACACTTGGTAGTAAAAGCATGAAAATTGGTACACATATCATTCTTGATATCCTGATGAATATTACCATTGGAGGCATTGCTAAAAATGCTGTATTTTCAAGATGGCCGCCACATCCATTATGGCCAACCCATATTAATGAAGCTACCTGACAGTTTGTAGTAAAGGTATGGAAATTTGTACACAGTTACTTTTTTATATTTTGATTGATAAAATAAATCAATTCTTTGCAAAAAAAGTTTACATTTCAAGATGGCTGCCAAATCAAATATGGATAACGCATTTTAATAAATCCTTCAGGCACTTTTGGTAAAACCATGGAAACTGGTGCACATTTACTTCTTGATGTGCTCATTAATATTAGATATTGAGGCATTGTGGGAAAACAAAAAACATTTTCAAAATGGCCTTGCATATAATTAACACTCACAAAATACCATTGACAATGATTAAACATTATTGGCATGTTATCAAATGAAATGATGCATATGTTATGGTTTTGCCCAAATTGTGTCTGCCATCACCACAATAGGTTATTTTCTGTAATGTGATAACTTAAGAATAGGTGCAAGAGTTTGCACCACCTCTTGTGTTCTACCACTCTATAATAGGTGCATGAACTGATTAAGTGTTAAAGCCTTACACTTTGAAGATTGCTGACTTTGTTTGCATTATGGGTTTTGTAGAGATGGACAGATCTGTATGAAATGTTCTGTGCTAATACTCTTGAATAGGTACACTCATTGCATTCTTGAGGCCTCAAATAGGTAATACGGCAGTAGCGTTATGTACAAATCCAAGGCTTTTGAGGGGCTTGTGGGATGTACAGCAAATCTAGCGCTTAGTGATAACTGCATAGGCCCTGTACAAATTCCAAAAGGGCCAGGATTGCAAGTTTGCTAGAGAGAAAGTTCACTTGATTTGTTAATTCATGGACATTGTTATGATTGCTTACTTAAAAATAAACCAATAGTTGATGACTACTTCTAGCTGCACAAGGTTTTCAAACAAACTGCAATCCTGTCTATCCAATGCAAGTTGTATGGTATATCTTGCCTGGTTAACACAAGTTGATCTCACAAGTGAGATTATCTGGATTTCTGCAATTTCTCATAGTGAAGTTGTGATTTATGATTGCCCATGGCAGTTTATAGGTTAAGAATGTGGTATTTGGCATATGTGTAGCCCATATCCAATCATGTCAGTTGTATCTATTCAAACAAACTGCAGACATTGCCTTAACACCCCTACTCATTCTCCTGATTGAACCCCAAGATCTGGTACCCTCACTGAGTGATGGAATCCATGCTACATTTCAGATCAGAAGAATTGTATATACAATGGCCAACATCAATAAAACCGCCAATAATGCCTAATTAAAAGGTTTACATAAACTTTGAATAAATGGTGAATGGCACAGTTGGAACATGATGGCCATCAAAAAGTCAACTCAGGGTATGTAAAATATAACTTGAGCGAAAAGTTTGCGTGTACAGTATTAGGATTCATTTCTAGACCATGATGATGATGTGAAGATTTGGCGTATGGTGTGTGTGTGTGTGTGTGTGTGTGTGTGTGTGTGTGTGTGTGTGTGTGTGTGTGTGTGTGTGTGTGTGTGTGTGTGTGTGTGTGTGTGTCGCGTGACAACCGGTGCCGTGGGTCATATGGGTCAGTCATATTTGATCTGATTTTTGTTCATGGCCCCATTCCTAATATGAATCTGCATCTAAAAAAGTAACTCGCTGTACCAATTGTCATGCTTTTACAACAAAGTACCAGGTAGTTAATATGGGCTGGCCATATTTGATTTGGCGGCCATCTTGAACACAATGATTTTTTCCCCCCGCGACGCCTCCAATGCTAATATTAATCAGCATATCAAGGATATGTGTACAGTTTTTCATGCTTTTACCACCAAGTGTCAGGTAAATTCATTAATATGGGTTGGTCATATTGGATTTGGCGGCCATATTGAAAACGATGTCTTTTTTTGTGACGCCTCCAATGCTAATGTTAATCAGCATATCAAGAAGGATATGTGGACCGATTTTCATACTTTTATTACCAAGTCTCAGGTAGATTCATTAATATGGGTCGGTCTTATTGGATTTGGCGGCCATCTTGAAAACGATGAATTTTGTGCAACGCCTCCAACGCTAAATTTAATCAGCATATCAAGAAGGATATGTGAACCGATTTTCATGCCTTTACTACCAAGTGTTAGGTAGATAGGTAGATTCATAAATATGAATTGTCCATATTGGATTTGGCGGCCATCTTGAAAACGATTAATTTTTCATGATGCCTCCAATGCTAATGTTAATCAGCATATCAAGAAGGATATGCGTACCGATTTTCATGCTTTTACCACCAAGTGTCAGGTAGATTCATTGATATGGGTCGGCCATATTGGATTTGGCAGCCATCTTGAAAACTCTGCATTTTTCGCGACGCCTCCAACGCTAATATTAATCAGCATATCAAGAAGGATATGTGTACTGATTTTCATGCTTTTACTCAAAAGTGCACGATCAAATCACCCATCTGCCGTACTAATAGGCCTACACAGTGGTGTACTTATATACCAGTCCTTTTTATATACAGTATGTATTTTTATTTAAGTTTGGCTAATGCTACAACACCTAAAACAGGCTTGACTAGTTTCCCATCTGTGTGCATGGTGTGCCTGGTGTAGGCTACATAAGTGCCTTTTTGGTAGCTACTAGCTGGACTTGGTGCTTTAAGGGATGGTCATCTGCAGAAGCATTGTAAAACATGACCAATAAGTAAGGGTTAACGTTCGGCGAGAAGGTCGCTACCGTGGAATAGCAGCACGACAGAGAGAATCTTTAGACCCCGACGCGGAGCGGAGGGGTCTTGTTCTCTCTGAAGTGCTGCTATTCCACAAAGCGACCGACTCGCCGAAAGTTAACCCGCTTATTATATGGATATACTTAAATGATTCACACATGCGGGGACATTTCTTTAGACCTATTTAATGTTAAGATTGTTGCTGCGCAAAACAAAACAGTGCCGTTGTGGAACACCGCTAGGCAACAGCTAGGTAGGCTAGCCAGGACAACAGGTGTTGTCTTTCACAGCAGCTGCTAGAGCTCGAAAGTCCCGCCCCTTAGTTCCGCGTTTCACGGGACCTAAGCTGACCATCTAACAACGTGGTAGCGAGTAAATATCTTCTGATCTCAGTCATGATATGCGCTGGGCTACAAATATGCTGTTTAAGATGATAGATAAAGATTATTCATGCAGAAGTGTCAATGTTTTGTTCCGAGGCCGTCGGCATGGAAAATGTGAAGAAACACAGCTTTCTAAAAAATGTGGGGGTTCGTACGAAAAATTAAGCAAAAATATCAGAAACAACATATATGGAGCTCGTGGCACAACTCGAAGGGGATCGAAATGCCATTTTAATACCGCCATTGGATTACATGCTACGATTTTCGGCTAAAAACGCCGTTGAGGTCCCATGAAATCGGGGGAAGTGACGTCACTTTCGAGCTCTATTAGAGTGTCGAAAGACCGGACCCCCTGCGGAGTGATATGAAACATTCGCTTTAGCCACTGACTTGTATACAAGCCAGTGGCTTTAGCAGTGAACGTCTTGTTGCCATTGACAGCGGTAGCCAGGACAACGGGTGCTGTCTATCACAGCAGCTGATTAGAGTCTTGTTGAAAAGTCGCTTTAGCAGTGAAAAGTCTTGTTGCCATTGACAGCGGTCTGTTATAGACCAACCCGTCCGTTATCGAAAAATAACAGACGTCCGAACGTCGGGGAGCCCCGTTGAAATGAATGGAGCATTCGACAGATGACGTCACAACCATATAATAATGATATGGAAAGGGGTGGTGGGATAATTCAAGGAGCCTTTGCTCATGACAGGTGGATGAGGAGAAGGGATTAAACCTGTTTCCCTTATCTGTCCATTGCTCATGTAACAGAGCTCAGTGCTCACACCTTCACCAGTCATGGCCAAGCCTCCTATCTATGATATTTCAACATCTCCCAGGATTCAGACCCAATAAAAGTTGAACATTTTTCAACGCCTTGATGGCACACTGATTGCCATTGGTGAAACTGGTAGCTACCAGGAAATGAAAAGAGACTGATCTGATTGGTTCCTCTAGCATACAGAGGCGTGTATTGGACATGGGTTTGGTACACCCTCTGAGAAATATAAGTCTGTGGTAGTGGTAGTTTCAGTAAGACTGAAATGCTAACTTCACATTTTTATCAGCCAATCAGCGGCTGCCATTTCCTTTATTAGTGACGTGTCTAGCTCACCTTTCTTGCTACCATAGGTACAGTCGGTTCAAGACTTCCACGCATTGGTGTTTTTTAATGCATTTGCCCTTTAAATAAACCTTGGCTTTTTACCACACTAACCAACTGAAGTGCCTGGACCAAGGATTTTTTTTCCTTCAGTCTTTTTTGGTTTTGATTTTATGCCTTGTTTGCTGTATGCTTTTTGGTTATCTGTGTGTAATAATAATATAATAATAATTGTATTTGTATAGTACTGTATCATACAAGGGATGCAACTCAAAGTGCTTAACAAATGAGAAAACCTTGTAGTGTTCTGTTTTCTGTTCAGTTTAGATGTTATGTAGCTGTGGTTTGTCTTGTCTCTTGTGGTTTTATTGTAAGGTAACTTTTTAAAGCCGCCATCTTGGCCAGGACTCCCTGGCAGAAGAGTTACCGGTACTCTAACTCAATAGGACTTCCCTGGTTAAACAAACGTTAAATAAAAATAAAATAAATAAAATATTTTTCAGTCATCTGCCACAGGCATTTTTTAACAAAACACACATAAAACATTAAGTACATTAAGATAACATAGTTTGAAACCAACAAAGATGAAAATAACACTGAGGATATGTTAATGATTGTTTTATTGAGAAACTAACAAAATAGTGCTCGAAAGGACATCATACCTTACTGTGCCAGTCACAGACATAAGGTCAATGACAAGGATTTTTTTTTGTAAAGAAATACTTTGGAGCAAAGTAAGGCACACAAGCATGGAAGATAACATTGTAATTGTGCATGATAAACATAGGCTACAGACTCTAACATCTTAGTATAACTTGTATGACTTTAAATATACGTATATATACATCATCAAAATAATCTGAAAATAACCTGAATAACCAACCCATTTGCCCCCAAAACTGGGGCATCTTAAATTGAGATAGACTGATTGAACGTTGTGAAAACATATTGAATCACATTATAAAAAAATATATTTATTAGTTAGTAGATTGTTATTATTGTTATTATTATTATTATTATTATTTATTATCATTGTTATTATTATTATTTAATAAATGGGGGGGGGGGGCAACCTTAGCAATGGCCGTGGGTGTGGGTGCAGGATGTAAAGGAACGCATGAGGAAAAAAGACACACAACACAGACGCTCCCTTGCTGTGATTAAGTGGGAAAAATTGCTAAATGTTTTGACCTTCAAGGTCGTCATCAGGTGTCTCTGAGCAACAAACAGTGGGCACAGTAATGGTCTCTAAGTTGTATATTTAATATCTGTTAAACCAAATGTTACCATTGTAGTTAATTGGAAGTTCTGGAGGGAGACCTATGGTGAGTGATGTATCGGTGACTGATGTCTGAGGGCTCTGCCCCTTACGTTTTCTATATGTAGACCTGCCCACTGATTGTGGCTCAGACACCTGACAAAGTTTGCAGGTCGAAACGTTTCTCACTTGATAAATCACGGCAAGGGGAGCTTCTGCGGTGTGGATATTTGTTCCCTTTTCTTATTGTATGTATTCATCCCTCGTCGAAACCTCATGTATCCTCCTAGGCAAGGCTGTACTTTGGCGGCAGGTCTTCAGCACTCTCAGCATTGCCGTCATAGGCAGGTGCCAGCACACTGGGTGGTAGAAGTGGCATCTAATACACAGACACAAACACACGCACACACACACACACACACACACACACACACACACACACACACACACACACACACACACACACACACACACACACACACACACAAGCACAATACATGTGTATAAACTGTTATTTAAAGGGACACTGTGTGAGATTTTTAGTTGTTTATTTCCATAATTCATGCTGCCCATTCACTAATGTTACCTTTTTCATGAATACTTACCACCACCATCAAATTCTAAGTATTCACTATGTCTGGAAAAATTGTGCTTTTTATACATGAAAAGGGGGATCTTCTCCATGGTCCGCCATTTTGAATTTCCAAAAATAGCCAGTTTTAGCTGCAAAAATGACTGTGCTTGGATCACACTAGAAAATATTTGTTTATTACTTAGTAAACTTTCATGTTGAGATCAAATTTGGCAATAGGAAGCCCAGTTTCAATGAGCAGCATAGTTGCAGTACCTTTTTTGACCATTTCCTGCACAGTGTCCCTTTAATAAATTGTTGATTTCATTTTTATTGTTGTCTCCATTTATATTGCATCCTCATAGGAGCTGGGTTGTTCATAAATAGTGCGTGCGGATATTTCTGTTTTGCTGTCCCATATGCTTTTTAGTATAAATCATTGCCTCGTGCAGGGACGCAGAGAGCTTATGGTGGAGTGGTCAGAAGAGAAGAGGAGAGGAAAGGAGTGGAGGAGAGGACGAGAGGGGAGAGGAGAGGAGAGGGGAGATGAGAGGAGGAGAGGAGAAAAGAGGAGGATAGGAGAGGAGAGGAGTTTGTGATGCCATACCTCAGATGTGTTGAGTGAACCAGTAGATGGTGGGGCGGTGAGGAGAGGAGAGAAGAGGAGGAGAGAAGAGGAGGAGAGAGGAGAGGAGGAGAGAAGAGGAGAGGAGAGGAGAGGAGAGGGGAGGAGAGGAGATGAGAGGAGAGGAGGATAGGGGAGGAGAGGAGATGAGAGGAGAGGAGAGGAGAGGAGAGGAGAGGAGAGGAGAGGAGAGGAGAGGAGAGGAGAGGAGAGGAGAGGAGAGGGGGAGTTTGTGGTGCCGTACCTCAGCTGTGTTGAGAGGGTCAGTAGATGGTGGGGAGGTCAGAAGAGAGGCAGGGATCTGGTTGGTAATGTACATGACCGGCTGCAATCATCACACACACCAAATACAGGGTGTCAAAATAAAATGGATACAGGCCTTATGTAAATGTATAAATATTATATGTATCATTACTGAGTAGATGTGTATTGAAATTCATGTAAATTTCAGTGTACAATAGAACTTAACATAAACCTCATGTCACAATTAGCTGGTTAGAGGAATTCTTGCTGTTAGAAAAGTAGTTTAGGTGTAAAAGTATAAAAGCAGTTTAGTTGTAAAAGTATAAAAGCAGTTTAGTTGTAAGCAATTGGTCTTCTGCTCAGAGCTTGAAAGCAGTTTTGGTTCCTTCTCCGAGGAACTTCCAACCAGAAACTGAAAGAAATCCCTTGGAGAGGGAACTGAAACTCGTACGGTATGAGACGTACAAGGAGAGGGAACTGAAACTCGTACGAGACTAACAAGGAGAAATCCAGTTGCTTACAGTTCAACTCTTTGGATAATGTGACCCATGGATAAATTATGAGAACCTTCACAAACAATTCTCCCAGTTTGTCTCACCTGGGTTTCACCTGTGCAGGTGGCCTTGCAGCCAAAAGCCGACACACAGATGGAGAGGATGAACTGCAGTATTGACAGCACCAGCATCACGCCAACCGTTCCCCATAATCTAGCCTGTTGAAGTGCAAACAAACATTCATGTATTTGACTGTTATTACAATTAATACAAGACATGTGTGCAGACATGAAGCATTCCTGGCTACAAGCAGTGTTTTAATCAGTTACGTAATTGACAATTGTAGCAAGTTTGCGGACAAGAGAACGTATGAAAACCTACTGCACAAATTACAACAATCATTTTAACAGAAGGAAGTTTTAGGTTTGTTGCTTGATTAGTAGTCCAACTTCATTCTACTGTTGAACTTGTTTTAAACATCAAAGGGCCTAGTTGGTCTCTGAGATTTTACTGGACACTTCATCAGTAGTGTAGACCAGTGTTTCCCAACCAGGGGTACGTGTACCACTAGGGGTACGTGAGCACACCTCAGGGGGTACTTGGAAAAATGAAATAATAGCAAATATATGGAGTGAAGTCACATTGGGATAGACTCTATCCCAATGTGACTACACTCCATATATTTTTCCAAGTACCAAGTATCTGTTCCTCTATCCGATAGGATATGGAGTATGAGTGAGGGGGGTACTCATCATATGACAAAATGGCTTTGTGGGTACGCAGGACAAAAGAGGTTGGGAAACACTGGTGTAGACTACTGCAGGATCCATCACATGTCTTGGGGATGAAATTAAGGAAGTAAAACAAGATTTCCCCTCAGAATGGCTAACGTTCTCTGGCTCATTGCAAACACTACAGGGCCAGGTTCAGGTTTAGTGTACCAACCTGCAGTGCTTCGTGGCCGGAACGACAGCCATACGAGTCATAGTCGCCATAGTCGCCATAGCGACAGCGGTAGTAGGGGTAGGTTGGGACAATGAAGTCGAAGCTGTGGAGAATGATGGCCAGACCTGCAGTTATGGAGCTGATGATGTTCATCCCCAGGGAAGCTTTGACCTGCATGGAAATACAGATAGAGAATGTAGTTAGTTAGGTTAGGTTCAGTTTCTTTGGTAAAGTTTAGCTTAGTTCAGTTAAACACATATATACTACCGGGTATACTATGCTACTATACTATACTACATACACATACTAGTATGCTACTACATACACGTTACCAAAGGTATTTGCTCACCCATCCAAGTGATTGTAATCGGGTGTCCTAATTACTTGGCCTGATAAAGAAGCTGGACATGCAGACTGTTTTACAAACATTTGTGAAAGAATGGTCAGCTCTCAGGAGCTCAGTGAATTCCAGCATGGATCTGTCACAGGATGTCACCTGTGCAACAAATCCAGTCATGAAATGTCCTCGCTCCTAGATATCCCACGTCCAACTGTGAGCTTTATTATCAGGAAATGGAAGAATTTGGGAGCAAGAGCAACTCAGCCATGAAGAGGCAGGCCACATGAACTGATGGAGAGGGTTCAGCAGATGCGGAGATGCATAGTGCAAATAGGTGGTCGACTCTGCACAGTCACTTGGATTTCCAGGGCCGAGCAGCTGCATCCAAGCCATGCCATACCCTTCAATCATGGTTCGACTATGGTTTAACTATACCCATACGTAAATTAACCATGGTTTTACTCTGAAAACTAACCATGGTTTAGTGGTTGGGTGGGATTTCAACCTGCAACCCCTTGGTCTTAAGTCCAACTCCCTAACCATAACACCACGGCTGCCCACATACATGAGGCACTGTAAAGCGCTTTGAGTGCTCGAAGGAGTGGAAAGGGGCAGTATATATGCATCAGTGAGTGATGATGAGTGATGTAAAGTTACTCACCATACAGCTGCCGAGTTTCTTGTAAGCCCTCACCGTGAGAGACCCAGCTGTGATGTACTGAAAGATAGAATTATCAGTTCTATTAATTGTAGCACTCAAATGAACTGTTTTTTTTTTAAATTTCTTTTCTTTAATATTTTATGTACCCAATAATGGCAACCCAGCACATGCACAAGTATGGATTAAGTTAACAATTGTGTTAGTATGTTTTGTGTGTTTTGTAGAAATAATAAAACATAATAAAACAATAAAATATTATATAATAAAAACAATAGGATCTCACAATATAAAATATTATATAATAAAACAATAGGATCTCACAATATAAAATATTATATAATAAAACAGGATCTCACAATATAAAATATAATATCATAAAACAATAGGATCTCACAATATAAAATATAATATCATAAAACAATAGGATCTCACAATATAAAATATTATGTAATAAAACAATAGGATCTCACAATTGTGGCTCCCCAGAAGGGAATCCCGATGTAAATGGACAGAGTTGGATGAAATGCACCAACGATGCCAAACAGGAATATGACAATTCCTATCATTATCTGGACAGCCTGCAGAGAGAGATAGGGGGGGGGGGTGGGAAGAGAACGAGAGAGAGAGAGAGATTTCATAATGACTCCTTCCATGAGAGCAGATTTCGAAATCACAGGAAGGAAGTAGCCTACTGGACTTCTCAAGAAATTGGCAAATAACACATGATGTCAGCCAGGGTTATGAGAAACTTACGCCCAGGATAGACGGTTCCCCTTTCAGGAACTTCTGAAGCCGAGAGGAGGGTGCTGGAGCAGCTCCAGTCTGGGTTAAGCCACTGCCTTGGGCTCCTTGCTGGAGATACACATGGCCATCGCCTTGGGCTCCTTGCTGGGGGTACACATGGGTGACTACCACCATGCCACCAGTGTTGTATGGGACTGAGGTGGAGGCCATGGTCGCTAATAACAGAAACAGCATAATACCAATGTCAACTACAACATCATATTCATGTTCTCTTTTACACTGCCAATCAGTTCCCTACCACACAATGACAAATAATTAATTTAGCAAAATCAACATGAATACTCTACCAAGAAGAGGTTTAATTCGGTTCCCCTGCGCATAGTCTAGCATTACGCGCCCTCCAGTGCGCGTCTCCTGTCAACAGGATGTTTATCTGGATCTCTGAAGGCAAGAGAGAGCATGGCTGGTTGTCGGTAACAACAACTGGTTGTTTGACCAGACACGGCATTCCTAACCCAAGATCAAACTACTATGAAAACAGTACAACCATGCACATTAGTAACCGCAGTATAGTAGGTATCCGACTTTCACTCAAAGGCGCACAACATGGCCATTCATGGAGTTCGCGTATTATTCACACCAACCTTCCAAGTTAGTCTGTGTATTTTTTTAAACAACAATTCCACCACTCCTAAACCAGCCAAAAACAAAATCGTAATTCCTTACGGTTACTTGAAACTGCCTACTTTCTAATAGTAGCCTACCATTTAACCGAAATTAATAGACTGTTAGGCCTATACAGAGTACTTCATGATATTTAAAGAACACACTCACCTTTGGTTGATGTAGGTCTACAACAAAAGTTCTGCTACAATGCAACGCTTCCTAAAATCCTACTCGTTCCTTGCTTGGTAGTGACGCTTCTCTGGAGTGACCATCTGCGTCACTTACGATATTTGTTGTCCCTCTAGTCTAGCAGATGTTGCACAATGGTAGGTACACCATCTGGTGGTAAGAATGAGTATTGCAGGTCCTGTTGTAAGATGAAATGAAGTCAAAGTGAAATAAAAGCCCAACTGGGAAACTCCAACTCCCATTGTCTTTGTGACACAGCACTCCACAGCAAAAAAGTGAACACACTGCGCACAAGAAAATTACATTCATGTCTCACCCGTGCAATATAATGGTAAGACTGTACAGAACAGTCAAAAGATGTAATTTAAAAAATTAAGTAATATGAAAGCCGTGAAAGCCCATTGGGAAACTCCAACTCCCATTGTCATTGTGACACAGCACTCCACAGCACACAAGTGAACACTGCACACTGCACACAACGAAATTGCATTTATGCCTCACCCGTGCAAGGGGAGCAGTGCGGTGGGACGGTACCATGCTCAGGGTACCTTAGTCGTAGAGGAGGATGGGGGAGAGCACTGGTTGATTACTCCCCCCACCAACCTGGCGGGTCGGGAGTCGAACCGGCAACCTCTGGGATGCAAGTCTGACGCCCTAACCGCTCACCCATGACTGCCCTAATATAATAACCAGAGATGGAATCAGGCCTGGACTGGGAGAACAAAATGGCCCGGGCATTTTTGGCCCAGNCCGGCCCCTCATAATCAGCGGAGCACATGCGATTACTTATTGACCAAGCGGCCTATGCGAAAAGGCGCAATATTCATGCATGAATCTCTCTTTCAGCTACCAGAAAACACCAGGAAATGTGTGCTGACTATATCAACTATTTATTTAAAATGAATCTTAGTTTGGGCAGTGGTTTAGAAATGCAATAGATGACCACACTCACAGCAAAAGTAATCTAGGCCTACTCTACTTCTCTCTCTAACTCAACCTCATCCTGGCCTGGTTTGACTAGATGAGAAGAGGGAGATAGATTATTTATCACAATGTATGCAGCACTTGCAAAATATTCAAATTAATAGGCTATGGTATTCAGTGTATTGTTTGTCTAGTAATTTATACAAGAAAGATGTTTGTGTCACAAGTCTTATTTTCTCTTGCTGACCCATGGGCACCAGAGGAGGTGTGACAGGCAGCAATGCCCAGCAGGTATTAACAGCTACCTGTACAATCCTGAGTGTATAGCCTACTCATAAATTGACCTTGATTAATGTTAAATTGAGGGTTTCNTATGAGGCGCCGCCTAGCCAATATGTCAGGAATTGCATACACATCACCGCTAAAAGCTTGCATGTACCTTACTTTTCCTCGCACATCACCGCTAAAAGCTTGCACGTACCTTACTTTTCCTCGCACATCACCGCTAAAAGCTTGCACGTACATTACTTTTCCTCGCACATGCACCCGAAAGGTTTGCACGTACACTGTTATTTGCTTGCACTCGAACAGGAAAACGTTGTGCATACGCCACATTTTCATGCACGCAGTAACAAAAATCTCACACACAAACTACTTTGACCTCGCACACACACCACTTTTGCCTCTCACACATACACACATTACACTCATACGCACAATACTTTTATTTGCACATGCACGCCAAACGCTCACACATAATTAGACTTTACTTCGCACATATCCCACTTTTCTATGCACATACACCCTTAAAGCTCGCACACATACCAGTGTTACTACGCACATGCTTGACTTTTCCCTCACGCACATACCACTTTTTTCTTACACATCACTACCATTCAAAATCGAGATTTCAGATGGTGTTTATGACAGGGAAATGGTATGTGTGCGACGACGTTAGTGTTGTGTGTCTCTGAGAAAGTGGTGTGTGTGTGTGTGTATGTGAGTTGTAGTGTGTCACACAAAAAGTGTTGTGTGTGCGAGCTAACATGTAAATTAAGGGCCGAGCTCCGCCCAGGTGCCAGCTCATTATGCAAATGCAGACCGAGTAAAGAAAACATTGAATGGTGCCAATTGGTGTTGGTGTCGAATTATTAGAACGAGCTAAATTGTTAACACCTGCCTGGATGTTAACGCCTGAATTTCCAGGAGAATCTATAATTGTGTTTAAAAGCCCTATAGCCTGATTTAACATGGCGTCCCTGTCCCTGGTATGCGCAGCCATTTCGAAGTCCGTTCGTCAGTCCGTTAAATGTGCGAGCAACCCACGTTCAGGCAAAGAAAGTGGGTTGGGCTGGTTTTCCGGTTGTTGTTTTTTCACTTCCTGTCTTGAGTGGACGCTAATATTTTTATTTCTGAAACTGTATCACCATTCATTTTATTATTTATATATATAATTATTTTTTACATAATAGAAGGGTAACGTTCAGAATGGTCAGAATATTCAATGTTTTCTTTACTCGGTCTGCATTTGCATAATGAGCTGGCACCTGGGCGGAGCTCGGCCCTTAATTTACATGTTAGCTCGCACACACAACACTTTTTGTGTGACACACTACAACTTACATACACACACACACACACCACTTTCTCAGAGACACACAACACTAACGTCGTCGCACACATACCATTTCCCTGTCATAAACACCATCTGAAATCTCGATTTTGAATGGTAGTGATGTGTAAGAAAAAAGTGGTATGTGCGTGAGGGAAAAGTCAAGCATGTGCGTAGTAACACTGGTATGTGTGCGAGCTTTAAGGGTGTATGTGCATAGAAAAGTGGGATATGTGCGAAGTAAAGTCTAATTATGTGTGAGCGTTTGGCGTGCATGTGCAAATAAAAGTATTGTGCGTATGAGTGTAATGTGTGTATGTGTGAGAGGCAAAAGTGGTGTGTGTGCGAGGTCAAAGTAGTTTGTGTGTGAGATTTTTGTTACTGCGTGCATGAAAATGTGGCATATGCACAACGTTTTCCTGTTCGAGTGCAAGCAAATAACAGTGTACGTGCAAACCTTTCGGGTGCATGTGCGAGGAAAAGTAATGTACGTGCAAGCTTTTAGCGGTGATGTGCGAGGAAAAGTAAGGTACGTGCAAGCTTTTAGCGGTGATGTGTATGCAATTCCTGACATATTGGCTAGGCGGCGCCTCATAGTTTCTTCTAACAGGTGCATTAGAAGAGGGGTTAATTTCCTGTTATCAAAATGCATCTCTCATTGCATAAGGAAGCTACTTTAATAGCTTGAATGATGAAAGAAAATCATGAACTGCCTATCACCACAATGCTTTAGTGTGTCGAATATGTTAAGAAAGCATTAACATACTGAAGTTTCAAAATGAGCAGTGCTGAAAGTGGTAGGCTACATAAAATAGTCTACAGATAAAACTGTATCAAAAGCTTATTCAAAAGAAATTCTTCAATCATTTATCATTTCTAATTGTCCTGGATAAAATAACAGCTGAGAGAGATAGAGAGAGAGATGCTAGGTCTTTACCTACAGAATATGGTTTGATTGTGCTCCAAGAATTAAAAAAAAAATCCGTTTGGCAAACCTTTTCCACACGCGAGACGCGACAACCGTTATATGGACATTTTCACTGCGTGGTAAATGTGATTACGCAAACGATCGCTGAATATTTAGTGAGAGTAGGCATGAGTTTGACAGTCTTCGAAACGCATTTGGTACACGGAATGCTTTAGAACAACACCACTGGTGTTCCATTTAATGCTATACATTTGGCACACTGCCGTGGCTACTATATTGTTAATATTATTCACGTCAGTGGTTTGGTGTATGGAATGTTTGTCTTCTCAAATGTCCGTGAGTCGTGCGACCGGTTCAAAGCACTCAAGCACACTTATAGTGGTGGGAATTAATGGCCTATTTAATATTAATGTTTAATGCTGAAGTGAGAGTTGGGGAGAGGCATGGAGTATCCTAAAGTTTGAAAGACTTGACTCATACCTGTCAGGGCTCGTAGAGGCTACTACTGCCGCTTCCACTTGCTGTCTCCTAGCGTGCTCCTTCATTTCCAACATGCAGAAGTTGTTGTCCCTCTCCTGCTGCTACAACACTATATGCGTGAACACATTATCTTGCCTCTGCTGCAAGTTTTTTTTTATCCCTTTTCCGCAAGCTTTTCCACTCCACCTTTTAGTTTTAGTCTCTCCATGTCTCAAATTTGCGCGCGTAATGCATGGTAGGGGTGGGGCCGCAATGAATAGTTAAGTCCGACTCAGATGCACCAATGGGACACCCCCTCCCTCTAGCCCCTTTATGTGTGGGCTGATGTCATTGGAGGAGGGCCGAGGGCCGTCAGCACGAAATTGTGGGCCGCCGGTCAATTAAAAAAAAAAAAACATTAATAACAATTATTTTTAAAAACCGACATCACCGGCCCTCTAGGGGCGTCGGCCCACCGGGATTTTGCCTGGTTTGCCAGATTGCCAGTCCACCCCTGGATGGAATTATAATAGCTAGCTGTAGGTGACAGACAATTGCTGCAATAATGTGACAAGTTTGTCTTGCGTCCCACTAGGGCTCATTGGTCACAGCAGTATCCCTTTATTTATTTATTTATTTATTTATTTATTTATTACAGTATCAAGAAGATGTTACACTAGTACCAGTATCTTCTCATGGAGAGACGTCTTCTTCAAATGCAAAAGGGCTTCACTGCTCTGAGAGTAAATATTATCACACACAAACCGGATTCCAAAAAAGTTCTGGAAATCTGCTCATTTATAATGGTACACGACGTGGAAAAATCTACAATAAAAAAGTAACTGGGGCAGGGCCAATAAAATGTGGTTAATTGGATAACACTAACGAGGACACTTAACAAAAACAAGTCGAGTCAAGTCAAGTTTATTTTTATAGTGCATTTCATACACAGGCGCCATTCAATGTGCTTCACATAAAAAAATAAAGGTAAAAAAAGGAAAGGAAACAAAAAAGTACTAGAGTTAGAGACAATTGTTTTTATTACATTCAACTTTACTCTTATTATTTTTTTTAGGGTTTTTAGAATACAACCATGTGCCACTTTTGCATAGATGTTTATAGTTAGTTGAAATACTTGAAAATGTCAAGGTGTTGCAAACTGTCTCGAAGTCTCTGAAATGCCTTAGATTCCAGAGATGTAAAGCTTTCTATGGTGGGTGCATTTTAACATCACCTGGAAGCTGGTTCTAAAGCTTTGCTGCATAGAAGCTAAAAGCTGCCTCTCCACAGTTTGTGTTAACTTTTGGAATACCAGCAAATTGTTATCCATTGACCTTAGTGACCTGGTTGGTGCATGCATACCGCTGAAACATATCCTGTAGGTAGCTTAATGATTTAAACACAAGAAGCAATAACATCAACTCAATTCTGTAGCTCACTGGGAGCCAATGCAGTGATCTCAAAATTGGAGTAATGTGGTCGAACTTCTTTGTTTTCATAAGAACCCTTGCTGCCGCATTCTGGATTAGTTGAAGTTGTTTGATGATCTTTTTGGGGAGGCCTGTAAAAAGGCTATTGCAATCCACTCTACTAGAGATGAGGGTGTGTATTATCTTCTCCAGATCATGTTTTGACATGAGTGAGGCCTCTAAGTTTAGCAATGTTTTTCAGGTGGTAAAATGCAGACTTAGTAATGGCTTTTTTTAGGTCGCTGTCAATAAGGACAACAAGGTTTTTAACTGTATCCCTTGCTTTCAGTCCCTTAGTTTTAAGATCAGTGCCACTCTTTAGTCTCTCCTCCCCTTTCCAAAACACAATTACCTCAGTTTTATCTGAGTTCAGCTGGAGGAAATTGTGAGACATCCAACTGTTAATTTGGTCAATGCAATGATAGAGTGATTCAAGAAGGGCATAGTGATTGGGGGACAGAGATAAGTAAAGTTGGGTATCACCCGAATAGCTGTGATAATTTATTGAGTTATTCTTGATGATTTGTCAGAGTGGCAGCATATATAGATTGAATAATAGTGGTCCCAGCATGGAGCCCTGATGGACCCCACAGTTTAGAGATATTGGTGAAGAAAGAGGTATGGCTTCCAATGGTAGGATTTTAACCAGGTGATTACAATGCCTGTGAATGTGTGAAACCAACCCAGTGTACCAGTCTATGTAGTAGTATAAAAAGAATGACTTTAAATATTGTCTACAAATAGTATATACATCATCAAAGTAACCTGAAAATAACCTGAATATATGGGCACAGACAACAATGACCAGCTAAGTCCAAGTACAAGTGCACTATTTGACATCCAGTAAGTGTCATACAGGGTTGTGTTTCTCAAAACCATATTTGCTAGCCAGTTAGCAACTTGGGTAGTTGCTATGGGAAATTTGCATTGCAACCAACAAACAAGCTAATATACCTATTTAACAACTATGGTTATGAGAAATGCACCCCAGGGTTTTTTTTTTACATACAGCCCCCTTTAAATTGCACATTAATTACCAGGACTTCCCCTTTAATTACTAGGAATATGGCTTGAATATGACTCGAAACAGTTTTTATTTCATTGATTCCTTATTATTACATTATTACCCCTTGCTTACACACATATAAATGACACATCTACCAATTGACACAAATGTGTTGTCCCTGGGCACACACACTACACGAGTTGAAATTCAACAGTATTAGTCTGATTTCTGACACTGTACCTATTTGAGTGTAGAGCTGGAAAAGATCCATACTGGGCTTGAACTTGTGTGTCCGCATATGAATGGCATGGCTGCCCAGCAGTGTGGCATGGCACCTCCCTCGTGCTCTGACACATTTTCACATTACATTACATTACATTACACGTAGCTGACGCTTTGTTTTCACCAAAGCGACTTACAGTTATTTTAAATACAGGGCATTGGTTACAGTCCCTGGAGCAGTGTGGTGCCTTGCTCAAGGGCACTTCAGCCATGTAGTGAGGTAGAGGTAAATCACCTAATAGAAGAGCCCAGCGTCCTCATTTTCTCAGAAAATGAGGACTCCAGGCTCTTCTATTATATGATTTAACTCTTAACTTAACCTGGTTTACTCCTTAACCAGCTTCTTAGTATAATGTTGCATTCACAAGCTCGGGACCTCTCTAGACAGCTGACGACACTGCTCACATGACAACCGAGTTCTGGAGTTTGGCGCATGAACGCCACTGATCGCGGAACAATCAGGAATCATGCCTGTTTTGTTTTGGTCCTCTTTTCTTTTTTTCACCTCCACTTGAGCCTCCACATCCACGACATATCATTTTAGCTGAAGTAAGCTAAATTAAACAGTCAGATGCCAGCATTACTGACATATGTGCATCTGCAATTGAATGACATTAACTGGTGTTGTTGATAGTGATTACAAAATGATATTTTAGCATTTATGATACTGTTTACATGCTAGTTGCAAGCATGGGCGCCATGTTGATGATGCGTGTGTCGTCACACAAAACACAAGCTCGGGAACTCGTTGTTCTATACTTCCGCCAGAGATCAACCTCGATAACGGGGCACCTAAGTCACGCCCTCTACTTCCTGGTTCATGGGGCAGTCAAAAAATAATTACTGTGCTTGAAAATGAGTGTTTTTTTGGACACCAATACAAACCTTGGACCTCCACCTATGCACCACAAATCCAAAAATCACAAATTTTCAAGCCCAGTAATCATTTTTGACCCCCTCTGCCCCATGAACCAGGAAGTAGAGGGCGTGACCCATTATCAATCTGACATTGCGTCACCAAATGTTCACTCCCACTTTCCCGAGGTTTTAGGTCGTCTTTCTTGGGATTCTCGACTTTATGAACGAGCCATAAGCCCCAAGGCTGTCACGCCACCCATCGTCTCTAGAACAAAACCAGCCTCAAGATTCTCTAATCCACTTCCATGTGAAAGTGGCTGACTTTTTCATAACCTGCCTTCAAATGGCCCTTCTTTCACGCCACCTGTTTTAAAGTGCTCCGTCCGGTGGGTCCTTAGAAAAGCAGGATCCAACTAAGCCTCAAGATTCCCTAATCCACTTCCATGTCAGGGTTGGCTGACTTTTTCATGGTGTCATGGTGAATTTGAAAGTGGTGGTAAGTATTCATGAAAAAGGTAACATTTCTGAATGGGCAGCATGAATTCTGGAAATAAACTAGGCCTACTAAAATATATTACAGTGGGTGCATTGTAATATGCGGACTTCCGTCCTCCCTTCCTCACTTGCATGCTTTGGGGCCTCGTGATGACATCACCAATGGCAGAAGTTTAATTCTCTTGTCAATTCTAATGTCATTTTCTCATTTGCAATCGGGATGGTAAAAGAAGAACAGCTCCCCAAACGTTGTTGTGGCCAGGCTGACAGCAGGGAAACCTTATTGTTCAGAGGCGGGGCGTCAGTAAAACGCGAGGCCACAAGCACAGGCCGAGGACGGGAGTCCGCATATTGGAATGCACCCAAAGTGCACCTTTAAAGGGACACTGCAATCACACAGGAACCTGCCAGTGTTCAGTCTCTGGTGCCACCATGTGGTCAAAGTGGGGTAGAGAGCCTCTGCCAAACATGAAAGCCGACACTATTTGGCTGCGGTGCCTGTGGCAATAGCAAGTAAAAAAAAAAGGTTCTGCATTCCCCGGGGCCCATCAGCCTCATTAGTGCAGTAGGTAACTTGTTAATCTCAAGTCAAGTCAGCTTTAATTGTCAGTTTCTTCATATGCACAGGTCATACAAGGAAATTGAAATGACGTGTCTCTCAGGGGTCCCCAAACTAAGGCCCGGCAGCTGGATACGGCCCGCCACGCCCCTTTGACCGGCCCTCCCCTCTCTGCATCACACCATTTGAATTGGCCCAAAGAAGTAATCCTCACAGAAAAAAAAATAATGATGAAATATATTTTTTAAATATTGTATTTTGTTTATCAACAGGCCTTAGTTTAATTTCTGTAAAAAATGGTGCATATTATGGAACTCTGAAAGGACTGTATAGGGTTGGTTCAGGGAAAAATAGTAAACTGCACAGGTTGTCCGGCCAGAACAAAAATAGATAATCCCAAATGAAGAGACACACACACACGTTGTAGGGAACCCTTGAAACCAATGAACCGTGGTTTACTATAAAAATAGAAAACAGAAAATACAAAGAAGACATGAGTGAATCATACATAATAAACATGAATATACATAATAGTCCTAATTACACAAATGCACAACATTCATGAATGAAAATACAATATATACAAATATATACAAGGGGAGATAAATGCTGAGAGCAAGTATCTTACCATAAGAGAATGGATAAATGTCTAAAACAAATATCCTGAACCTACATACATGTGTAAATGCCTACAGCAAGTTACACAGTGCAAACCCAATGAAACACACCGAGTGTGTTGCATAAGGAAAAAAGGAGCGTGGCTCCTTTAAATGGGACGAGACAAGCGCTCCCTGCGTGACATCACGCACAGAGGAGAACAGGTCACGCAGCTCTTGAATGAAACACTGACATGTGTAACGCTACTCTGCCAAAGTAACACACTGCGCAACATATCAGCGACATTCTGATAAACCCGTGGCATGGAAGAACAATAAATGCTATTACAAATATAACAAACAAACAGTGAAACACGGACATACTCGCGCTGCCGTCGCGATGTTGCAAAATAACAAACAACCGCGAGTAGTACACAAACAATACAGTAACAACACAGTAATAGCAACTTACGTTCTCAAAGACGCACGGTATAACACAGAGAGGTGGACATTAGGAGTCTGAGATGTCCGTGGAGTAAAGAGAGATTGAAAGAAACGGAGAGAAAAGGTAGAGATGACTCCTGCATTAACAAACAGTCCAGCGTGGACTCCTGTTCTGGTCACACTGCGCTGCATCGCATAGCTCCGACCCTGCTGACCAGTTTGTGGCGCGAAAGTCTATGCAAATGAGCTCGTGTCCAGCTCGTGCACGAAGGTCTGCACCAATCGTATGAGACAATAACAGCGTGTGCAAAACGTCACTGGTACAGACACAGACACAGACACAGACACAGACACAGACACAGACTCAGACACCCTGACGCCAGAATTCTGAACAGCCGCCCCCAACTTTGGCAAAAAAGTTGTGTCCATGAATGTCAGGCGTCAGGCAGAAGCGTCCTCAGGAAGTGCTGGAAGTCTCACCAGGCGTGAGACTGGGCCGGTGTAGGTCCACGGTCAACAGCTCCTGGCATGGCTGCTGTTGGTGGGTGATGAGTCCGGTGTCTAGGCCGCCCCATCTGCCCACAGAGACTGGGTCGATGAGGCTCTGATGCTGGAGTGGAGTGATGCTGCTGATGCTGCTTCCCTTCCACACGGCTATGTGGGACTGCTGACTTGGGGTGGTGGCAAGACGACTGACGCTGCGTGGCGGCACGGCCGCCGGCCGCCCCATGACGGGCTCTGATGGGTGTGCGCTGTGGCCCCTTCCTGACCTCATGCACAACCGGAGCTGATGATGACGGGTGAAGCTGTCGCGGAGGGAGGCGCCAGTTGGGGCTGTCAGCTGGACTGCTGGCAGAACTGACTGCCTGATGTCTGTTGGCTGCTGCCTGAGCCAGCCTGCCGGAGGTGCTGCGCTGGTGATTGGCAGACTGCTGGTGGCTAGCAGGTGCCTGTGCTCCAGTGCACAGGCTGGAGGAAGTGGAGGAGTGGTGCTTCATGGCCTTGGCAGGACCTTGAAGTGTCCATCCGAGTCGTGTCTGCAGGGCCACAGGACAGCCAGGAGGGCCTACGTGCACTGGCTGGATGGGCATGAGGAGGTCTGGGTAGTCCGAACCGATGAGGAGAAGTGGCTGGACTTGTGTGAAGGTGTTGAGAGGCAGACCTCTGAGATGGCGGTAGGTCCTTTTCAGAGCCTCAACTGGGTGTGAGTGGGGAGACAGTCCAAGATCGGGTGATGTGAAGGCCCGCTGAATCTTGTACTGCCTCTGTGGGTGACTGATGGAGGACACAGAGAAGGACACTGACATGCCAGGCACTCTCCTAATGTCATGTCGAATGGTGCGGAGGGCCAGGTCCTCACTCGGTCCCTGTAAGCCAAGCTGCTGTGCTGCTGGGTGGAGGAGCATGGTGCGCTCGGAGCCGTCATCGAGGATGGCGTAGGTCTCCATCCTCTTGCCCCGGTGATGCAGGTGCACCTTCACCATCTTCAGCAGCACGCTACTGCCTCTCCTTGCTGGGTCGAGGTAGTAGGTAGCGGGTTGGCTGGCTGAAGACGGCGCAGCAGTCTCTGGCTTGTTGCGGTTGTTGACCTCGTGCAGGATCTCCAGGTGACGGCGGTCGCACTTCCCACAACGTGCCTTGAGGTAGCACTGGGCCGCCTGGTGGCCGCGTCCACACCTCCAACACTTGTTCCCAGCCTTAACCCACTCTGAGCGGAGCTCAAGAGACAGGTTCTTGAAGGCTGAGCACTGATTGAAATAATGCTCCTGACTGTTACAGAAGGGGCAGTACTTCTTGGGCTGATCCTCCTGAGGTGATGGCGGAGCTGGATTGGATGGGGGGTCTACCAGCAGGACTGTGGTAGGCTGTATGGCAGCAGACTGTTTCCCTCTGGGGCCCCGCTGCTGCTCCGGCTGGCTCGCTACTGCTGTTGCTGCTTTCGTCGGGTCGATGGTGTCATCCATCTGCACGGCAACCTCGTGCTCCAGCCAGTCGGCTAAGTCCCGTAGAGTGGGGACAGGCACACGAACAGGATCGATGTACCGCCTGAAAGCTGCACGCAGTTCGTGGGGCAGTTTGGGCAGCAGTCGTGACACATGTGACCCAGTCCGTAACTCCAGCTGCTCCTGAGTGCCCATCTTATCCAGCATCCCCACCAATGACTGGACCTTCAGGGCGAAGAAGCGGAATCCTTTCTGGTCACCACTCTTGACGGGGGGTTCCAACAGTAGCAGATTAATCTGCCTGAGTGCCAGCTTACGGGGCTGGCCGAATAGTTTGGTGAGTGCTGCCATGGTGTCGCTGTAGGGGGAGCTACTGTGGCAGTAGGCGTCAGCAACCAGGGCAGCTTCCTCCAGCTTCAAGTGGTCCAGCAGCACCTGATACTTGAAACGCTCGGTCGCGTCATATGGCAGGACGTTATCGAGCGCGAGCTGCATCCTGTGGAACTGCCGTGGGTCGTCCTCTGTGAAGAGTGGAATCTTCATTTTGGGCCCACGGTAGGTCGTCTCCCGATAGGGCAGTGACTCCAGCCGGCGTGGCGGTGGTGGCAGCACGTACTGCTCCGGAGCCTCTGCAGATGCGTGGGACGATGGCTGGGGTCGCGGTGCAGCTGGGGGGTGCCGCGGGCTGTACGGCATGGCATACCCTGGCGTGGCCACGTTGGATGGTGAGGACTGGTGACCCTGTGGCAGGTGCATGCTCCGAACGCGCTCTGTCAGTTCTGCAATGAGCGGCGATGTGTGTAGGGGAGCTGCCCTCTGGTGTGGGGTGGACGTCACTGCATCCGCTGTGGTGGTGGCGATGACGTGTGGCCGAGGTAGAGGTGGCTGGTCTTGCAGCTGTGGTTCTTGCAGCTGTAGCTCTGGCAGCGGCGCACGGCGTGTGGCGCTCACCGGATGAGCAGGGCTATGTGAGTGGTCCTGATGCAGGGGTGATGAGGTGGCTTGGTGGAAAGGAAGCTCCATGAAGAGTGTCCCTCCTTCGGCGCTGCGGTTACCACCTGGTGAGTGGGTTCCAGGTGTAACTGTCTGCACCTGGATGTCTCTGGCAGGTGAACGTGGCGGAGTGACGCGGTACTGCTGCATCAGGAACTGCACTTCCCTCTGTAACTGCTTACAGTCCTCTCGCACTTGCCGATTGTCCTCCTTCATCTGCCTGCAGTCCTCTCTCACCAGCCGGTTGTCCTCCTTCATCTGCCTGCAGTCCTCCTTCATCTGCCTGCAGTCCTCTCTCACCAGCCGGTTATCCTGCTTCATCTCCTGGCGCATATCTTGGAGTGCAAGATAAATAGCTGCTGACATGTCTATAGGAGTCTGTCCAGCAGGGGGTGTGTGTGTCACCTCCCGAGGCCTGCTGTCTTCCGTATCAGACTGGTCAGCAGTGTGTGTGTGTGACTCATCCTGTGGCAGGCGTCGCTGGGGCAGGTCCACCAAGTAGTCGTCCAGGTGGCGAGGCTGGTGCTGCTCACGACGGGGATGGGTGTTGCCATCAGGATTATCCATCTTCACTGTGCAAAAATACTATATCCGGCTCGAAGGACCATGTGAAAAATGGTGCGTATTATGGAACTCTGAAAGGACTGTATAGGGTTGGTTCAGGGAAAAATAGTAAACTGCACAGGTTGTCCGGCCAGAACAAAAATAGATAATCCCAAATGAAGAGACACACACACACGTTGTAGGGAACCCTTGAAACCAATGAACCGTGGTTTACTATAAAAATAGAAAACAGAAAATACAAAGAAGACATGAGTGAATCATACATAATAAACATGAATATACATAATAGGCCTAATTACACGTATGCACAACATTCATGAATACAAATACCATATTTACAAATATACAAAAGGGAAAATGAGAGATAAATGCCTAAAGCAAATATCTTTACCATAGAAAAATTGATAAATGGCTAAAACAAATATCCTTAACCTACATACATGTGTTGCCTACAGCAAGTTACAGTGCAAACCCAATGAAAACACACTGAATGTGTTGCATAAGGAAAAAGGAGCGTGGCTCCTTTAAATGGGACGAGACAAGCGCTCCCTGCGTGACTACACGCACAGAGAAGAACAGGTCGCGCAGCTCTTGAATCAAACACTGACATGTGTAACTACTGCCAAAGTACACTTCTCAACAAATCAGCGACACTTTGATAAAACTGTGGGCGGCATAGAGGAACAATAAGTACTATTACAAATATAACAGACAAACAGTGAAACACAGAGAACATACTCGTGCTACCATTGCAATGTTGCAATATAACAAACAACCGCGAGTAGTACACAAACAATACAGTAACAACACAATAATAGCAACTTACGTTCTCAAAGACGCACGGTATAACACAGAGAGGTGGACATTAGGAGTCTGAGATGTCCGTGGAGTAAAGAGAGATTGAAAGAAACGGAGAGAAAAGGTAGAGATGACTCCTGCATTAACAAACAGTCCAGCGTGGACTCCTGTTCTGGTCACACTGCGCTGCATCGCATAGCTCCGACCCTGCTGACCAGTTTGTGGCGCGAAAGTCTATGCAAATGAGCTCGTGTCCAGCTCGTGCACGAAGGTCTGCACCAATCGTAGGAGACAATAACAGCGTGTGCAAAACGTCACTGGTACAGACACAGACACAGACACCCTGACGCCAGAATTCTGAACAATTTTCACTAACCTAGTGTGAATCACCAGAAGTTTCTTGTCTTGATAGTCTCTAATCTATCCAATCATTTCTATTGTATCACTCATAAACTGTCAATCACCATATTTTTCTAACCTTCCCTTGCTATTTTCACATGGCTATTAGAAATTAAAAGGAATACATGTGGTATTTCAAATTGAAAAACATGTGAAGTACTCACTTCTTTTGCAAATCACTTGTAATGATGAACTATTTTGTGCTAGAAATTATGGCTATAACAGGCAGTGGCCTAGTATACAGCCCACATGATTGATCCTGGCCCCTGATCACAGTCAGGAACGCTAATGTGGCCCCCAGAGAAAAATGTTTGGGGACCCCTGCTCTATACCATGAAAGGACATAGACATACACAGGACTGACATTTACAAACTGACATCAAAGTGCAAGACAGGACAGTAAAAATTGTAGTGGCAAAATTTCGTTCCTTTGTGTTCATTTAATTAAACCACTTCGTGTGGGCAGCCTAAGGATTTCTGACTCGTCTCCATATCCAATGCACCGTCATTCATTTCAGTTTCAGTGTACTCACGGACCAGTTGAGTTTCCTTTTAGTTTTCTTTAATTCTCGAAGTCTTGGTAACACAAAAACATCTTGGTACAAAACATAAAACGTAAAATGAAACAGGAATATCACTCGGTCACAATATTAATCTTTCTTTCTTCTTTCATAATGCACGGAACACAGACATGGGAGCACGGTCAAAAAGCTATGTGCCTTCGTTGCTGCACACGCGTCGACTGACCAGCACGTCTCTCATTCTAAATTACACATATCCCATGGAATTCGGTACACATGTCATGTGTCATCCTTAAACACTCCCTTAACACTGCCCTCTCAGCCTCTCCGTCAGATTCAACGGAGTGAAGTGTAAGTTGAGTGGAAACCTGTTGTGAGTGACGCTGCGCACAACAAGCCTTCCCGCTGCACTAGCCTACTGAATACAAGTTTTGGGACTTTTAAATCAACTGAAGTGCCTGGACCAAGTTTTTTCCCCCTTGCTTTTTTTTAACATTGCACGCTCCAAGAGCACGAGTGGTTTTTGAGGGATACTAGGTGGAACCCCTGGGGGCCGTGAGGGGATGCTAGGGGGTCCGTGGCAAGTTGGAAGAGAAAGTATATCAAAACAAAATAGATAATTTAATAACTGATGAACACCAAAAAAAACAAAGATATGCTTAATGACATTCCCATTAGTTAAGATCTACATTTTAATAACCTATTGCGTCTCTGAACATGACTACTATTATCATAATTTTATACAGTATATTCCAGTGGGTCACTGACAAAGACTATGGCAAGGGTGCACACAAAAATAGTGTGGCACAACCCAAATTAGGGTGGCCTTGGCAGGAATCTACTGGTATTTGGAGAGGGGCTGGTCATGGAAAAGTTTGGGTAGGCCTATGTAACAGAGGCCAACTAGCAGAGTGGGATATTAGTAAATCTCCTTCCCGAACCCTCATACAGTATCGGTAGTGCTGACCTATTGGACCGCTCCTTTAGCTCAGCAGTATCATGCTGTACGTCTCATTCCCAAACTGATGCATTGACTAGGAGGTGGCGGGTTCGAGCCCTGTGTGGCAGTCTGCGCTGTTGGTGTCCTGTGTTGTTCTTCTCTTCAAACTATTGGACTTAATTTCAATGTTGTTTTAATAGTAGGGAATTTCATTCATAAAAGAGGTGTGCCTCCCATGTGTTAAGAAGTCTGGAAGCCCAGATATCCTTGATGCTTTGCTGTCAGCTGTTCTTGTTGGTTGACCTGGTGTCCCACACGTCACTCTTCAATATACCCTGTAGATTTCCATGCCACGTTTTGGCACTAACTCACCAGTTTAATTCTAAATCACCAGAAATGAAACCCTATTGAAAATGAATGGGGTTTTATTTCTGTCGAGTTAGAATTAAACTGGTGAGTTAACACCAAAACGTGGCATGGAAATCTACGGGGTAAATTGAAGAGTGAAGTGTGGGACACCAGGTCAACAAAGAAGAACAGCTGACAGCAAAGCATCAAGGATATCTGGGCTTCCATAACTCCCATGCACTGTTTCTGCCATTGACTTCAATGTTAAACGCACCATGGCCGTTATTAAGACAGAGAGAGTCCTAACCAAGTATTCAACATTGCATGTTATGTAGAAAGTACCAAATTCCAACTGATTTAATGTGACCCGAATTTTGATGAAGGAAAATGTGATTTTATTACAATATTCTAATGATGCGAATTCCCCAATTCATGGGTTTTTTGAGCTGGAAGGCCAACGTATATAAAAAGAAAAAAATGAATGATTAGAATAGTTAAAAAACTGGGCCATGAATCTACAATCCATGACAGTTTGACATTATTGATGGAATTATGGAAATAAATCAATGCTATTCATGCTAATCATGCTATTCTAATAAAAAGGCCTGGAGCTGTATTTGGCCATACGGTCGGGCAATTTCTTTGGCCCTCAGACTCATATGCGCTACATGATTTGGCCCTTGGCGAAAAAATAATTGGAGACTGTAGTAGGCCTATATAGTTGGCCTATAGTCTATGTAATATATTTTAATTCATGCTGCCATCACACTTACACAGGGACAAAAAAGGGCCGGGACATTTTTGCACAGCCGACTTTAAATTGTGGAACGAAGAAAATACGAACAGCCCAACAGTATTTGCCCCTGAGGCCCGTTGGCACATACAGTAGGAAATGTGCTGTATGCCGGATTACCATCTTTCAGTACAATGATTTAGGAACATATGAATTACCAACCCTTGTCACTAGGAGGCAGAAGCAGTTCACAAAACTTGAACACTGCTTTTCTAAAGCTTCATCACACTCATTTCACGCATGCACGCGCACGCACACACACACACACACACACACACACACACACACACACACACACACACACACACACACACACACACTCACTCACACACACTGTGACATACACTGTGACACACACACACACACACACACACACACACACACACACACACACACAAAGACACACAGGCTCAAAACCCAGAAAAAACCCAGAAAACCCAGAAAGTTGAGCGGTTTCTGGGTTTTGAGCCTGTGTGTCTTTGTGTGTGTGTGTGTGTGTGTGTGTGTGTGTGTGTGTGTGTGTGTGTGTGTGTGTGTGTGTGTGTCACAGTGTATGTCGTATGAATTACCAACCCTTGTCACTAGGAGGCAGAAGCAGTTCACAAAACTTGAACACTGCTTTTCTAAAGCTTCATCACACTCATTTCACGCATGCACGCGCACGCACACACACACACACACACACACACACACACACACACACACACACACACACACACACACACACACACACACACACACACTCACTCACACACACACACACTGTGACATACACTGAGACACACACACACACACACACACACACACACACACACACACACACACACAAAGACACACAGGCTCAAAACCCAGAAACCGCTCAAGAACGTCTCCCCCAGCTTCAACAAATCTGAAAATAAAAGTGAGTTGGTCCACATGTGCAAGATCGGGAGTGGAGTCAACGATAACAGAAAAGTATTTGGCCTCTTTTATCTCACTGATAATCGCTTCCTTTGTTCTTTCTCCCATTAAGTGGATAAATTCCCCACAGATTGTGGATGAGAGATAGGACACAGAGCCTTTGCCCTTGCCTCCAAACCTTTGGAGATGGTCAGCTAGAAAAGGGTCAAATTTGGCCAACAGTTTGATAATGCCTAAGAAATTACCATTGTGAGGTGATCCAAACTGCTCGTCATCTCCCCTGAACGCAAGGCCCCATATCCCATGGCTCAGGGGCCCTTTGATAGCCGTCCCCCGTGGCCCAGGGGCCCTCTGATTGCCGTCCCCCATGGCCCGGGGGCCCTCTGGTTGCCATATCCCGTGGTTCAGGGGCCCTTTGCCATCCCCCGTGGCCCAGGGGCCCTCTGATTGCCGTCCTCCGTGGCCTAGGGGCCCTCTGGTTGCTGTACGACATGGCCCAGGGGCCCTCTGGTTCCTATGTCCTGTGGCCGAGGGCCCTCTGACTGCTGTCACTCCCCCCAGCCCATTTCAGTTAACCCTTATAGACTAAAGAAGTACAACTAAAGAAGATCCTAGAATAGAGGGCTCTATCGCAATCAGCATCAACATCGGTATCTGGATTGTTGTTGGGCCCCCCCTGGGCCCCCTGGATCCATGGGACCCGGGGGGCCAGCCCCACTCGCCCGGTCGGTGATACAGCCCTGGCCTCAGGTCAGTTGACCAAGGCCTCCTAATCGTGCCCCCCTTCAGACTGAAGAGTAGAGGAGACAGAGCCTTTGCGGTCATAGGCCCAAAAAGTCTGGAACGAGCTCCCAGCCCACATACGTTCAGCCCCATCCCTATCGGTTTTTAAAAACCATATTAAGACACATTTTTATGCCTTAGCTTTTAACTCTTTATAAACTTCCTAGTTTTTCTTATCTAGTGTTTTACTTATTGTTTGCCCTTCTTTTAATTTGTTACATGAGCCCTCTGTAGTTTTAGCATATTTATTGGCACCTTAATTAGCCTCTATTTTTTTTTTTTTTTTCAGACACTTCTTGTACGTATATATGCACTTTCCATTGGTTATTATTGTTTTTAAGTGTTTCAAAGATTACACTGTTTCCATGTTTATTTTTATTTATTTTTTGTTGTCTTAGTGTGTCTTAAGGGGTCCTCAGTCATTTTATCTGCCTGTCCAGCACTTTGGTCAGCTATCTTGTTGTATTTTAAAGTGCTCTATAAATAAACTTTGACTTTGACTTTGACCATAACGCTGTCATGTGCTGCCCATTCGGCAGCATGATATTGCCTCTGAAATAGGCCTACATGTTTATTTATACCAAATAACCTTATCAGTATTGTGTTTACAGTAGGTGTGGTGAAATACCAGTCTCATAAGTGGCCTCTTCCTCATGCCCCAGTGGCGGCAAAAAGAAGCTTGAGCAGGCTTAAAAATGTAAACACAGAGCACATGGCAGGAAGTCACTCGAGGGCTACGATTACACATCAGCCCACTAAAAGACACACCCCCGCGTGTCTGACGCAAGCACAAGTTCAATGCAGAACCATTTTCTGCGTATGCTTGTAGTACGCTGATCAGAGAGAACGCGCAGTAGAGTCTGGTCGTTGTAGAACAGTTTCTTAACAGGAGTAGGCTACCATAGGCGAATTGTAACAACCGCAATGGCAACAACTGGAAGTGTCAACATTTTCCACGGTAATATTCCGATATTTTTGAAGTTTGGTTTTGGTTGTAGTTTTGGTTGTAGGCTACACCGATAGTCTTGTCTAGACTAGACAGAATCGTCTGTTGTGATTTGACGTTTGATAGCATAGGTTAGGCCTAGTTTTGAGTCGAAGTTTCAGATGTAAGCCCTTTTTAAAGAAAGATCTAAGATTGTCGCCTTTGCCACGCAAAACGTAAAGAATGTGCGCGCAGACCACGCAGATGAGTAGTCTAGTCGAGAAGAGATGGGTTTCTTCTGAGGTGATCTGGGCGAAGTTACAATTGTCTCCCGTTTTAAAATAATCGAGGTGTTTTCCGTTACAGTATAGGCTTTCCTTTTGTTTTTTTATGACATTGCGCTCATTTTCATTGTTTCGTTTTCATTCCATTGTTTTTCCACGCTGTAAAACGTGTGCTGAGGGATTTTAGACAGACTGTCTTTGCACGCGCGCTGTTGTGAAAAACAGAGTAGAACGCACAGTCCGATCCGTCTGTCATCCCGTCGACTGTCAAAATTTGGCCTTTAGAACATTTCCAGAATTTTGGCTTAAAATATGAGAATTTTCCCGAATTTTGGGAGCTCAAAGTTGACAGGTATGTTCTTGGGACGTGACCATGTTATGTGTCTTTTTTTTTAAAGTTCTCACCCAGGTCTTGATCTTCGCCTGGCTTGTTGGTGCGGCTCCCCTTCTGCCTCCATACGAGTGCAAAGGGTCTGAACAGCCTGATGGCACCGTCACGTTCAACCTTCCTGGAAACTTTCCAGACCTAGTGGCCAAGTGTGAGCCTGAGATCCTTATTAAGGTAGGTCTAGTCTTTCAGACACATGGTCATCTTTAAGACAAAACTTGTCATCTAAAATGTGTCAGATCTGAATTGTATTGGGCGCGGGCACACGTGTTGCATTATGGGATATCGGATCCATGTTTCGTGCCTTACCGCTAGTAAACAAAGGCAGACGCGAAACAAAGACCGAGGAAGAAACACGATTTTACTGAGAGAGAAACATGCTAAAATGCAAGAAAGGGTGTGGAATATATAGGGACACGTTGCAGAAAGAAGCCAGAGATCGGTATATGGAGAAGATTGGCCTTATAAATGGACTGGATCCGTATGAAGTCCCTAGTAAGGAATGAAGTTGCCTTACTGCCTAAGTTCACCCTTTCGGATATCATTGCTTATCTAGTCTGCTCTGCTGTGTCAGTGCTCATACTCTGAACGAGTTTAAGTGTTACAAGTCAGTAGAAGCCTTCAAACAAGTGAACGCTGGACATCTGAGTGGTATGGAGGTCATTAAACAGGAGGAGAATGTCGTGGTCAGAGCAGCCCTTACGGAAGGAAAATATATTTTTGAATATATGAAATGAAAATATATTATAATATACTACAATATATTGTTTGCCAATATATCATTTTATATTGTACAGCAGTATATTGCACAATATAAAGTGATATATTTTGCGGTATACGAGAATATAGACATTATTGCCGTTTTCGTATATTGACTTATGTATTGCATTATACTGTGAAATATATTGTTGGATATATGGAATTATATCCCATATAGTATATGACTTATTGATAAATCATATATTGATTTATGTATTGTATTATACTGTACAATATATTGTTGCATATATTGAATTATACCCCATAGTATATGGCTTATTGATGAATCATATATTGATTTATGTATTGCATTATACTGTACAGTATATTACTGCATATATTGAATTATACCCCATAATATATGGCTTACTGATGAATCATATATTGAATAATGTATTGCATTATACTGTACAGTATATTACTGCATATATGGAATTATGCCCCATAATATATGGCTTATTGATGAATCATATATTGATTAATGTATTGCATTATACTGTAAAGTATACTGTTGCATATATTGGATTATATCCCATAGTATATGGCTTATTAATTAAATCATATATTGACTTATGTATTGCATTACACTACACAATATACTGTAACGTACTTTATACAAGGCATTTATGAAGTAGACCAAACATCAATTCAATTCATTCAACTGTTGACATTGGTTTATTAAAAACATGAAACCAACCGACCCTTTAACACCACCGCTCACACATGCAGAGACAGAGGGGCAGACAGGCAGGGAAACGACTTGACAACGACACCGGCCAACAGGCCAAATGCTGGTGAAACTTGCCTGTGGCCAGTAACAATTTCAGTCTCCCACTTTGGCCAGTAATTTGTACTTAATGTAAATGCAGAAATATTCAAAAAAAAAAAAAAACCCAAATAAAAAAAAAAAAAAACCCAAAAAAAAAAAAAAGAAAAAAAAAAAAAAACTGTGGCTGTGGCCGGTAAGCGAAACACCTCACATAAAGCACTGGCACACATGCACGCGTGCACACACACGCGCACACACACAAACACATACGCGTGCCCGCGCCCACACACACACACCCGCGCGCGCGCACACACACACACCTTCAGATATATTTAAAAAAATAAATAAAAAAAAAGTGAAAGTGAAGGTGAATTCAGGGGCAGACCGCCCGCAGCCTCAGTCACTCAAGGTCAACAAGAGGGCTCATAGGCCTGTCCATGGACTTCTTTTTCTCTTGGTGAAGCAGTTCACAGATTCTTTTATTTAGCGACATCCGGATCTCCCCCATCCTCGCACCTGGATGTGCCTGAGCAACAGCATCTGCAAAAGTAAAGTAAAAAGAATGTTAACTCTCTAACCCATTGTGCAGGCGAGACGTTCCATTTCTTTTTCCGTTGGGAAGCGACAAGGAAGCAGAGGCTAGTGACGTAAACAAGCGAGGCGAGCGGGCGGGAAAGTTGGGCTCGGCTGAAAGATATGCTAATGAAACGTAGTGATGGGAAAAAGTTCAGTTTCAGTTACAATCTAGGGCCACACAGACCCAGGTTTTCAGCAGTGATTTGCCGCCAAATAGTAGTTCATGCTCTATGACCTCTTTCAAGTCACTCTGGATTAAAGTGTCAGCTAAATGTAATGTAACAAGTGTACTTCTTGTTAGAAAAAATGGAACAGGTGCACAGAACGCTGAAATTGTGTTTGACCAATGTGCAGTTGAAACTTGAAGGGTATGCCACTAGTTTGGGGCCAAATACACCGTTGGTTCATGAAGGGTTTTATTTTTCATGTTAAGCATTGTGTTACATTCTCATACTCCTTCCTTTCAATAGTCTGAAACAAGTGCCCAACATTGCCCAGCTTTGTAAACCCAGGTCAATGATTTTAACCACATTTAGCCCAATGAACCCTTGAATGTAACATGTTACATCAGCAAGTTTCACACATTCAATGTGCAGTTAATAATGTAGCTCAAGTAAACTCTAAATCTGGATGTCCTAACCCACTGCCCCTGACCCATCCAGTCTCAGTACCCCCAACCCCCCCACCCCCCCCCCCCCCCCCCCCCCACACACAACCCACACACACACCGTCCTACAACCAACCACACCTTCACCCTGCAATAAATAACTAGGTTACATCCATTCCATAATTAACATAAAAATAATAAAAACAGGGATACATTCATGTCTACATATCCCCCTCCCAACTTTTACCCTAGCTTCCATCCCCACCAGCAGTACCAACACTAGCTGCAGAGGTCCATTTTGTCCCACTCAATCTCTCTTATTCCCGGTTTATTCAGTAGCTTGATTGAATGAGGTATAAAGGATTTTTTGAAACGATTATATTTGCACCAAGGGAGTCTGAACCTCCTCCCAAAGTTCAGATAGATGTATTCCCCATTTAGTGCATGATCACCAGTGAGTGAGCATAGTAAAGGCACAGTATTGCTTACCATTTCAAGTACTGGAATGCACACCAGTCCATGTGACTATTTTTTCCTCCAGACCATCGCTGCATACCTCTCCAGCAACCTCTGCAAAAAAAGTTAAAAGAGCAACAGAAAATTAACATTCACTCACACACTTAACCTTAAATAGGCACAAGGATACCCACCAAGCTCATCACTTCTATATCATTGTCAGAATTGTGAGCTAAATCTGGGGGGGGGGGGAGAGAGTTCGGTAGACTGGTGGAACTACAGCATTCTAGCGAGCAGTCGCAGAGCCTCGTAGTGGCACTCTGTGTCTCGTCCCGACAACAGGGAAGACAAGACATTGAAATCGCAGCAGCCAGCATCGTTAACAGTTGCACGTCTGTTCTTGGCACGAAGGCACTCTTTTATGAAGATGATGAAGCGAAGGAAGACTTAAACTCATGCATGTAACTGGCGAGAATGAATTCCGATGAACAAGAATGACTCGCGCATTCGTTTAAGAGTAAACATGAACACCAACATGACTCAATGAATGCAATTGCTGTGAGCAAAGCAAACTCCGAACTATCACAGAGTAGCTGAAGACAACGACGTGTAGGCTACCGTTTTGAAATTCACCAATTTGACGACAAGGCTTCGTTAACCTCTAACAATGGGGCACCTAAATCACGCCCTCTACTTCCTGGTTCATGGGGCAGAGGCAGTCAAAAAATAATTACTGGGCTTGAAAATTAGTAGTTTTTTTACACCAATCCAAACCGTGGACCTCCACCTATGCACCACAAATCCAAAAATCACTCATTTTCAAGCCCAGTAATCATTTTTTGACTCCCTCTGCCCCATGAACCAGGAAGTAGAGGGCGTGACTTAGGTGCCCCATAGCTCTACAAGAACGGTACAGTGCAGTTAGTTCGTGAGCAAGTTGCTCAAAAAACCTATTGATGTTACCACAATGGGAAAACCGAAGCAGCAACAGCTATGCTTTACCAAAAATAATGCAGGACATTGCCTCGTCTTACTTTACTGAAGTGCCCATTTTTTAAGCAAGTTAGCGATGTGCATTTAGATCTTGTCGCACTTCACTTCTGCTTTGATTCCCTTGCGTTAGCCGAGTAAGCTAGGCGGCTAATTATTTTTTTTATTTTTTTTATTTTTTTTTTTTTTAATTAGAAAACAGACAAGTACAGAGACTTAGAAACAGACAGGGAAACGAAACATCTACGCCAGGGGTATGAGACAGAACAAATATACACATCTATTACACAATTTTGAATTTTTTACATAAATTTACAGTTTTGATTGCTTTTTTGTTTGGAGCGGCACATATTGTTTTAAAATAAAAGTCCACATCTTTTAAAAAGTAAACAAAAGAAGGCCTCGTTTTGTTAAATTTGCATTTGTGAAAGTTATATTTAGCTAGAATAATAAACAAATTAATAAGAAAATATTCCTCCTCAAGCTCTTCACTATAATTGGTGAAACCAAAAAAAACATTCTGCAAGCGTAACTGAAATTGTTCATGAATATGATCTATAATAAAACAGCAAAACCTTCTCCAGAATTCTCGGGAAAAATCACAGAACCAAAAAAAATGAATCAGTGTTTCTGTGTCTGTATTACAAAAAGTACAGTGAGTTTCAATATCATTACTGAATTTAGCTAAAACAGATTTAACAGGATAAATACGATGAATGATTTTAAATGACACTTCCTTTACTTTGTTAACTAGTAGAAACTTGTTTGGTAGTGTCCAAGCCTTTGTCCAGCATATATCAATGGCATGTCCACTCCATGCTGAGGTTGCACAAGGTACTGAAACAATGTCCTTTAGGAACAGATTGCGCACAGTCCGGTTATTATTACAGGTATTGGACATCAAACATGTTTTACCAACATATGTCTGAAGAGGGTCAAGCTGAGGAGCAACATAAGAACAACCTTTCAGGAGCATAATCACTCCCAGTGGAATTGCATCAAAAACAATGGCAAATTGTTTAGGAGTAACAGGAATTTTTACACACTCAAGAAATTCTCGGTAGTTGAAAAGGTTACCCTGTTCATTAAGAAGTTGATTTACTGCAACAATTCCATTCCTGAACCAATTATCAAAAAATATAGATTTCTTTTTATAGCATATATCCCTATTATTCCAGATAAAGTAATTATTTGGAGAAAAATTATGCTTGTAGATAATAGACCAGGACAAAAGAGCTTGCTTATGAAAGTTTGACAGAGAGACAGGAAGCCTGTCAATATTGTAATTACAAAGTAGAATGAACTTTAAACCACCCAACTGAGAAAACACATGACTAGAGATGAAATTCCATATGGAAGCAGGCTCTTTTAAGTGGTTTTTAATCCAGTTAACTTTAAAAGTGTTATGTAGCGTACTGAAGTCAATAACATTGAGCCCACCCTTGTTGTAGTCATTCATCATAACAGATTTTTTAACATAATGTGTTCGGTTTTTCCAAATAAAATTCAATAATAGTTGGTCGATACTTTTACATGTTTTTGTATCCACATCCAGTGCTATTGCAGCATATGTTAATCTGGATATTCCTTCCGCTTTTGAGAGTAGAGTCCTACCCTTCACTGACAAATCTCTTTGCAGCCACATGTTAAACTTTTTTTTGGTTTTATCAATTATAGGATTAAAGTTAATGCTACACCTGAGATTCTGATCCTTAGTTATAACTATACCCAAGTAGGTAACTTGCTCCTTTACTGGTATATTGGAAATAGACACAGCGTTACATTCTTTGACTGCCATTAGTTCACATTTGTTCACATTCAAATGAAGACCTGACGCTGAGGAAAACACCTGAATAACGTCTAGTGCAGCAGAGACCTGTGTTGCGTCATTTAAGAAAAGTGTAGTGTCATCAGCCAGTTGACTTATAATAATCTCTCTATCTAGCACAGACATTCCCTTTAGCCCACTGTTCTTAATATGATTTGCAAGTAGTTGGGTGCATAGCAAAAATAAGTAAGGGGAAATGGGGCACCCTTGTCGAATGCCACATTTTTGTTCAAACCTGGGAGATGAGCCATTCTTTAATTTAATTGAACTATTACCATTACAATACAGGGTTCTTATAGCTTTACAAAAGAAGTCACCAAAGCCAAATTTCTTAAGTGTCTTAAAAATAAATTCGTGTTCAATTGAGTCAAAGGCCTTGTAAAAGTCTAAAAATAGTATAAAACTGTCATTTGGAATATAATCCGGATAGTCCAGTATATCTAGTACTAATCGAATATTGTTAGAGATGTGCCTATTTTCCATAAACCCTGATTGTGTTTCGTCTATAATGTCATGCAATGTAGATTTAATCCTTTTGGCTAATACAATGGCTAAAATCTTATAGTCATTATTTAGCAAGGTAATTGGACGCCAATTCTCTATTATTAAATGGTCTTTTTTAGGTTTCGGCAATAGAGTAATTAATCCTTGTGTTAAAGTTGGCGGGAGAGTGCCATTAGAGATACTTTCATTGAACACTTGTAATAAAAAGGGGGCTAATTCTTTACAAAAGGCTTTATAAAACTCAGAGGTGATGCCGTCCACACCAGGTGATTTATTAACTTTCAGACTTTTTATAGCATCAATAATCTCCTCAACAGTAACAGGGCAGTCACCGAGCTCTTTATCAGTCTTGCTTATTTGGTTAACACTTACTGAATCTAGGAAAGAGTTGGCACTTTCTTCACAATATTGAGAACTGTATAATTTTTTATAGAAGTTAGAGCAAAAGTTTGCTATGAGTTTAGCATCATCACAGACTGTGTCTCCTATTCTAAGTTGCTCTATAGTGTTGTAAACAGACTGAGATTTTTCTAGTCTAAAAAAATAGGCTGAATTTTGCTCCCCTTCCTCCAGCCAGCGTCTTCTAGATCTTACAAAAGCCCCTTCAGCTTTAGCTTTATATAGATTATCAATTTTACCTTGATAGTCCAACAAAGTCTCTTTGTCTTCAGTGGTAAGTTTATCCGGGCATATAGAGGATAAGGTGGTAATTCTCGCTATTATATTTTCCTCTTCAGTTCTTTTTCCCCACTGAATAAATGCACTTGTATTGAAGGTTGGATTTTTCTCTTTTTTTCTGGCTAGGCGGCAGTACTAGGCGGCTAGGCGGCTAATTAACTGAGGCCTGGCTTTCTAGGCTGACGTTGGGGCTCAGCAGTATTAGCCAGATAGATGTTGCTAACGTTCTCTGACAAGCCAAATAAAGTGGGCTCACCTGAAATTGACCACTACAACCATATAATATCGACCCAAGTATTACGTTTACGTTTTCAAGATGTGTAGAACCAGACCTACTGTCAATGAGAACTACACACCATTTCGACAACGCAAATATCGCTAGTAGTACAATAGCTTGGTAGCGCGGGAAATTCAAAAAAAAAAAAAACGTATTTCTAGTCCTTGGGGGAAAAAATAAACAAACATCCAACTTCGATAACCACTTGGCTAAACTTTGCACATCAACCACTGTAGACGTTTCAGACTATATGCTTGTATATTTATGTTAACAAACTACTCTTTATAACTTACCTCGAGGCGGCTGGTTGGTTTGTGTCACTGTGGTGGGGAGTCTGGCTGGCGACAGTGTGGAGCTAAAATCCGGACCGCGCTCGAGCCGAGACGGCTCTCTCGCCACTTTAGCTTCAGGTTGAGACAACGTGACGTAGGCGCGTCATACGTGATATGAGAGCTGAGATGATTCAATCAGAGACTCCTGTATATTGATCAATATATTATATATGGCCATATATGGTCCACCTAAAATGACTTTATAATGTCGAGTAAATGTCCAATGTCGTGCAAAATGTGCTTGCTGAACTAAAAACATCAAGAAATACAGACTGAATAGTGGAATACAGTTTTGTTTTGCCAGCCATATATTTTAAAATATATTGATCAATATATAGTAATATGATGTTCAATAATATATTGCTATATATTTTCAAATATATGAGCGTGTTTGTGATATATTGTGATATATTTTCTAATGTATTGCAGTATAAATTGTAGTATATTGCAGTATATTTTCCTTCCGTAAGGGAGAGGTAAGCTAAAATCTGTTTCTACTGCTGTACAGCTGCAACACGTGTTTTCAAGTGTTCTAAACGGTATTTAAGGCAGTGATCTGACTAGATGTAATGTAAACATTCAGTGGTTGTCATGCACGTCCTAAGATATACAAAGAAACAGTATATTGTACATATTATTACAAAAATAAACACAGCAGTAGGCTATCAGGCATTGATGTTAACTTTTGCTCACAGGCTAGTAGTTTTTATGGTAATGGTGGTCAATCTACTAGTGGGTAGCAGTCCTGCATAGAGTGAAACTTTGTCATTGTTATGAAAGTGAACAATGCCTATCCATTTTTTTGTTTCCTTAGGTCATGCACTCCCAGCGCGTAAATGACCCTCCGCTGAAACAGTGGATCATCATAACTGGCAGCTGGGAGGTCAGCTGTGCCCACTGTACCTGTATGGCTGGCATTGCGGAGTCCTGTACGCATGTTGGGGCTCTGCTGTTCGCAATAGTCAACTTACCGCAAACGAGAGGCAAAGACTGTGACAGCACTATGCAACTCAAACAAGGCCACAGGTATTACGCACAGGTGCAGACACAGATCTTTGTGACAGGTTCCTCTTACTGTGACTTTGTAGTGTGGACACTGAAAGATCTGGTCGTGGTCAGAGTTGTGCCAGATGTTGTGCCAGATGTTGGCACAGGAATTTTTCCGCAAGGTTTCCCTCCCTGAGCTCATCTGCCGGTACTACTGTACACCCGAGACCCCTCTACACCACAGCGCACCAGAGTTTTTACTGTGAAATCAAAGAACAGCAAAGCAGCCACAGCACCAGCACCAAAGCAGCAGTGGAAAACAGTGAGGAACCCAAAATCAGCAAGGAATGAGACCAACAAAGAATATGTGTGGTGTGTGTACAGAGTGCCTGAGGAGCTAGACACCATGGTTTGCTGTGACAACAGCAGCTGTACGACGCAGTGGTTCCACCTCACCTGTGTTGGACTTGATGCGGCCACTGCAGAAGAGAAGGCATGGTATTGTGATGCTTGCCTCTAATCACAAGGTGGTAGTTTTGCAGAGGTATTCCTGCACTGCACTGAAGTTCTGCACAATTTCTTTTTTTCTTTTTTGAATATTTTTTTTTTTTGTATACGGTCTGTTAAGATAATTTGTCATTTAATATAATTTGCCCCCCCCCCTTTATAGTACTCAGGTGTTCTGAAGTTGAACTACTACTGTTAAGATATTGCAATAATTTCCTTTGTCCCCCCCTCCCCACCATTACATTAATATTTTGCCTTGTACTTTTTCAAATGCACCGTTTTGTGCTCTCAGGTTCTCAAGTTGCACTGTGAATTTATGTCAACACTACTGTTAAGATATTTCAATACAATTACAACATTTTTACTTACTGTACTTACAGATCTCAGGTTATCACTAGTTGCACTTTCAGTATTTACAGTGATTCAAAACGACATACTTGAAATGACTTTTGTCTTATTACTTTACTTGTGAATAAAATTATACACACTTGAGTCTCAAAGCACATTTATTTCAGTCAACTTCAGCTTTGCACAACACTCCTGCTCATGATGGTCAGAGTACAACATACAGACACAATCTTGTCAAGGAATGTTTTTTCTTCACCTTCACATGGCAACACCATGTTGATGGGCACTTTTGCAGACAAAATTGTGTATTTGTTTCAGACAGTTCCAATCACCCTTTCCACGTGAATTCGGAGATGAGCAATTGTCCTTGTGTTTTCCACATCTCTTGCTTCCAATTGACAGTGTCCTCTTGTGAAGGCGGGGATCTTTACCTCAGCACACACCGGCCCCTGGTCAGCTTCATCCTCTAGGCCTGCAGGTGCTGATGCTGATGCTCCCCCAGTTGTCTCCACTGTGGACCAGATACAGATTTTATTAGCCCAATGTGTCATGCAAATACAATGCCCATGCAAAAGGGACAAAACATATCTTAACAAGGCTGATGAGCAGAATCAAAACCACTCGCCGAAGAGTCAAAATAATCATTGTTTTGAAACACTTAACATTTCATTGGACAGACATAGATTTAAGAGATGCACCCAATCTAGATGGAGAAAAGACATTAGAGCCTTAGAGCCCTCATTGTTTTTAATTTTGTCAAAGGTATGTAAGGCTTACCTGGTGTAACAAGGGGTGTCTCATCCATCGACGCTATGCTCTCAGTCCTTCGTCGTTTTCTTTGTTCCTGTCTCATAGCGAGAAGTCTCGGTGGTGGTGGTGACTGTCTTGGTCGTGTACCCCAAGTGCAGTGATAGTGCCCAATCCGGATGGGAGGTGTTCATTTCATTTGCTGGTGTACCTAGTGAAACAACCAGTGTTATGCTGTGCAGCTTACTAATACGTATGTAGCAGAAAATAAGAGTGTTGTAGAAAGGGAAATCGGGTGCTACACAGTCCTCTGATGAAGACGCATATCGAAATCTTACTGATAGTAGGCCTACTGGTAAAATAAACAATAGGAAAGACAACCGTGTGGCACCAGATACCTTTCCACTTATGATGTAGCCCTGCTCTAAATGCACCTGGTTTATCATTTAAAAGCATGGAGTGCACATTTCCTTTGTTTAAAAAGGGTGTTGTTGTGTTTCAATGGACCTGGCTAGCTATGCCAGCTACAGTAGGCTGTAGATTAGCCAACAGTGGTTGATGAAAGAAACAGTGCATTTAACGAAAACTATTTCACTTACCAAAATGAAAATGCAGAGAGCACACTCGTCAGGATTGAGTGGAAAGTTATTTTTGGTCGTCTTACAGCAGCGACCCATGCTAGCCGACGACACTTTGTTATGTCCCAGACTTGGTCACCATGGTGCTGCCTCCAAGAAGGAAATGAGTAGAAAGATAATCCAATTCCCCCTTTCCTATGGTGGCTTGCGCTATTGCACCCCACGACACAACAACGATGGACAATAGTGGCAAAGAAAAGTGAGCAGCAAGATAGTTAAAAATCACAATTAAGTAGCAAGACCAGGCGAGACTACGTCCTGCGCTGCGCTGGAAAACAATGGGGAAAAGGGACGTCTATGCACTAAACATGGCAGATCCAGCGCGGTGACGTCATATGCCCGTTCCCAATACAAATTTGAAGGGAGTGTGTGGAGTCCACATACTTAGCCTATGTTCAATGTTGCCCTTAGGACACTTCTCTTGAAGACATCATTTATATGATATATGAGAATGGGAATGTTACATGTATTCCGCCAGTGGAGCCACTATGCACAACTTCACCTTAATCCACTGCCCACTGTCTGTCAAGATTGGCCTGGCCTGTCCATTTCGGGTAAGAGAGGTTTTAGCTTGTTAAGTTACATTTCACTTGGTTCAGTGATAAGAATAGTAATTTCAGGCTAAGCACAAGCTGTAGGCCTAATGGTATTCTAAGTATCTGCTTGTTTTGCAGTTTAAGAAGTCCATAAGATGCTCCTGTAATTATAGGCCTATCTGCTTTTTCTTTTTTTTTACTTTGTCTTAGAATTGAAAGCTTAATGCCTCTGTGTATATCAGTCTGGGCTTCATTAGAGCAATTGATGTGGTAACTCTTCTCTAACAGTCAGGTGTGGTAGAGTGCTCAGCACATTATCTGTTGGTGTGTTATGCTGGTTGAATGATGTCTCTTTGTTTGCTCAGGTGAGTCCTCCATGAACTCAACACAGAATCCGAGTCTCACAACAACCGAGGCACCTGCTTCTGACCATAGCTGTAAGTCCTATGAAACTGTCAGCAATGATTAGTTGAAAGGCTTTGCATAGAGCAGCCAGGCCTCAAGTTGCCTTGCTCTCATTGTTTGGTGAATTACTAAGTATCTAAACAGACTTATACAGGTAGCCTATATCATTTTTGGGAAGAAAAGGGAGACGACGTCTTCTTTTTCTGGACAAACGTTTTATTTAAAACAAAAACTTTTGTCAGCAACGTGTTCTCACTTCAGGAAGTATAATGTAGCCGAGTTACCCGTGACATGCATTATAACATTTGGTTCTTTCCGTTGAAGAACACTAATGACCTGTGGGCTAGAACAGAGCTACCTGTGTGTACTAAAGTGTCGACTTATTATGACTAATGCTTTAATATGTGTCTTCATTTAGTAAACGACAGCCCCCATCGTCGAGTGGGTGTTGCCTCTGCTGGTGTGATCATCGCACTGTGTGGCTGTCTGGTTCTCTGGATTGCTTTGTGTCGGTATGTATCACTTCCCAGCATTTCTTTTTTAACCAAGAGATGGAGAGAGCCAAAGATTCAAGTAGCCTACCTTGTTCTAATTTCATCCAAATACTACTAATAATGTATTAACATTAATTTCATTTAATAACTATTCCAGTAAGAAGAGGGAGAAGGACATGGACCACCCTCTGGGGGACTCCAGTGCCGAGACGTCGCCATCGAGCTCCAGTGAGCAGCTTCCAGGGTCTCAGAATCCCACTGATCTAGCAGCTCCCATCATGGGCCACGATGACCACGGAGGAACCTGAGAAGTCCCCATGAGTGTCGGGCGAGAATGTGGAGAAACACATAATAGATTTGTTTGTAAGACTGTGGTGGTATCACATGTATGAGAAATACATTTTTAACGAGTGAATCAGTGAATGGCCGGTTGGTTAATGAAGGTCCCGGCCAGCAGTCATGGTTTCAGGTAGGAGAGAACAGGGCTGCCACCTGGGACAGCATGTATGGGCGGTGGCATGAGCACTTGAGAAGAATATAGTTGTCACATCCCTGTTTTTACAAATGCGTTTCAGTCATTTGAATTTTTTTGTACAGATTTTACGAAAAACAATTTTAAACCTGATGCTGCGTTGACCTACACAGTAAATGTTGTGGTGTTAATTCAACACTTAAAGAGTTCATTTAAATCCAAATGATGCCAAATCAACTCTTTAAGTGTTGAATGAGCACTGAAGAATTTACTGTGTAGGCACTGGAGTGACAAAGACGCTGCATTCAGGCGCTTGAGATATGAGTTTGTCAAATGCCGGAATGTAAGAGCTGAATGAACACATTCTAATGTAAGATGAGGGTCCTAGCTTTTAAATGTAACTTTAAATGTAATGTTTGTATGTGCTTCGGTGCTTCAGGTTTTCATAGGCTGAGGGCACCTTTTCCCAAAAAGGGCTTAGGCATTCAGCAGGTATTTTCGCAGGTGCCTTGGGCTTATAAATGAGTTAAGTGTAGTGGGAGGGACATGAATGATATCACATTGGAAAAGTTTGAGACTGCCGTTTACAACAGAATGTGAATGAGGTGTGGGGGACATAATTGAATCCTTATTACATTTGTGTACATTGAAATAGGGTCCATTTCAGATGTAGCCTTTGATGTGTTGGTGCACTAATTCATTCCGGGGTAAGGTAAAGTCTATGTGCGTGTACAAAATGATCTGCTATTCAACCACAGTGCAAATAGAAACTCAAAACTCATGTGGTCCTGTTAGATTAGTCTCTCTGATTGCACTGTTACAATCCTGTGCTACTTTTCTTATGTCTCCTATTCTGTGTTTTGTTGTGTCCCTTTTACTACTATTTCCAATGTTAGCAGATAAAGTGTATTTTTAAATTATTATTAAGTGTACTGTATCTGTAGGCTACTGTAAATACGGTTACGGGTAAATTCACTATTAGTTTCCATGCTCATGCTTTGCTTTATAGCTGACTGCCTAGCGCATATTAGGGAAAATACACTTAGACGCTTGGAGCTTATAGTCTCTCTCTATGTTGTGGCAGTTAATATACAAACCCCAACTCCGGTGAAGTTGGGACGTTTGGTAAACTGAGAATAAAATCAAAATGCTATCATTTTCAAAACATTCAATACATTCCTTAGATGGAGAATAGTGAAAAGACAACATATAAAATGTTAAAACCGAGAAAAAATATTGTTTTAGGGGACATATGTACTAATTTCTAATTTGATAACTGCAACACGTCTCAAATAAGTTGGGACGGGGATCAGTGAAATGTTATAAAGATCCAAATAAGATAAAACAAAAAGGAAGAACATTTCAAAATGAATTGTACTGATGAACAATTTGAATGTCCAGGTATAAGACAATCACAGAGAGGCTGAGTCACTCAGAATTAAAGATGCAGAGGGAACAATTACCATAGTTATTACATAAAGTTTTGAATTCCCTTGATTTACCGTGATTGAGTGTAGATAAGACATATTTTTGTCATTAAAATCATTGTATAGGTTCATGACATCATGAAATATACATTGGCTGTAGTCTCACTAGCACTCCGAGAATTACAGCTAGTGAAAACTTGACCATATTAAGGACGCTTCATGTGTGCAAATGATAGAGGGGTTTAACATTCCCCTATCCACCCGAGCTCACTTGAAATAGACCCAGAAGACATGGGAAACTGTCCTTTGCTTACAGAAGTCAGCAGCAGATGCAGAAGTCTTTTTGAAAATAATAGTCTTGCACATCCTGTGCAAAGGTGAAAATTGACCATGCAACGTGTGTTAGTGCTAACTTCAAAAGTCAGCCTCCATGATAGCATGGGGGTGCAGTAGTACATTGGTTAAGCTGTTCTAACTCAACTGTATAATTGAATACAGTACTGAATGAAATAAATGGGTTTTAAACAGCATGAAAAGCCACTCATGCAATATATTTTGAAGGGAGATCTTCGATTACTGCCACATAGTAAGGACAAATTGTATTCTCTACTATGTTTTAACAGTTTAACTCCAACATAGGGACCAGCAGGACATAAAATGACAGGCTTTTGGTCAAGACCTGTCACACTGTAAGCACTACAGAAAGGAAAACATTGCAAAACATGACAAGGAATACACCTACCATTTAAGCTGTTGAAATCATGTCCAAGATAGGAATCAACACTGTTTTTATATAAAATCATCTCATCGGTTAATGCTATTAACTGTTAAGTGTTGTCTTTTGTTTTGTTTTTAGTCTTCCTCGTCATTTGCTGCCTTTTATTGTCCCCGTCCCAATTCTATTCAGACACGTTGGATTTACATATTCATGAATATCCTTTTTTTGTCAGTTTTGATGGCTGATATGTTTTCTTTGTACCGTTCTCCAACTAATATCAGAACCAGACTTCTGAAAATGGCAGTATTTTGTTATTATTCACAATTAACCTTGCGTCCCAACTTCTATGGAGGTGGGGTTTGTAGAAGAGGCAGTGTAGAATGTTTGAGTGGTGACGACGTCAAACAGTTTTCAGCTCGTCCGAAAGGCAGCATGCTATGTATGGTAATTTCTGGTCTAAAATGTCCCTATTTCAAGTAAAACAACAGCTAGGAGAGAGAGGAGATAACAGTAGGAGCTAGGCATAGAAAGAACAAATCTCTAGACAAAAAACTTGTAATGTAATCTTTAATCATTTTATCTCCTACCACTTCAGCTGGATCATGAATGTGTTTACAAAACAAAAAAATCTGCCCTGAGTTTGAGTGTGTGATCCAGATGTTAGAGAGATACGCTCAGGACAGCCAAATTATGCAGGCCTTCTCAGTTGATGTGAGTCACAGGCAGCAGTCAAAAGGCTTTAGTTTAGAGTAGACCACAGCTTGCTTAAGTACCACAGCTTCAATCTCTGTTGGACGCTGTGTTTACTGGAGTGGGTTTAAACATACCACATCACACCTTGTTAAATAAACACACTCACCACAGTGGGTTTTAAGGGTTTTCCCACTGTGGTTTGCTTAGTTGATGTGGTAAATACATCTGCCCTATTGGATGAATCTAAACGGAGTTGTCTGTTGTTGATCTAGAGAAATTTATTTTCAAATGTGTCTCCTGCTGCTGAAAATATCTGAAAATAAATGGAACCATGTCAAACAAACAAGCTAAAGAGTGCAATACATCTTTCCATACATCTGTTTTGGTGATCTCCCATCATCAGCTCTGAAGTCTGACATTTTTTTAAGCATTTTTGGGGGCTTTTCAAGCCTTTGTTGGTTATTATCTGACAGGACAGTGAAGCAGAGACAGGAAGCGAGGTGGGGGAGAGAGAGACGGGGAAAGGACTGCAAAGGACCCGGGCCAGGAATCGAACCCGGGTCAGCCGCATAGTAGAAAATCTGTGACTTGCAGGTGATTTCCAGTGTAAGTAAGTGTATTCTAAGGGATCTCAATTCACACGTGGGCGGGAAATGGTGCAAGAGTCCATATGTGTGAATTGACTTGAACTTGCAAGTCACATATTTTAAAAGGTTGGAAAGTCAATTGAGTCCAGTTGACAGAAATAAATTATATGTGCTCACCTATAGGGTAGGGCTATAATAGACTATAAGCCTACCCTAGGTGAGCATATACTATTTCACATGAACACAAAATGGATATTTCTCATGATCGCTGTTTTAAATTTGAGTTAATCTCGGCCAGTGACCTTTTGCTATGTGATGCAGTGATGTATACCATTCACCGTTGGCTGGGCCTGGGACAAAGTCATCGGAAAGGCCCCCCCACTCAATACAATGTAATGGGGACCGAATTCTGGTGAACTGTACAGTCATTTAGAGATAAGCAGTAACACATCAATCCCTGGGGTGGATTTGTCGAAACCAAAGTTGCTTACTACATTAGCTACTTTGTTGTTTTCAATGCATTTTCCCATTGGCAACTACCGAAGTTGCTAACAGGCTAGCAACTTCTCTTTTGAGAAACTCACCCCAGCAGTATGTCTGTCTATACAGGAAGTCCACCACATGTCCTCCTCCCTCTTCCTGATGACATGTTTGCTCGCAGAAACCTATTTGCCTACTTCATGCTAGCACTTAATTTTAGTTCATTATGAAAGCAGATGTGACTAAGTGGTGTTATTATGCAAGACATTTGCACAGTATCTTTTGAAGCCCCGTCATGCAGAATGTCAGGGAAGTAAACGTGACATGTTGAAATCACAAAAACAAATTTCCTTGTGGAGGTACAGTATGTCTTTCGGGGCCTTGCCTCACCTCTGTAGATCCTATTTTCAACACATGCGTGCTGCTGAATATATCCATGTCACATGTGGAGGAGGAGGCAATACATAGGCCTACTTGCAACATTCAACATTGTCTTTTCCTGTAGAACAAGGTGAGGTGAAGCGTTCTTAAACTTCAATGTTTTGGGAGGCACAGCATGATACCGCTGAGCTAAAGGACCAGTCCAATAGCTAAGCACTACCGATACTGTGTATGAGGTTTTGGGAAGGAGGTTCACTAACGTTCCACACCACACTCTGCTAGTTGGCCTCCGTTACACTCACCCCCCTACACCACACTCCCATTCCAGGTTACGGCACCAATGTAGCTGAGGTGTTCCTACGCACTCCGCCCCTCGGGTCTCGAACTAGCCACCTCCTAGTCAGCGCAATGGTTCGGGTATGGGAGGCACAGCACGATACAGCTGAGCTTAGGACCAAAATATAACTCTGTATGTGTATACGTATTGCATTTCTATTATGTAAATGTTTCTCATGTCTTGTTTGTATTTCTTTACTTTTATAGTAAAACCACGGTTTTCACTTCTACATCTGTGTGTGTCTGACTTCATTCGAAATCTTCATACTGTTCTGTCCGGACAGGCTGTGGTGTTTGTTGTATACCTGATCCAGCCCCTTTTCAATACAGTCATTTTTCGGGTGTATCACACAGCACTTTTGTCAAGGTTTACTTATGTTCCACGCCACACTCTGCTAGTTGGCCTCCGTTACACCTATGGGAAGACTGCCAAATGCTTGACAGGTGCACTAGGGAGGAGTGCACTTAGGGGCAGTACCGTACCAGGTGAATTTTGACCAGAAAAAAAGCCTGCCATTTTGAGTGGTGGCAGCCTCCTCTAAATTGTGGGCCAGTCTCTAAGAAATGACAACAAAAAAAAGCATCAGCATCGACCCCGGAGGCCCGTATGAGGCCCTGTATGCTGGATTACCAGTCCAGGCCTGGGCAGTGCCATGCCCAAGGGAACTCAGGGGATGCGTTCCAATATGCGACCTTGCGTCCTCCACTTGTGCTTGTGGCCTCGCACCAGGAAGTAATATGTCACGATGACATCACTGACAACAGCATTATATTTCAATATCTTGCAAGGGCGCAATTGAAAAGTCGTTTTCTCATTTGCAAACTGGATGGTGAATGAAGAATAGTCCCACAAAAATTGTTTTGGCTTGGCTGACAGCGGAGAAACTTAAATGTTTTCTCCACGGAGGAGGGGCCAGGAGGCGGGGCGAGGCCACAAGCACAAGTGGAGGACGCAAGGACACATATTGGAATGCACCCAGGGAATCTGAAGAACAGCGCTGGTCACTCACCCCCAGGGCCGCCACTAGGCATAAGCAGAGTAGGCAGAGCGTTTAGGGCAGCGGTTCCCAAACTTTTTTCTCTGCGCACCCCCTTGTACATTTCAATGTGGTTCGCGCACCCCCTGAGTGAATATTTTGGTGTGCTGATGGCCCCGCAAGTATGGATTCACTGCTCATTCACTGCACATTATGCACAGTTGTTTTGGGAAAACCTCTCTTCCAATAGTCTTGGAACTAAACTACAATTCAGATGGACCCTTCCAGCATATAATGCACCATACTATTAAAAACTACTTAATGTTCATTAATGCTAGATAAAAAATCACATATCCACCATTGCTCTATTCAGCTCGTGCACCCCCTTATGGCAGGCCACGCACCCCCAGGGGTGCACGCACCCCAGTTTGGGAAACCCTGGTTTTGGGCATCAACCACTTTGCCCCCAAAATTGGGGCCTCCTAAATTGAGATAGGCTGAAAGATGCATTATTATTAATAATTATGAGGGGCCTCCTGACCAGTTATGCTCAGGTCCTACAAAACAAGCGGCCCTGCTCACCCCCTCCACACCTGTCGGTGTTGTGACTTGATCCTGTGACTTTCAAGCTGCAACTTCCTGAACACCTGCTTTAGCCAGGAACTGCCATGAACTGGCAGTAAGAAAAAAAATCTCGGATCTGATATAGGCTATGTACAAGTAGTAGGCTATGACTTTTTGTCATTACGTGGTTTGTATACAGCAGGCCTAACTCCTCGGCTACGTCTGGAGGGGGGGGGGGACTGTTTATATTATTATGTAGCTCAACTTTGGCAGCAGAACTTTCCCTATTCGACAGCATGGGATATTCTAAAGGTCTCGATGAATGGGTTTCGCCTTGGGAGCTCACAAAGACAGGCAAAAATGCAGGAAGGTCTGGCCAGAGTCAGGCTAGGATGATGATGAATGAACATTTTATTTTAGGCCTGGGGCATTAGGATTCCCAGGTAGGTTCCGCTCTCGCTGTGACGCGCCACCTTCGGCTCGAAGATATTTGAAAGTCATGATAATGGTGGGGCAGGCCAAAAGGGGAGTGTCTGTTTCCCAAGTAAAAAAAAAAAAGTAAACACGGAGCACGTGGAAACCACGTGGAAACCACGTGACCTTCTTTAAACACCCACAGCCTACTACAGTGTTTATTTAGATTTGTCCTAGTAAATATGCCTATGCACTAGGTGATAGCCTATCCAGTCAGTAGAACCTACAAAAATCAGCTCACCTCGCTTTTCTTCACACCAACATCGCCGATTCACCACATGCGCCAACATAACATTTGTGTTGGGTCCTCCCTCGAATTAATCTCAAACTGCAGTTTTCAGAAAAAAAAATGCACAAGCTATGCCTCAACTAATAGCCTAAGACAACGGTAATACGAGCTCTGTTAATGAGAACAGACATTTCCCTTGACAAAATTACGGAGGCATGTGATTATGATGATGCAATCTTAAAACAAACTCTGAAACACAAGCAGAGACGTAGAAGATCACGCCAGGGGGCGGGCAGACGAGTTTACAAACAGTAGGCCTAGGTAACTTCATGTTGGAGTGCAGATCACCGTAAGCACCCCGCGGATGACAGTGGGAAAGTCGAAAACCAAAGCCGAAGAAAACTAGCTCTAGACTGTGGCATAGCAGTATCCTAGGATATACCACATCAATACCACATACAACCACAATGGCAAACCCTCGAAGCGTCCTGTTCTTTTCTCAAGGTAATGTTGTAATGTGTAATGCTACGCAGAACTATTGCGATTCTCCGCGGAGCCGACTGGGGATTTTCCTAGAACTAGAGCTGTCGGCATGAACCTGCTCGGGGGGTTTCCTGCGACGCGCGCCCGCTGTGCCGTCGTGTTGAAGTCGGTGCCTGGAGAAGAAGGCTTATCAGGCAATGTTGTCATAGCGTATCAGAGAGTAACTTTGTCCGTCTCTTTAAAAAAAAAAACGGTTGTGATCCGAATGGATATGGTGCTATGATCATGATATTATTTATGTTGTTTCATGATGTTATTTTGAATGATATTATGAGTTCTGCTGATATAGTGTGTGTGTGCGTGCGTGCGCGCGCGCGTGTGTGTATGCGTGCGTGGTTGTGTGTGTGTGTGTGTGTGTGTGTGTGTGTGTGTGTGTGTGTGTGTGTGTGTGTGTGTTGTAGCCTATTCTACATGTCTATATCAGTACGTTAGTGTTTGAAAAAACTGCACATGTGTGAGTGTGTATTGTCTGTGTGTATGCTGTGAATGAATGTGTCAGAGAAACAATAGGCTTAGTAAACTTATCTATGAGTAGGTTAATTGTGTGTGTGTGTGTGTGTGTGTGTGTGTGTGTGTGTGTGTGTGTGTGTGTGTGTGTGTGTGTGTGTGTGTGTGTGTGTTTGAGAGAGATTATTGTCAATGTGTTATTTAAATGTTTTTAGTTAAACTGCACATTGGAGACTGGTCAATTGCAATTTCAAACTTCTGTGCTAATCCTAACCATAGATTTTTGACAGTTTCGAATGTCATCCAGGCAGCAGATTCTAAACAGTTCTACTCAGGGAAGACAGGGGGTGTAGCAGAAATGCCTTCTTACTCCATGTATAGCCTAATGGTGTGTGTGTGTGTGTGTGTGTGTGTGTGTGTGTGTTGGGGAGGAGGTCCTGGTCCTACTACACTTTCATAGGCCTACTAACAAATGTTTTAATTTGGGACATATATGGTTGGAGTTTTAATAATAGGCAGTGTATGTAGGCCCTAAATCCAGGACGATGGGGACATGCATGGCTAATTCTTTTTTTTCCTTTTTTTCCAGTCCTAATAACCCTGGTGGTGGTCCTCCTTGGAATTCTTGATGCAGCTCCCCTACAGACACAACCGGAGTGCAAAGGTTACATTCAACATGGCGGCAATGTCACCTACATCCTCCCGGATAATTTTCCGGACCTAATGGCCAACTGTGAGGAGGCTGAAATCCTAATTGGGGTGAGCCAAGTCTTTCACACAGACACACAGATTATGTTTTCACTGAAGACGATTAGCCTGCCGCAACCTGGACAGCTGTCATTCAGAATGTTCAGTCATGAACATGAACATTCATGAACTCACAATTGCATTGTGTTACCCCTCTTATACCACTTCAGGAAAAGGTGTCTGCAATATTCGAGAATGGGAAGGTTCCAATCGAATTGATTCCTCCTGTGGTTGCAGTCACAGCTCACAACTTCACCTTAAGTTCCAACCAAAGTTCCTACCCTCAGCCCGTGGATATTGGCCTGTATTGTCTCCAGGTAAGAGAGTTGTAGGGTATTCTACTTTATGAGTGACTTGGTTAAGAAATGCAGGCTGTGCCTAATACCAAAATATTCTAATGGACGAATCTACTTGTTTTGCAGTCTCACACGCGCATAAGTTGCTTCTGTAAGTATGCCTTTCTTTCTTTTCCCATTTCTCTTGTCTTAAACAAAACAACTACATGAATGTCCTCATGCATGAGACCCTTAAGCTTAACAGATTAAGACTGGGTCATTACAGTTTTGGTGACAAAGATCTGCAACACAGATCAATGCTCCCCAAGTTGAATGGAACTAAGTTTATAACATAGTCCTTCACCACAGTACAACGGTTGAAAATGTGGGTTTTAAACTTTGAGAGTATTAATTAGGGTTGCAGACCTTTATCATTTCTTTTCAATGAGCATTAGGCACACTATTTTGTTTGTCTGACTGATATGCTGGCTGGTGTCTGAATGATGATGATTCTGTTTGATTGTAGGTGATGCTTGCATCAACTCGGTGAAGAATGACAGCACCATATCAGAGCCTCCTATTGATGAGCAAAGTGGTAAGTCCTTTAACTAGCTGGCCTACTCACCATCACCAAGAGCATAGGCTGAGAAATATAACTTGTACTGTATACTTTTAAAAGGATTATCAGTGGACTTGTTTTACATACAAAATGCCATTGCAGTTTTGTCACTGTTATATATTTGTAACCTTTATTTGCAAAAACATATTATTTTCACTCCCAGAAGTAACAAAAAATCACAATAAGGATTCTTGTCTGTAAGTAATGAGATGTTGATTTATAAACAATGTTTTTACATATGTCGTCTTTCTTTAGTATCTGGGACCCCAGACAACAGCAGCACCCATTACCGAGTAGGTGCCATCTGTGCTGGTGTTGGCATGATGATCATCACCCTCGTTGGTGCTTTTGCTTGGATTGTCTTGCGGTGGCGGTAAGCATCCCTTTCTAACATTTAGTGAATGCAACTATAGCAACTGATGAAGGTGCTATGTCTCCGGGATTTGATCTCCTTTCACATGGTAACTTATTCAATTACCTGCACATTCATGTCTCGCTATGTCCGGGGCTCATGCTTCTGTGCGCGATTGGGGGGATTAACTGGGCATGTTCGCACGTCTCCTTCTGTTCACTCTCAGTTGTCGAGCTGCTCGTATTTTCATGCGTCTTTGTCTTCTTAACATGCGCTGCGTCCCATACAGCTTCTGAATCGACAACTTTGCCATGTAATAAAACTGTTCTTGAAAGGCAAGCCATTTTCTTTACAGTTCTTGTCGTCTTTGTCCGTAGGCTACGAGCCAAACGGCGACCTGCTCCAGCAGAGTTTGCTCCATTTTCTTATCCTTCTTTGTCGTTGTTCTGTTGTTGTCCTTCTGTGATTTGGGGCGAAAGTGGGCTGTGCCCGACTGACGTTTCACAAACAAGGCGTGTACCTGAATGTGCCTGGGGTCGGCTATGAGTCCGATCAGGCAAAAAATGGCCCGGGGCCGGCAGCTCCGAGCCGGCCACTCTCCTGAGCCCCGGGCGGCCCCGGGCCGCTGAAGCGCGGCTAATGAGATCAAGGCTATTGTGACACAGCACCCACAAGTGAACACTGCACACAACGAAATTGCATTTATGCCTCACCCGTGCAAGGGGGCAGCCCTCAGTGGCGCCCGATGGGGAGCAGTGCGGTGGGACGGTACCATGCTCAGGGTACCTCAGTCAGGGAGGAGGATGGGGGAGAGCACTGGTTCATTACTTTTCCCACCAACCTGGCGAGTCGGGAGTCGAACCGACAACCTCTGAGATGCAAGTCTGACGCCCTAACCGCTCACCCATGACTGCCCATTTACTACCCAAGTGCGTGTGTGAGATGTGATGTAAATTCTATGCATAGTTTGCAGTAACACATACTAATTGACTCATTTAATTACTTAGTAATTCCATCGAGAAGAAGACAGAGGATGTGGAGTATCCTCTGAGGGACTCCAGTGCGGAGACGTCAGCATCGAGCTCCACCGAGCATCTTCCAGGGTCTCAGGGTCTCATTGAGACAGCTCCCATCATGGATCACAACAACCAGGAAGGAATCTGAGACAAGGAACTGCCGGAATATCCTACGCCCATGAAGTGCCTACTATGCATGCTACTGATTTAAGACATCTGAGCCAGACTGATTCGGTTATGGGATTTTGTGCAGGGCTGCTGGAAGTATCAGTGGGTGGGGGGGTGGGGGGTAATCAACAAAATCCCTTGTATAGTTACAAATTGAAAATAAGGTGCTATCTGGGTCAGTTGATTTAACAGGCACATACCAACATAAACTGATGTATCTCGCTGCCCTTGCATCAGAACGGAAGTGATATCAGTGCCTTCCACATCTCTTTCCTTTCCCTTCTTGGTCCTCTCCCATTCGTTAGCTCTCCCACCTTGAATATCACAGAAGCTCTTCTACAGCTTCGGCAGAGGGTGTGGAGGGATACAGAACGTGAACGCTAGAATATGAACTTCCTTGAACGCACCACTGAAGCCTTGACAACAAGCCCAACTTGTTATTGTCATGTTGCTGTACATTATTTATTTAGTCCGTTTTCTATATTTGTGTTTTTGATAAACTATTTATGATAAAGTATTTTTGTACTTTGATATTTGATAAATATAATATATATACTGTAATATATATATATATATATATATATATATATATATATATATATATATATATATATATATATATATATATTGTACACAGGGCTTGACACTGGCACCTGCCAACCGGCCAAATGCTGGTAAAACTTGGCTGTGGCTGGTAACAATTTCAGTGTCACTAGCCAATTTGGCAGGTAGCTTATTCAATGGTATGACATATCAAAATAGAGTATATTCTTCACTTTGCCCTTTATGTATCAATGGTTTGTATTTAAGTTCAAGAAAAAGCTCCGTCACTCAGTTTCTATTTGTTTGTTTTATTTCCATGTAGAAACCCATGCACTCATCTTGATTTAAGCACTATTCTTCTGAGGTTAGACGTACAGCGTTATGAAAAAAAAAAAAAAAAACATTTGTGGCTCGTAGAATAGCTGAATGGCTAGTGACTCTGGAAAACTACTAGCCACAATGGCCGGCAAGCGGAAAAGTTAATGTCAAGCCCTGATTATATATATATATATATATATACACACACACACACAATATGTAAATATAATTAAAAAAATATTTAAACTGAAGAGAGTGTGCATCTCAGGAGGGAGAGCAAGGCTCCCAGGTTGGCATAAATCACACCTGTTGGTCTGTCATAACAGGAAATGATGGTGTTGAGGTTAAGTAATACGCACAAGCAACATGTTACAGGTTACAACCTTGTTGGTTGCAGTTCAATTTCCCATTGGCAAATACCCAAGTTGCTAACTGCTAGAAATGCACCCCTGAAGTGATATCAGTGCCTTCCACATCTCTTTCCTTTCCCTTCTTGGTCCTCTCCCATTCGTTAGCTCTCCCACCTTGAATATCACAGAAGCTCTTCTACAGCTTCTGCAGAGGGTGTGGAGGGATACAGAATGTGAACTATGTGAATAATATGTATTTCCTTGAAGAAAACAAAAAACACATTGAGGCCTGAAGCCTTGACAAGCCCAACTTTTTATTGTCGGTGTAGGCTACTGTACATTATTTATTAAGTCCGTTTTCCATATTTGTGTTTTTGATAAACTATTTGTGATAAAGTATTTTTGTACTTTTGTATTTTGTAAATAATGTATTTAATATGTAAATATAATAAAAACATTTAAACTTGAGTTGAGAGCAGTCACATTCTTAGCTTTTGTTAAGTCTCCTCAGAAGGTGTAAGAGACTTTATCTCAGGAGGGAGAGCAAGGCTCCCAGGTTGGCATAAATCACACCTGTTGGTCTGTCATAACAGGAAATGATGGTGTTGAGGTTAAGTAATACGCACAAGCAACATGTTACAGGTAGGGCTATGTTACAGCAATAAGCTAGTAGTATCAGTTGTAGTACGCTATGGCATTACATTGAGCAAACATTCTTTAATGGATCATATGTTAAGGTATGAAGATAATACACAGGTTGCCATCTTAGATGTCAAGAGTGACATCTCTTCCCCACACCCGTGCAGCTGTATGTGAATGAACCATATAAGGTCACATGTCAAAAATTCCCACTATCAGAGGCAGTGTCACAGCATGAGGTGTCTTTGAAATGAAAATAGTGTGTGTGTGTGTGCGTGCGTACGCTCTCAGAGAGAGAGAGAAAGAGAGATCGCTACCACCCAATCCCCCACCCCCAACGCCTGAGCTGAGGAATCTGAGCTGGGACTTCCCAATGTAGATACTGTGCACAAGCTGTGCCGGGGATGGGATGACATTGCAGTTGTTTGCTTTGGCAAATTATGCCTTCATCTAGTGCCTGTGCCTCAACCGTTTTTATAGCTACTGTGGCAGGCATGTACGTCGAGAGCGTGTGTATGTTTGTGTGTGTGTGTGTGGGTGGTTATTTTATGTGCCGCATGTCTGCATAAGGCTTTGACTGGCTGAACGCCTGAACTGAACACCTCTTAAATTCTCATCAGCATGACTAATTTGATTGATGTTTAACTGCAGCCCCACTCTTCTCACCCCACCCCGCACATATCTCACGCCAAAAAACAGTAAGGGAGCAGATGCAGTACGTCCTTTCCCTGTTTCTGTCGTCTGTACATTAACGGGGGAACGTGAATCAAACACAACAAAAGCACTATAAAGCACCATCAGCAACAAACCTGCGGGGTGGGGTGAGAAGAGTTAACTGGGCTGCAGTTAAACATCAATCAAATTAATCATGCTGATGAGAATTTAAGAGGTGTTCAGCCAGTCAAAGCCTTATGCAGACAGCACTCTCTCTCTCTCTCTCTCTCTCTCTCTCTCTCTCTCTCTCTCTCTCTCTCTGTCTCTCTCTCTCTCTCTCTCTGTCTCTCTCTCTCTCTCTCTCTCTCTCTCTCTCTCTCTCTGAGGACATGAGGACTGTTAACTGTCTTCCGATGGAATAAAGATGATTAACATCTCCAAGTACACATAATTATTGTTCCAGCCTTCTCTGGATGTGACCAAACGCAAATACTGTATAAACAAGCACCCGGCAGAGGAGCCGGCAGGTGCCGCTCCAATGGGATGTAGTAAACAATAAAGCAGGACACTGATGGGGGAAGGTGTGTTTGTATTAGTCAATGTCCTGAACACACTGATAGCATCTTCAATTGTTGGTTTAACAGCACACATCACAGTTCTCCAGTCATGCATAATTCACTTAAAGGCTGTATGTTACAACTACAACACAAAAGAGGCACGTTGTTATTCAAAATCTTGCAGAATCTTGCATTAGCTCTCTAATTTAAATCCTTGGGCTGTTAGTTGGGGCACATCGGTCTTTCTTTTGTGACAACATTTTGATAGCATGACGACTCCTAATGAATAGAATGACTTTCTTGACTCACCAACAGAACTAGTAGTCGAGTTGTAGAGTAGAGTACTTTTATTATCCCGAGGTTCTGACAGCTTACATAAATACACAGATACAAACATCCACAAAGACATACTTTATTGCATAGGCTATTGCAGTACAGACATATAGCACACACTTGAGTAATCAGCCTTATAACCAAACACATTCTCTCTCTCTCTCTCTCTTTCTCTCTCTCTCTCTCTCTCTCTCTCTCTCTCTCTCTCTCACACACACACACACACACACACACACACACACACACACACACACACACACACACACACACACACACACACACACACACACACACACACACACACACACACACACACAGGTTCTGGTATCCCACATTCATATGCCACTTTTTAACACAACTCGACGACATCATAAGCATCACCTCATGCTACGCGACTATAAACTCCAGTAACCTTTGACGCATCTGTGCACATGAACACCCTGAAAAAAATGCTACTGCAGAGATAACAGTGGCAGGTACAGTATGGAGTAACTGTAGGTTGAGGAAATGGCAACAGAACAGGTTTTTAGGTACCAATAAATTAACACAGGTCGGCATTGTATTTTAAGTACAACTGACAATTCTAACACAATGTCTTTGAGTTTGTAAATTGGAACTCTATCTGACATATGAGTGGTTAGATGTCATGACAACAGCTGAGGCGACCATGGAGTAGTGGTTAAACAGCTGGTCTGATTATAAGTGACTTCGAGTGCTCAGATGAGTGGTATTTCACGGACGGAAGAAGCCATGGGCTGACTGCCAAGGAGCCCGTAGTTATGACTACAGAGAAATACACACACACAAACAGTCTGAATGAATTCACAAATAACCTACTATGTGGAGAGGAAGGGGGGCACCCTGCAACCCGCTACAACACTCCTGAGGGTGTATATGAGGACCAGCTCCCTCATTGCTCAACACTTTATTCATTCATTACAGTTTTTCTCGATTGCCTCCACACAAGTTCTGGTACTTCACACACAATTCTCGGAACATCTCACCCATTTCCCAACTCCCCTAACCAATGTCAATGAACACTAAACACAATTCCTACTTAACACTCAAATTCCAGTTTTAAAACACACTCTTTTCACACCATTACACACAATTCTCTGGATTACACTCAATTTTCATAAAGAAAAACACTGGGTTTCTCATGGAACACACTGTCATTCACAACACTACACTGCAACTATGTTCACTTCCTCATCACATGGGCAAACTCTCTTCATACCGGTTTACAATCTGAAATCATCACCCCATAAGGACACACATTGCATGTCATATTGATGAAAAATGAGTGGATGCAAGGAGAAAACCCATTTGTTTAGTTTTTGAACTCAAAAATATGTTATACAAGACATAACTTTCATGTGGTTACCCAATATTTTACAATACATTAGTGCAATTTTTAAATATTTTTAAAAATATGTAAAATATATACACGTTTGTGTACTCCGAGTCTAAAAACAATATTTCAGTATTTTACTACAGAAAAATACCCTCTTTAGTAAGTAGAACACTGAAGAAAATAAGTTTCTACTGTGTTTCAAGTTGTAGAGTATAGAGTTCTTTTTCATAGCAATAGGCTATACAGTAATGTAATGGTTTTTTTGTACTGCCAAGGCAGTGGGGTTTATCTTTGTGTTGTTTTTGTGAAAAAGACAAAAAAATCTTTCTGTTTCTGTTTGTGTGTTGTGGGAATGAAGTTTTTCCAACTTATGTCACAGTATCCATGCAATCCAGAACAAAAAAAGCCCAAGTTACTAGGAGAAATTAGTTTTACCCTGTGCCCAACAGTGTTTTAATGGGTCTGCAAATGTGTATTGTAGTGACTGTCTGTGTGTGTCATTTGACGACAAAATTAGGTTTTTAGAAGAGAGTACATTGTTTTGAGACAAGACGTGCATTTTTCAGAGGAAGTGAAGAGTTTGGCCCGTTGTGTGTGAGGTTTGGAGATTTGTGTGTAGAGTTTTGAGAATTCGAAGACCGATTCCGAAAATTGTGTGTAGGCAATCGAGAAAAACTGTAATATTGTGTCAGCATGACTAAGGTGCTCAATGTCTAACTGCATTATGAATAGGCCCGCCGGCAACCCCTTCTGCAGTAAGAGGCTACGAATGAATTCTGATGTGATGTCTCATACCAGAAATCTTAACTCTCACTTGGGTTCGTTGCAAACACTCATCCAGAAACTAGATTATCAGGGGTTCCAATCCTTTCATAAGACACGGAAAGTAATAATATAAGAATAGCGTGAGGCAATATGTTTCACGGCTCTTTTCTCAATTAATACATCAGAATATTCAGACTGCTTTAAATTGTCTAAATGCTTTAGGCTACTGTTGCCATTTCCTCAACCTACAGTTACTCCATACTGTACCTGCCACTGTTATCTCTGCAGTAGCACCTTTCCAGGGTGTTCATGTGCACAGATGAGTAAAAGGTTAGGCTACTGGAGTTTATAGTCGTGTGATATGGGGTGATGCTTCGAGTTCCTGTGTGTGAAAAGTGACGTAGGGGATTCTAGCTATAGCCTATAGCAGTGTTTCCCAACCTTTTTTGTCCTGCGTACCCCCTAAGCAATTTTGTCACATGCGGAGTACCCCTTCACTGTTGCTCTATATCTGTTTCTCTATCCCAATGTGACTACACTCTATATATTTGTTATTATTACATTTTTCCAAGTACCCCCTGAGGTGTGCTCGCGTACCCCTAGTGGTACACGTACCCCTGGTTGGGAAATACTGACCTAGAGCTTGAAAAGTGACGTAGGGGATTCTTCTAGCTATAGAGCTTGAAAAGTGACGTAGGGGATTCTTCTAGCTATAGCCCAGAGCTTGAAAAGTGACGTAGGGGATTCTTCTAGCTATAGCCCAGAGCTTGAAAAGTGACGTAGGGGATTCTAGCTATTGTGCAGCAGTAGTGTGTAGACCCGGTGTCAGCAACGTTGTGCCCGCGGGCGCCATGTAGCCCTCCAGGAGCTTCTGAGGTGCCCACCAAGGATGTTAATAAACAGTGACAACTACAAGATTTTAGTAACAGTTAATGTTTTTCTTAATTTATATATTAGATTATTTCTCTGTAACCTATAATCAAATTATCATTCAATCATATTGTGACTTGGGAATGATGTCAAGACAGAGGATTTTGAACAAAAGTAGCCCTCAGCTAGCCCTTGGTAGCCCTCTATAGCCCCCGGGTAGCCCTCAGCAGCCCTCATACCCAGAAAGGTTGGGGACCCCTGATGTAGACAATCCTCCCTGAATACCGAATCTGTGTGTACAGGGATTTCCCATGAGCTTATCTATGAAATGTGTGCTGAACTATGAAACGTGTGTGCGTGCATGTTTGCGTTTGCGTGCGTACAGGTATGCATGTGTGGTCATGTGATGTGCTCCTTATGCTTGTAGATGACAGCAGCATGCTACAGTACTGTCGACCAATTCAGAGAGAGAGAGAGAGAGAGAGAGAGAGAGAGAGAGAGAGAGAGAGAGAGAGAGAGAGAGAGAGATTGTTTGTTTGAAGTATGTGACCTGCTAAATACCTGCACTGAACACCTCTTTAAGTCTTATCAGCATGACTAATGGGTTTGAGCCAGGCACAACAACAACCAATCTTACCAAAACAGTATGGACTAAAATACCTGCTGTATGTTGGCAGATTTTGTGCAGAATTATGTTGTCATGTTTGTTATTGTTTTCTAGGGTGATGAATGGCACATACAGCAAGTGATAAACTTAGACTAACTACTGTATCTTATAAATCATAGTGTAACAAAAAACTGGTTGTTGTATGACAATATAGCAGAGTCAAGCCATGCTTGGTGTAAAATATAGTTTTATCGCATATCGTTTTATCTTCTCAGGTTTGACGCTCTGACGCAAGACAGGAAGCCATGGGCATTTGGCTGACTGCCAAGGAACCCGTAGTTATGACAACAGAGAAGTACAGGCACACACACATACACACACACACACCAGATGCAGCTCAGCAAACATGCAAGGAAGCAACATGATTGAAGGTTCCTGGTTCAAAAAGAAAAGTTAATAAAGGAGCAATGATTGTATGGAATACGTGAAAGGCTATGAGCACATGTTAAGAACATTGACAAAGTCCATGTGCCTAAAGCCCATAAGGTTATTGAGCAATACACAAACACGTAAGCAAACTTAGAAAACCCAAATAAATAAGAAGATAGTAGGAAGGAATAGTTATATTTTATTTTATTTTGCATATATGATGCTGGTAGATGTTGCATTTGTGTATCATTGTAGGCATTGCTCAGCAACTGTTAGTCAACTGATACAAAGAAAAAAACATGGCTGTTTGCACCGATAGTGGAGGGGACGGGGGTTACCCCACTCAGCCTCTGGGTACCAAATATATGCTCTGACCACTGCAACAGTGCACCAAGAGAGAGTCAAACCCTAGTAATGGTCCCATAGTTTCCCCCCCCCCCCACAAACATGTTTCATTTATGCCTGGGGTTCCTCGCCCCAGGATTAAACTATCCAGTGGTCCCTCATATGGCTCAGAAAGTGGATGTTCCTTCAATGGCCTCACAGAAAACCATGTGACACCATTTGTAGGACAGTTGCCCTGCCCGGCTTGGAACGCAGGCCTCCGGGGTACTGAATGTGTACTATGACCACTACACTAAAGAGCACACCACCCAGGTGACATCATCCCCCACCTTTTCAAGGAATACCGGTAACACTTTATTTTAGGGATACATCTATTAGCACTAATACATACAATGTTAATGCCTCCATAAGTAACTTGTAAGGCATGTACTAAGCAAACGCTAAGGCCTACTAGGTCCTTACTAAGGTTAAATTGGTAATAAATCCCTTATTGTGCATGAACAAGAAATTTGCGAATACATGCCTAACAAATGTTTGATTTTGCTTTGTACATGCCTTACAAGTTACTTATACAGGGACATTGTATGTATTAGTGCTAATAGATGTATCCCTAAAATAAAGTGTTACCGGAATACCATATATTGCAAGCCTTATTGGGAAATCCTGATTAAGGAGTTGAACCCATTTAGGCCACCTCTAACCCTGCCAGTGAGGCAAGAATACACAAGCATTCACAATGAAAACAGATTAGATTAGATTTCCTTATCAAGACAAGTGGATTTCAAAATTGCCTGTGTGTTTTTCCCACTACACTACTCCTGGCTGCTGTGATGGGATGCACCCAGTGGTCGAGTTGTAAAATCAAAGCAGGGGGGATGGTCAGGGATTGATTGTGATTATTGGGGGTTCTGGGGTTTCTCCCCCGAGAAATTTGTGAAAATGTAGTTGTTAAAAGTGCAATTTAACACGATATGTGAAGGGAGGCCTGTTTTAGAGGGGGTTTCACCATTTCATTGAGGGGGATGATTTTAGACCATTTTCATTGTTGGGGGATGGCATCCCCCCTCACCCCCCCACAACTCGAGCCCTGGATACACCCGTGCAGCACATACTATGTGAGGGCAAGGCAATGTATGTATGTATGTATGTATGTATGTATGTATGTATGTATGTATGTATGTATGTATGTATGTATGTATGTATGTATGTATGTATGTATGTATGTATGTATGTATGTATGTATTTAATAATAATAATACTAGCCTACCTACATTTTAATAATAGGTCAATTTTGTCACAGGTACAGTATTTAAGTGAATAATATTGCATATTCAAAATATCTGATTTATCAATTGCTTTACATAGCCTACAGTAAATAATACAGTAAATACATACAGTTAATTGTTACATTAATGATCTGTTTAGGCTACCAAACTAACATAAAATACAATTGTATAACATACAATTCCCAGTCATAAGGGCTATGGACAACTTCACCCTGAGTTTCTGTCCTGTCTGTTGTGTTGGACATTGAGTGCTAGTTTCAAAAGGAGATTCAACTCACGATTGTAAGAAGCCAAAGACGTTAGATTCTTCAATACTCCCCATGGTTGTACACGGTAAACAATTTCAAGCTAGTTAAACTTTAAAAAGCAAGTTGCCCTGCTGCCTTCAGTTTAAGTTCACTCAACTCGAGGCTAAGCTGAACTCAAGGCTCTCTCAAGTTGAGTTAACTTGCAAACTGAAATACTATATGTTTAACTGGCTACAATGTTTTACAGTGTACAATAATCTATCGTTAACTAATTGTTATGAATTTAAAGTAACATATTTTCACTTTTACTCCCCCCTCCCCACCCCCAAATAACAACAATGACATTAATATAGCGGAGAATTATCATACATAACATAACATAATAAGCAAGCCATCTGAAACACAACCAAAAAACTATCAGCAAAGCGAGTGTTTTATATTTGGCAGAGCCCTCCGGCCAGCCAGACAACATCTACACCTACTTTACATCGGATGTAGTGATAAAATATAGTGATATACAGACCACTGTGTATAGAGAAGGCCTTAATCTCCTTGACAGTTTATAAACCTCACAGTAAAATAAACCACAGAGTAAAATAAAACTAAAACTCAAAAATGAAAGGCAGCTCAGGATTTAGTCTGGGTTCTCACCCATATCGTAGTTAAGAGAGAATTATGCTCACCATTTTTATTTGTCCATGTGTCCACTTGTGAATCCAATGTGAATTCCTTTGACAAAGAGTATAATAGCTGTTTGGCAGATATATATCCACATGGTGTAAACAATCAGTGTAATTTGTGGTCAAAAAAAAGAGTAGAATATGAAACCATCTGCCATAGACTATGTGGCAGAGACCGTAAAGAAACTGGAAAAAGTAATTCCACAAATACTGACTCACGCGTTGACTCTAACAAACACACCCTTGTGATTACAAGGCAACCTTTGTCTTCATGTTTGTGCCTTCACACACAGGCATTCAACCTCTGAGGGACTCAGCTGAGGGACTCAGCTGAGGGACTCAGCTGAGGGACTCAGCTGTCAGCATCGAGCTCCAGTGAGCAGCTTCCAGATTCCCAGGAACCAACTGAGGCAGCTCCCATCATGGGCCACGATGACCACGGAGGAACCTGAGAAGTCCACACAAATAGTAGAGAAACACTCAAGGAACGTTTCTTAATTATGACTTGTGAGCGTTGGTCTGGCCAAGTTGCCTTGAAAACCCATTTCTCAAAGTGCCAGAATATCCCACGTCCATGAAGTGCCTATGCATGCTACTGATTTAAGACATCTGGGCCAGTCTGACTCTGTCATGGGATTTTTTCAGGGCTACTGAAGTATCGGGGGTGGGGGTAATCAACAAAAGCACTTGTAATATAATTAGGCTACACATTGAAAAGAAGGTGCTATCTGGGTCACTTGATTTCACAGGCACATACGGATTTATCTCGCTAGTGCATCAGAACTGGGGTGCATTTCTCAAAAGCGTAGTAGCTAACTATTTTAGCTACTTTGTTGGTTGCAGTTCAATTTCCCATTGGCAAATACCCAAGTTGCTAACTGCTAGAAATGCACCCCTGAAGTGATATCAGTGCCTTCCACATCTCTTCCCTTTCCCTTCTTGGTCCTCTCCCATTCGTTAGCTCTCCCACCTTGAATATCACAGAAGCTCTTCTACAGCTTCTGCAGAGGGTGTGGAGGGATACAGAATGTGAACGCTAGAATATGAACTTCCTTGAAGAAAACAAAAAACACATTGAGGCCTGAAGCCTTGACAAGCCCAACTTTTTATTGTCAGTGTAGGCTACTGTACATTATGTATTTAGTCCGTTTTCCATATTTGTGTTTTTGATAAACTATTTGTGATAAAGTATTTTTGTACTTTTGTATTTTGTAAATAATGTATTTAATATGTAAATATAATTTAAAAAAAACATTTAAACTTGAGAGCAGTCACATTCTTAGCTTTTGTTAAGTCTCCTCAGAAGGTGTAAGAAACTTTATTTCAGGAGGGAGAGCAAGGATCCCAGGTTGGCATAAATCACACCTGTTGGTCTGTCATAACAGGAAATGATGGTGTTAAGGTTAAGTAGGCCTAATACGCACAAGCAACATATTACAGGTAGGGCTATGTTACAGCAATAACAGAGAGACTGGATAATACTCTTAGAATCTCTGGTAATAAGCCAGTAGTATCAGTTGTTGTAAGCTGTATCATTACATTGAGCAAACATAGTTTAATTCTTTTCAAGGATTATGTTAAGGTATGAAGATTATACACAGGCTGCCGTGTTGGATGTTAAGCATGATCTAATTTTAGACCATGCACTCACTACATGACAAAGCAGTAATTACTACAATTAACTGTAAGCAAAGTAAACTGACTGGCTTTGCATCTCAAGCGAAAGTGTAGTCCAGAGGAAAAGGCTGAAAGAGGTTTGTTAGAAAAAGTAAACAATAGGATTCAGAAAGTGGTAGCCAATGTGTAAACAGTGTCGTGTGGATAGGATATAGTAAGCCTACATGTACGGATATGTGAGTGTAAACAATCTTTTTTTCTGTTTACATACAAGTAGAACAATACAATAGGGAGCAGTGATACTGCTTGAGCTACTCAGCCATGCAAGTCAGTTTATAATTATGTAATTATTGGGGAAAAAGTTCAAGAGCTCAAATCAGTGTTGCGCAACAGACATGGGTGAGCGGTTAGGGCGTCAGACTTGCATCCCAGAGGTTGCCGGTTCGACTCCCGACCCGCCAGGTTGGTGGGGGGAGTAATCAACCAGTGCTCTCCCCCATCCTCCTCCATGACTGAGGTACCCTGAGCATGGTACCGTCCCACCGCACTGCTCCCCATGGGGCGCCACTGAGGGCTGCCCCCTTGCACGGGTGAGGCATAAATGCAATTTCGTTGTGTGCAGTGTGCTGTGTTCACTTGTGTGCTGTGGAGTGCTGTGTCACAATGACAATGGGAGTTGGAGTTTCCCAATGGGCTTTCACTTTCATGGGCTTTCACATTTCACACTGTACACATGCCCTTTAGCACACCCACCAAATTATATTCCCTGAAAACTATTTATTACCATACAAGAAGTATGGTACTGTTAATGTTGGGAAGTCTTGGATCTTAGGACCACCTTCCTAACCATTAGGCCATGGCTGCATAATATTAGTGGTATTAATGACTAACTATGATAGACATTTGAAGTGATCTGGCCAAGTAAAATGACACCGATTTGTCGATTTGTCTTATGCCCCCAGGCCCGCTGAACAACATTCGCTCCTTCCTTACGTCTTTATACGTGTCATACACGCAATCAGTCCCTCTTCATGTGCTGTCACTCTCGTCAGCGCTGTAGTAGTTGTAGTGCACCCTGTACTTACTGGACTTTCCACACACCCATATTTTTCAGACTTCTCCCACACAGAGCAGGACATCTAAAAACTACAAAAAAAGGTAAACAGAAACCCCGATATTATTCCTAAAGGCAGAGAGACTGACTCACTGCCAACAAATAAATTAACTGATCCACTGCCAACCTACATAGTGCACTGTGTTAGATCATTCTGTAGGCCTACTGACAGAGAGAGAGAGAGAGACAGACAGACAGACAAGACAGACAGAGAGAGCCTCTGTTTAGGCTCCACCATCACCACCAGCAGTCTCAATAACCATGTTGTGACTAAACGGATGTGACTCTCTCTCTCTCTCTCTCTCTCTCTCTCTCTCTCTCTCTCTCTCTCTCTCTCTCCTCTCTCTCTCTCTCTCTCTCTCTCTCTCTCGCTCTCTCTCTCTCTCTCTCTCTCTCTCTCTCATTGTGCTTTATTAACATGACTATTAAGACAGTGTTGCCGAAGCATAGCATACAGTAAAACAAGACAAAATAAAGGTGTGTGTAGTGTTGCATTTACAGAATGTGTGTGTGTGTGTGTGTGTCTGTGTGTGTGTGTGTGTGTGTGTGTGTGTGTGTGTGTGTGTGTGTGTGTGTGTGTGTGTGTGTGTGTGTGTGTGTGTGTGTGTGTGTGTGTGTGTGTGTCTGTGTGTGTAGGGCCGCTGACAGCTTTGACCAGGCCCGGGACAAATTCATCTGATAGGGCCCCCCTCGAAATGCTAAGAGAACCCATTTCTGGGCCCCCTCTCTCTCCCTGGGCTCGAGACATCTGACCCTTTCATCCCCCCTGGCTTCCCTGTGTGTGTGTGAGTGTGTGTGTGTGTGTGTGTGTGTGTGTGTGTGTGTGTGTGTGTGTGTGTGTGTGTGTGTGTGTGTGTGTGTGTGTGTGTGTGTGTGCGTGTGTGTGTGTGCACAAGGGTGTGCCTGTGGCTGTGTCTCTCTCTCCCCCTCTCCCTCTCCTTGCACCAGCCACTTCCCCTCTTTGCCTCTCTCTCTCTGAGGCTGTGACGGTATGATAGAGGAGAGGGGGAGGGGAGATCTAGAGATCAGAGTGGAAAATTACAGTCATGTACCCTGTTGCTGTGTCTGAGAAGTCACAAGCACAAGCACCAATTGCAAACAATCACCCACACAATTAATCATCAAGAGCTCCTTTCATAAGATACAGGGGGGAAAGGGATAAGAATAGCCTGGGTCAACATGCCTCACAGTTCATCCATTCATTTGTTCATCTAAGGCCTCTGAATACAGGCACTCAGATTACTTTTCAAAATGTCTACAGAATGTTACAGCTGTAATGTCCTTAACCAGCATTTACTTCACTAATTGCCACAGTTATCTTGTCAATAACAACTGCTTATTATCTCCTTCTCCTTCAAGACACAGAGAGAGAAGAAAACTAAGCACACATCACCCCTCAGTGTCTGTTGGACCTGCTGAATAACAATTGGCTGACTCACCTCATAATTCCATAGTTCACTGTAGGCTACCATTCACTTATTTGCAGAATGTTTGTAATAGTCCCTGGCTAAATCAAATGTCTGCAAAGTGCAGTCTTTAAAATAGGGAGGCCCAAACCCGTAGGCCTATGGTCAGACAGGTTCAGTTCATGTTTGGCAGGACTTCTGACACACACACTGACTGTTTAATGTCTACTGAATCACAGTACTGTCTGTGACCTGTATCACCTCATTGCATAGTTCCTATACCATTCAGTCATTTGAAGACTTGTTTGCAACAGTCCTCACTCCCATCCAAGTTTGCAACAGTCGCTGGCTTGGAAACCAGAATTAAATGTCTTTAAAGTGCCATCTTCAAAGTAGGTTAGTCCATGCCCATATTTGTCCTATAACTATACTGTTCAGTTTGTGTTTGTTAGGATTTTTCACAAGCACAGGCCCATATTTGTCAGACAGTTAACTTTTGATATAACTTTTCCCACAGAGAGAGAGGGAGAGAGAGAGAGAGAGAGAGAGAGAGAGAGAGAGAGAGAGAGAGAGAGAGAGAGAGAGAGAGAGATTGAGAGAGAGATTGAGAGAGAGAGAGACCAGTGAGAGCAGGAAAAAAAGAAAGCTTTCATCCGTTTAGTCACAACATGGTTATTGAGATTGCTGGTGTCTGAATAGGCCGCACTACAGGGTAGAGTGGGCACCACGTGCATTATAATCCAAACACAGATATACACCCTTTTTATTCATGGGTGAAAGATGTTTTTGGGCTCAGACGTCAGGTGGAGTAACAGAATCTAATGCATATTAATTAAATTAGTAATTGGTGGATGATATTCTGCATTTGGATATGCTTCTCAGATAGTCCACTAAAAACAAAAAAAAACAAAACAATCTGCCGTTGCACCGCCTTGACCTGAAACGTCATTGGCCCAAATACATTTTTCATTCCATCACCCCTTATCTCCTCTCCCCCAGCCAGGGAAGGGGAAGCGAACACAACAAAATAAGCTTTGGACACAGTGGCCCACTTTACTTTCACCTTTATCACACGACACAACACACTCTTGTGGAGCCCTCACCCATTGAAGATGGTGTGTGTGTGTGTGTGTGTGTGTGTGTGTGTGTGTGTGTGTGTGTGTGTGTGTGTGTGTGTGTGTGTGTGTGTGTGTGTGTGTGTGTGTGTGTGTGTCACAGGCCTTTAATAAATATACTGTATACAGACAACCCGTGATGATGGTCAGTGGTGTAGTCTACGTAGAACGCAGGTATTTCAGTATACCCACTTAAAATGGATTGATCCATTATTTAGAATAGCACAAATATGTACAGCATACCCACCTCAAAAAGGACTTTGACTTGACACAGTGCACCCACGGTATACTGTGCAAAGGATGATGATGAATAGAGAGTGTCTTTGTGTCTGTCTCCTCAGTGTATGGGTGAGGCTGTGTGGGTGTGTGTTACTGTTGGTGTGTGGGTGAGGGTGTACCGAATATAAGGGTGTGGCAGGCTGTACCTGGTCTCACATAACTAAACAGCACTGTAACTCCCAAATGTTTGTACCAGCATGACTAATGGCTTTTATTTATGTTTAATTGCAGTAGAGGTTTGTCATCCGACCAATAATTTGGTCTGGAGTGTCATGTGACATATTGTTAGACAATGACAACAAGTGTCTACTAGCCTGATTATCATGACTCAAATCTCTTCGAGACTTGTCTGACCAGGTCTGACCAAGACCATAACAACTAACGTTCTCAAATGGCATGGTTGACCCACCTCCCTTGGTTTGCTACTGGTCGAGGGCAGAAAAGGCTGAGCCAAAGTTTAAACCAAACATTTTCTTAGTCCCAATAGAATGTCTCTGCTTAAACCTTGTAACTGTCTTGAACATGCCTCTACCCAGGACCACTGGAGATGTTCAAAGTTAATTGGTTCCCCACAAAGTGCGTGGAGTTCCCTAGCCTGGCGGAGTTCAGACTATACCTGAACAAGCTCTTTGCCTGAGTAGTAGCAGAGCTGAAGGTGTTGAGTCATTGCAATGGCATTGCGATGGCATTGCGAGCCTGGGTAGTGTCCACACAGTAAATGTAATATCACTCCTCTCTACTACAGCACCTGCCTAGCACCTGTGCCGCTGTGGCCTAGTGGATTGGGAGTTGGTCTTTAGGTAGGAGGGTTGTTTAACGGATGCCAACTGGCAGAGTTTGGAGTAGAATGTTAGTAAATGAGAACGACAGGAGTTCAAGCCCCGAGTGGCGGACTGCGCAGGAAGACCTTGGTTACACTGGTGCCGTAGACCCAGATGGGAGTGAGGTGTAGTGGAAGAACATCAGTAAACATGAGATAGCGCTGAGCTATTGGTCTAAATGTTTACCTCAGCCTTCTCCTTCGTGGCACGAAATGACTCAACTCCCCTACACAGAGGTCAGCTAAGAGGTCCACCTACTCTCACTCACACAGGCAAACACACACACACACACACACACACACACACACACACACACACACACACACACACACACACACACACACACACACACACACACACACACACACAGGGGCGGTCCTAGGGGCGGGCCGACCAGGCAATTGCCCGGGCGGCACCTGAGAGGGGGCGGCACCATCAAGAACCCCACCCCCCGCAGTGAAATCCCTCCCCCAAATGACATCGTGAAAATCTACACTATCATCACATAGTTGGAATAATAACATTACTATTAGTGGTTTTGTCAGTTATTATAACCATTACTTTGGATCTTTTGGCTGGAGGCAAGGCCTCCGCAAAATGGGTGGGGCGTTGCCTGGGGGGCGCAACTCATTGTCGGACCACTAATAACTACCTAACTAACCACTAACACGCCATTAAGCTGTTGTACTTTTTTGAGGAAAATGCACACAGTTGGTGTAACAATAGCCAGGCCATGCCCTCCTAGTGACAACACCTTCTCCGTTGTTTCTAGTCAGGCCAAGCCAACCATGCCGTATGGGAAATGTTAATTGTTATTCTCTTGGTCAGACCAAATCTCGAAGAGATTTGAAAGTCGATGATAATCAGGCTCGTGTAACACAACCACTGCAACCACCCACCACCGCCAACACCTGCCGTTTTGGCACTTTCACAATATGCTGAGAAATGGTTTCCCCCATCCCTACAGTCTGTGGGTTTTTCGTGGAAGAGGAGGATGGTCCACTCCTACTGTGAAAATGCAGAAATGGATGGATGCCAGTCGTCCACTTTTCACCCGCTTATAAATGTCAGCCCTCTATCTAACTGCTGTTAAGAAAACAATGAAAACGAATCCATAAGTGCTCCATAAACACATACCGAGGCAGATAATGGCAAATCATTGGCTTTATACATCATGTGATTAAATTAATTTCACCAGCTAAAACAAGTGAAAGTGCTGCACTAAAATCCATTGATCAAGACATGTCATAACACAGTCTACGAGTCCAGGGTATAGGCCCTATCACATGGGTATGTGGGGCTGTAAGGTCAGCTCACTCTCACTCACCTAATCCCTGTTGCGGAGGCAACCAGGAGAAGATGATAGAAACATCTGGCATTATTCCAAATGAGAGCAATGCCGTCTAAGTACTTAACACTTGCCTGAATCAAGCCCAATCACCTGTGCTGTCACCTGGCCTCAGTAGAGGCACATTAGGAGGAGGTCTTTATCTAAACACAGTGTGTGTGTGTGTGTGCATGTGGTGTGCTGCTAGTAGATGGCTGCAGCATACTACACTACTGCTCAAATGAGAGAGAGAGAGAGAGAGAGAGAGAGAGAGAGAGAGAGAGAGAGAGAGAGAGAGAGAGAGAGAGAGTAGCTTTCTGTCTGCTATTCAAGAAGAGTGGAAAAATACCAACACACACTTTCATTCTCTTCCTGCATTTAGCTTTTAGCTCCTGCCAAGTAGCTGTGTGTGTGTGTGTGTGTGTGTGTGTGTGTGTGTGTGTGTGTGTGTGTGTGTGTGTGTGTGTGTGTGTGTGTGTGCGTGTGCGTTGAGTGCGCGCGTGCATGCGTGTGTGTTAGACTAGTGCATATTCACATGATGCCTGTGCTGATGATTGACCGTTTAAACTATAAAAGTCCCACGCACATACAGGCAACACCTGGGCTAAAAATAGAGGAAGGTGTGGTTGGGCATCGCTCTATGAAGTGTGTGGGTCAGGAGGTGCGTGTGTTTGTGTTTGAGAGAGAGAGATACACCCTCATCCACTCATACGCACACGTGCACGCACACGCACACACACACACACACACTAAAGAGTCAGGGAGCAGAAAAGGCAATTGCATGTTTCTGTAGTAATTCTAGTCTGTATAAAAGGATGTTGAGAATACAGCAAACCGAGAACATGAATCAAAAACAACAAATAGGCTCGCCCTTTAAATCACTGTGAGCGACAAACCATGCAAAACAATGCCAGGATATGCTACTGTATTATGCAACATACACCACATGACGCCTACTCTCACTGTGTCAGTCGGCTAATGTGTGGTGAGCATGTCAGGCACGTTTCCGCTTAAGGCTATCACAGTTCAGGTATGAGGTGACCAAACAGCAGTCAATGAGATGCCGTGCAGTAGAGGAAGTCAAGTGTGAGTGGTTAAGAACGTATGACGGCATGACGGGAGGTTTTTTTTTATATATATTTGCTCAAAATTGCATCATGCATTTGTGTGCAGCTACCGAAAAGCAAGCAGCAAGATCAACGATAGCAACTTTACGTTACAACATCCATCTAGATTTGCGAAAATAGCCTGCATGATGAAGATTTTTGCGCACACGGTCTACCGCATAATCCTCCCAGGTAGGTGCAACAACCAGCCTCACACAGTAAATAAAAAATGCTGTGTTAATTCAGCACATAGTAACCTGGGACCAAATGTACTCTAAAAGAAAATGTGTTAAATCAACTCTTTAAGTGCTGAATTAACACTGCATTTTTTTATTGTGCACCTAAACATCTTGCAGTATATATGATTTCTCCTTTATTTTACTTTACAATACTGTATTTAATAGAGTGTGTGTATAATCTTGTGCCGAGATGTGTTGGCATGTTGCCGCCATGGAGCCATTATAGTGAATAGTTCATGTATTTGTCTAGTGTGGATGTTTATTTAGTCTTCATATGCTGAGTTGTGAGGTTGTGAAAGTACTATCAAATCTGTTGCTTTGTTTTGATCCCAGAGTGTGGGCTATGCTATTTAAAAATCCATGCGTGAAAGTGAAAGCACACATGCCGTTCCAATCTCAGTTTGATTGAGTCATGTGCACAGTGCACTCAAGGTATGATTCCCACGATCTTCAACCTTAATACAGCGCAGGCAGGGTGAAGTCTATATCCATCTGCGTGAGAACCAGGTTAGGTGAAGTCAGGTTAATTGGGCTATTTGTGTCAGATTTAGAACATCCATGAAAAACAAAAGCCAGAAAAACGCATAGTTGATTTTCCCAAGTCATGATTAACTTTTTAAATTTACAATGTGGCATGTACTCTTTCCTGGGAGAAAAAAATGTTTGTGATGTTCCGATAAAAAACAGGGGTTCCCAAACTTAACCATGATAAGGCCCCCATATAGGCTATTCGATTCCAGCCCAGGCCTCCTTACATGGGCCGTGTCACACCATTTTGTTTTTTCTGTGTACCCCCTTTCACAACCAGAATCAAGGTCCGTAAGTCAGTGACCCACTGGGATATACAAAATAATAATAATACTAGTAATAATGCTCAGAGATGCAACAGATTATGATAATGTAATTATTACTTCGCTTATTTTTTTTACATATTTATTCAGTTACTTTATTTTGTATTTTATATCCTGCCAACCTGCTGCACCTCCCCTAGCACCACCTCAAGGCCGCCACTTTTAAAACCACTGGCCTAGAAACTCTGACCTGATGACCCTCAGTCTCCAATTCGCCTGCCTGTTCTCTCATTCGTAAATTCTCCAGTTCACTCATTGAAATGTGTGTGTCACACTCAAAGAGTGAGACTTGAGAACACTGAATGGTTGCGTTTTTGTCATTTGTCTCTACAGCACTCATTGTGGCTGCAGTGGTGGCATGCGCCAAAGCTCTAGGTCAGACATGTCAGGGCATATCCTCTGCAAACGGCTTTGAGTTCAATCTGCCCCTCAACGTCACTGAATACACACGCCGGCCTCAGTGTGAACTTATGCTTGATATAGAGGTAATGAACTCTGCAAGGACAACAATTTTTTGTTAATAATAGCAAGTCTTTTATGTGATGGGGATACTGTATTTAACTGTACACTAGCATTACAGATTCCATCAATACCTGATTTACCTAGTAGCCCATTTCCATGGCCTTGCATATTTAAATAGAAAGCTACGTCAAAGCTGTGTACCTAATATGACTTTGCCTGATGTTCTCTCAATGAAGGGCCACAACAGGGCGGTATACGAAAATGGTATGGCACCAGTCAGCATAAGATTCCCAGTCGTGGGGGCTACAATGGACAACTTCACCCTGGCTATCTGTCCTCTGTCTGTGGTGCTGGACATTGCATGCCAGTTTAAAGACAATGAGTTTCATCGTCAGATTGTAAGTACAGTTTGTAGTTATACCAAAGACATTCGATTCTTCAACACTGGTTTGATTATTTAAAATAGTTGTTCAGTAAATTGAAGGTAGCACATATTGACTTTATCCCGCTTCCCCCATCCCCATTCTCTCAGCTCAAGAAGATGCACTGCTCCTGTAAGTACATCATCATTTGATTCTTTCCTTTTCAGTTTTGTAATAACATCTGAACTAATAATGTCTGTGTTTGTGTTAATTTATCTGACTGTCTGTGTGAGAGTGATTGTGTGTGTGGGTCCGAGTGAAAGGAAGTCAATGTTCCTAAGGTGCTATATACTGCTTCACAGTGTTAACTTAGTTTTACTTTCTCTTCAGGTGTCAACTCTACTGGCAGTCCCATTAGTGGGCTCACTACCTCCACATCGACAAGTGAGCAACGCTTTATATATATATATATATATATATATATATATATATATATATATATATATATATATATATATATATATATATATATATATATATAAATGATATTGGTACAGCATAACATAATCAACATAACATGATTAGCAAGCCTTTCGAAACACAACCAAAAACCCTCAGCAAAGCTACCGTTTTTAGGCAGAGCCCTCTACTCCACCTCCTCAGTCATTGAACATCTACTGTACACCTACTTTACATCAGTTGTAGTGATAAGATATAATGATAAATATACCACTGTGAGTAGAGGAGGCCCTAATTTCCTTGACGAGTTAACCAATGAGTTAAGTCTAAATAAAAATAAACAGTTGACAGACCAGGATTTACTCTGGGTTCTAACACACATCATGGCTAAGAGAAAACAGGCACTCACCATGCTCTATTTGTCCATGTATCCACTTGTGAATCCAAGTTTACTTTGCTAAAGAGTGTAGTAGATGTTTGGCAGATATATCCATGGTATAAATATTCAATGTAATTTGTTAAAAAAAATAAAGAAAGAAAATGAAATCATGTACCATAGACTACGTAGCTTTGACAATAAAGAAACTGAAAGCAAAAGACATTTCAGAAATGTTTTCTCACTGATAAGATAACTTACTGTAAACGGCACTCCCTCGACAACCTTTCCCCCTTTGTACCTCCTTCACAGAGAAGCATTCATCCTGCATGTAACTGAAATTAACAATTCAGATTCTTTACTTTATAGTCTTGTCTTGGGGAAATGCTTTTACACTGAGCTACCTTCGATACTAAATGTTACTTAAATTTGTACAGCAAGTTCAGTCCATGGCCTCTCATGTTGATCAAATACTCTGGCAAATTACTCCCCCCACCAATTTATAAAGCTTGCACCAATGCAGTATAAACACTACTTACTGCATGTCACTGCAAACTACCTTTAGTGTCCGCTGCATCTCACAGCATTTCTAATCATTACAGTCATGAATTAGAGTTGATGATTTTTTTTGTCATTTCAGAAGACTACCATAGAGCACATGTTGGCATATACATCACCATTGCCCTTTTAGTCATGGTCATTCTTGGACTGGGGAGCTGCACGTTGAGGTGTGTATTTGATTTGTGCACTGTGTTCGTAGTACCATATAGCTTTTCTATGCTGTAAGAGGCTAAGTATTTCCCCCTTTAGTGTAATGATTAGTGTTGTAATCACATCAGGAAGAAGACGGTGACCCACGGAGATCAGCATGACAACGTCAGCTCATCTGCCAAGAGCTCCACGGGTGCCTCTCAAAGTCAAGAGATTGGCATGATGCCTTAGAATAGATCACAACAAACTAGCATTATGATCCGTATAGCTAACGATTGTGAAGGTTATTATAACTCCTGAAAGGCAGGTTTACTCACCAAGCTCTGTTACCTCTGAGTGAGTGGCATATCTTCTAGTAGAAGAGGCCTTTTACTTGAATTTTGTTTGAGGAACATCATCACTTCTATTGGACTTGTTACCACTTACTGTATGTTATCTCAGCTGGATAAGGCACTAAACCGCCTTAGTTGAATGTTTTGCACTCAGGCTGTATACTATTATATATATATATTATAATATATACTAGTATATTATAGTATTGTAATAGTGATGTTATATTCACATGCTCACACCATTTCACTTTCACTTTTACTTCACTTTCATACTGGGAGCAAAATAATTCATTTTAGACACAGCTTTACTTTGTGGTGCTGTACACACGGCCAGTCTATCCCTCTTACGTTTTGCTTTTTAAGTATTAAGTATTATTTAAGTATTAAGGATGTTTCTCAGCACTTAAGCATTTCTTCTCAGAACATTTCGCAGCCAGCTCTGATTAAGCTTTTTATACCCTTTGTATCATTCAATTCATTCCAATCCATTCACAAATGGACATGCTGGTTTTCAGTGCACCGTTACTTATAAAGTAGACCTCACCTGACCTGACAAGCATGCGGTCGCGCACGTGTGCACACACACACACACACACCCTGACCAACAGTCATTACTATGACGGGCTGGGCAAATGGTTCCGAATCTAATGGATCAGTTAGTTAAAAGGTCAAAGCATACAAGTACCTACTGGGAATTACATTCGCATAGTGAAATCAAGTGTCGTGAAAGGGCTTGGCACAGTAGTATTTTATTTATCCTGGAGGAAATGAAAAAAAGAATGTGAAATAAATGGCTAGGTAAATGTTAACTGTACTATTTGCACTGATACCCTTTGGCACTTTACATGACAGGGATGAGATCAAATTATTATATTTTTGCGACACAGAACCACAAACATGGTAAGGTCAGGGATAGCTCTTGAAATATGTTCTCCTTGTGTTTGCATTGCCATGCCTTGTTAATGATTGGTGCAGCTGCTGGGAGAATTCTCCCTTGTTTCTTCATAACTGTTTCCTGTTCCTTGTATGAAGACCTGTTTATTTTTAAGAAATAAATATCTTTTGTGATACCAAGATGTGTTTTGATGTTGAGATATGCTAAGGTTCATAATGTAAGGGTCCCTTTGAAAATGACATCTCTACAAAGGGAGCGGCACCTAAAATAAAGAGAACATGTTTTTGTTATGTCTTGTCCTCTTCCATCAGGGACCATGTTGGAAATAAGTGTTCACGCTTTTACATGTTATCCCTTGGATACCTTTTGTCTTCCTATATCCATAAATGAACCAAACCAAACCAAAACAAAAACATTACTCCACTAGCCTAGGGGTTATTCCAAGCAACTGGCATAGTAAACCAGGTTAAGTCACCCTTGAGGTCGTGGTAAATCATCCAATAGAAGAGCTTGCAGGCCTGCTTTTCATAACAGAATGACACCTGTTGTCTATCTACAGGCAGGTTTACCACTTCCCATAGGATAACTTACCACGTAACCACGCTTATCACTCAACCAGCTTCTTGGAATACCCATCTCGTGTGGTGTGAGAGCAAGATAGAACTCTCTAGAAATCAAGTGCTTGTGGTCATATAAGTAGGTTTATAAAAACGTTTTCCCCACCATAGCAGGGTTTCCCTTCCTCCTCTTTTGTTTTTACATTTTTGTGTTGTTTTCCAGACACCCCTAAACATACATCACATACCTTATGTAGGCCGACATGCCCTACTCACTAGGTTGTGCTAGTACTGAATTTGGAAGGCAATAGTTATGTTAGACCCGAAGCATTTCCTTACACACCACAAATAACTAATAATAAGTGATTCTCCATTTCATGCAGGCAAACCTACAGGGCAAGTGACATGATGACCTTCTTTATGCAAAGTAGGTGAGGCATGCTTTGGTGAACGTTTGAAGTAAAGGAGACGCGCTCACACTATCGCCTATACTATTTAATACAGATTGTAACTGGGTGCTGAATCCCACATAATATATTGATGAAGAAAGGAAGCGAAGGACTGCACTCTTCAGATTTTTCTCTGTTTATTCGCCTACGAACGTTTCGGGCAGAACCCATCTTCAGCGTGTAATGGCGATTCATTACATCTGAAGAGTGCTGTAATTCGCTTCCTTCATGCTTTGTTGAACCACATGTATATACACATTCACACACAAGCACACACTTTTCTTGGTTTGCATTGTCTCGCTTTCCACATCACATCATCTGTGTGGTAATGATTCACGCTGTATATGACTTTGATATTCCTAATTGGAACAGGTTATACATCATCCAGCAAATTAAGCAAGTCAACCACACTGTAAAAAATGCATGTTGAAATTACGGCAAAAAACTGTCAAATTGCAACAGTCAGGGACCGTAAAATGTAAAACAGTTTATCTCTGTACTAAATATGGCAAGCCACTATTTAGTCAAAAAGCGCTACATAACTTTATTTTTGACAGGTGTCATATGTAGAAAATACTGGACTGTTCTCTGTAAACGAAGATATTGGAAAATACCGTTAAGTGAGATGAAGTAGTCAAGAAACGGTACATAACTTTATTTTTCACTGGTGTCAATATGTACAAAATACTGAACTGTTCACTGAAAAGAAAATATTGGAAAATACCGTTAAGTGAAGATGAAGTAGTCAAGAAACGGTACATGACTTTATTTTTCACTGGTGTACACATATGTACACAGCAAATTTGTCAGAGTTCGATTGATCAGAGTTAGACTGGTGTTAAACTGAACTTCCCATTTGCTCTTTGATGTAAAAGTGCCCTTCAGCAGAGGTGTCTTTTAGTGTTTAAAAGTGAGCTAGGAGGCCTAACAGCAATTGCTGACATAGGGTAATTAATTAATAATTCAATAATTTAATAATAGGCCTACTATTGATTTAATAATTAATACTACTACTAATAATGATAATTTGCATAAATAATACTACAACCATGTATAATGAGGCCAACACTATCTGATGTAATCCCCCCCCCCCCAAAAAAAAAGAAAGGCCCTGAAAAGTAGGGGGGGGGGTGTTGCGCTCCATGCGGCTCTCCTCCTGACTTTTTTCCCCTAATGTGGCTCTTGAGGAAAAAATAGTGAGTATCACTGGGCTAGTATAATCTGAAAAAGTCTACCTGGGACAGTAATCCCTTGAGCTCTTAGAAGTAGCCCAGTCTATTTGAAACTGTCATTCTACCCCATCCGAATCAATCTATCAATCAATTCCTGACCTCACCTGAGTGCTAAGGGCTGTCATGCAATGATTAACTTACTGCCTGCACCTGCCAAATGCTTCATCACTCGGGTCACATGGTTCACTTGAACATGTATTTAAACAGGGACTGTTGCATTGTACTGCTCACTGGTTGCTAGCTAGCTAGCTGGCTGGCTGGCTGTAAGGCCGGCTGGCCGGCGGCTGGCCGGCCCTCACCTGGCCGGCCCGGCTAGCAGGTCACGTTGTAAGGGTGGCTGCATGGTGGCTTGCTAACTAGCTTGTTTGTTAGCTTGCTTGCCCCGCTAGCTTTGGCCTTCATTTTCCTTAAGGTTATTTTCAGGCCTTTTTTAAATAAAGAATGGATTTGCATACCCTTCATTGATGATACTAGACTGGTCCACCTGCCTGCACTAGCAATCTGGCAATTGGACATTTATTTAGGTATCTAATTAAGTTGATGTTTATTGGACTCCAATGAGTAGAATCAGTCTAATCAGTTGTCTGTGATTGCAACTCTATAATTGGACTCACCTGAGTATAATCAGTCCAATCAGTTGTCTGATTGTAACTCTATAATTGAACTCACCTGAATATAATCTGTCCAATCTGTTTTGGCAACCACTGCTGCCATAATTTTACCGTAAAATGTAAAAAAAATAATACCGTTATTTATTTAACGGTAGGCTTTGGCAACCACTGCTGCCATAATCTTACCGTAAAATGTAAAAAGGAAATATACCGTTATTTGTTTAAAGGTAGACTTTGGCAACCACTGCTGCCAGCAATTTTCCGTAAAAACAACAGTTCTTTTTTTACTGTGCACGTCAAATGAATAAACTATTATGAACTTGAGTATTATTGGAAGGAAATTAATTCACCAATGAACAATGTTGCAATTTTTTGTTTTCATTGATTTTCATTACGTTTGGTCTCTACAGGGGAATTCATTGTGTGTGTGCTTGTGAGTATCATCTTCTTAACTCTAACTGAAATTATGAAGTTGAAAGGTGCCTTGCATTATCAAAGAAAAAGTGGTTTTAACAACACATATCTTGAAATCCTCAAAATACAAAACATGACTTTAGTAGGTATCAGGAGATACGTACTAGCCAAGCATGTTAATCTGTTAAACTGATGCGCGAGTGAACCACTTCCATGCAGAGTAATTGTGCAACTGATTGTGCAAGATAACACTGCTACTTGTCAGGGGAGATTGGGTACTTTCTCTGTTCACGAGATGAAAGAAATAAATACCTCACCCCAAAACGTGTGCCTGTGTGGATGTAAGAGTCATTGTTCTCACTGAGTTCACGCGCGCACACACACACACACACACACACACACACACACACACACACACACACACACACACACACACACACACACACACACGCACACACACACACACAGCCGGCCTCTGGAAAATGCCACAATGTTAGCGTTGCTTCAGCCACGCAGTCATAATGTTTAATGTCTAGCTCGTAGTGCAAACAAAGGAATTTGACTACTCCATTTCACACCACAGGCACAAACACACAGGTCGCTGCAGTGCTAGCCTTTTAGTACGTTTGACTTGCCGTCATGCTGACACAAATGCACATCGCAGCTTTGCAATGGCTTCCTTTCCTTTCAAGCGACTGCAATCCTACAGCGCAACATGTATTTATTGGAACCGTTAACTCTGCATGCCAATTTCGGACATTTTTTTTAAAATATGCTTTCTATTCTAAAGTGGAGTAGAACAAAGCAACGTAGAGTCAATAGGACAATAGAACCTTGCAGAGACTTATCCTCCACACACACACACACACACACACACGCACACGCACACACACACAGGTAGATACAATGTAGTGGCCATGACCAATCTCATCAGTAAATCAGATTAGTCATGGCCACTACATTGTATCTACCTGTGTGTGTGTGCGTGCGTGTGTGTGTGTGTGTGTGTGTGTGTGTGTGTGTGTGTGTGTGTGTGTGTGTGTGTGTGTGTGTGTGTGTGTGTGTGTGTGTGTGTGTGTGTGTGTGGAGGATAACTTGATAAAACTGGCTACCTTATTAAGTTGCCATCAACCCATCAAAATGGGTGTGAAGTAATCTTTAGTGATAATTAGTGGGTTAAAAGAAACACTAGAATGAAAGACTTAATCATTAGCTTTTATTTAAGCAAAGTGTGCAAGTAACATAATACATTACCATAGTAATTTGAGATGCAGAATGGGAAAAGGCAGTTTAATGGCACAGGGGTAGTGGGGTCACCACTGAGTGAGTACTGAATGAAACCGTGAACACAATAGAAATGGGTCTGACCGTTGAACTCCACAGCATTTTAAAGAGACTGCAGTACAGGGGCCACGATGGGGAGGCGGTTCCCTGGCAGTCTCGGTCCAATCTGAAAAAGACAAAAAGAGAGGGAAAGGACGGTGGGTGAGTGAGATGCTATCTGAATCCATGTAGTAACAGCAGTATACAGCAAAGTGACATGCAAGATAGATCCAAAAAAAGCATGCAAGTTCAATATCCACAGAGATCAATAAAAGTTACTATTAGGGGTCAAAGGTCAATGTCATTGAAAATGTACATCTTCTTACATTTGAACAAACATGTATTTCAAATAGGTATAGAACGAAAAGGTAGGCCTTGCACATCAGAAACAACAAATCTGAACTTGGAAGAAATCTGAAATCTGAAGCTCTAAAGGTGCACTGTGTAGGATGGTGGCCAGAGTAGGTATTGCCGCAATGCTGCTCATTGAAACTGTGCTGCCCACTGCCAAATTTGATCTTTTCATGAATATTTTCTAAATAATGAACTAATAATTAGCCTACTATTATGACCAAAGTACAGTAAGTTTTGCAGCTAGAATTGGATGGTGGTGGTAAATATTCGTGGAAAAAAGTAAGGGGTCTTACACACTAGGGCGGTAAAGCGTCGCGGAATGACCGCGATTTTTTTACCGGCGTCTGTGAAAATACATTGAAACATATCTGTTCTTACACACCAACCAGCGGTAGTCGGGCATCAGCGGGGCGGGAGTCGGCTCCGCGCTGCGCTGCATTTGTAAAATAGAACTCGAGCGTATTTTTCACGGCGGTGTCTCATTCAAATGAATGGCAAAGTAGCACGCTAGCTTTGGCTTTGGGGCGGGGGGTTGAACGCTGTCAGTGTGAAAGGCAGAGAAAAACACACCGGCCGAAACTAAGCAGAAAGACCGCGTTCGTCTCGCGTCCGTTCCGTTCGGCTTTGGTACGTTTGACCCCTAACATTTGTGAATGGGCAGCATGAATTCTGGAAATATACTAAAATATCACACAGTGCACCTTTACAGAAGACTCCCAATGCAAAGAGATATATCATGGGCATTCCAATGCAATGGATTTGACAGTAAATGCCTTGGCTGAAAGTTTACAGCAAGGTGTGCCCTTTACTTAAAGCAAAACTGGCCTTTAATACAAGCGAAAACATAAAGCTCAATTTTTACTCCAGGGGAGGTGTAAAATGATCTTACTTCCAGAAATGGTGTGGTCTACACTGTTACCACATTGTTGTAATGATAACAATACAAGCAGTGTTTTCTGTCAGTTGTAAGTTTTTTGTGATTTTTTTTTTCTGTCCCAAAGGGGCAGGGGGTCGGAGGGGGCGTCGCCTGGGCACAAGTCATTGTACCGCTGCCACTGCAACTTCGGATCATGAGTCATAGTCACGTGCACCGGAGACGAGCCTCCCACACACCCACTGCCTCCTCTGATTCATTGGAATGGCTTTTGTTTGTTGAGCACGTCTGGACACCCCCCCCCCCCCATTCTCCCTTTCTCTGCACTCTCTTTTCCTACCACTTTTCTGTCCTTCCTACCCCCTCTTCTCACTCACACTTTGTCTCCTTCCTTCTCTCTCTCCCTCTCGCTTTCTCCCCGCCTCTTTGACTGTATCTGTGTCATTTTTAGGACATGTGGGTTGAGCAGAGGAAGTGGGGGTGGAGCAGGGACATGTAATACAGAAATCATGTGCGTGAGCACATAGGAAGTTCACAGGATTGGAAGTTCATAGGAAGGGACACATAGAACAGAGTCCATGAATCTTGTGGTGTCAACTCTCTTACGTCAAGATTTACTGCTCTGCTGGGGGGCAAATAGCATGGTCTATCTGTTAAGACATGGCCCCTGTTATGAATGTGCTCTTACCAGAATGAACATAAAGATGAATGTCCACGCACACTGCTCCCGTGTTGCTTTTCTTTTATTTTCAAGCAAATGCTTTCGAGCTAATCGCTCATTATCAGTCTTAGCAGAATGGCAATGACCAAGTCACAATGTATAACTAAACCGTCTGTGTAGTGTAATACAGGGCAGAGCAGGGCTCATACTTTTCCTATGGTTACTACAAGCGTCTTGGGAAAGATACCGTAGTTGGTAGAGGCGGTTGTCTGTTTTAAAATACAGATGACATTAACACTGTCCTGACCCTAACTTTGAGTTAAGTAAAGCAAATAAATTGTCTATGCATTGCACATACATGACTATCCAATATAGAGAAATATCCACAAAACTGCATAGCCTGCCATCATTACCGTTTCTGGGTTTCTAGGTCTCCAATAAAACGTTTGGTGGTAGTGCTGCAATTTTTTTTCCTTGAATGATAATGTTTGTGTAATTGCGGAAATCTTACCGAAAATGAAATCCACTTCAATAACTTTGTCTTCCCCGTTTGAAATCGTATGCATTTCAATGGCTCACAGCTGAGTCTGGGGCATGATGGACCCGCTGACCTGGTCTGCCATTGATTCTGTGGCCCACACACTTCCACATAGTTCCAGGGTGACTCAGCAGCCCCTCAGCCTTTACTTGCAGCGCAGCCTCTGGAACTAGCTGGCCCTGCACGTACGCCTGGCCCCCTCCTGTGTCAGATTTCTACTTGTAATGATATGCGTTATTGGTCTGCTGTGTGTGGAGTGATTTGTCTTGGCCCTCTCTGAGTGGCTGCTAATATGGCATGTCAAGTGTCTGATTTGCTGGTTGACTGCCTCACGCCACCCCCAAAACACCCAGACATAAACACCAGCATACCGGCCTGCTAATCATTAGCCCATCTTTCTCACCCATCCTTAATTTTACCAGGTCAGAGATAAAGAGTTTATGTCAGCACAAAACTCTTAAAATCATTCATCTACAGTTCCATTGCCAGAGTCCATTGCCAAGTTCTAAGTTGTTTTGTCAAGTTTTAAGTAAAACACATGGTCGAAAGATGGAACACTACAGTAGCTTTGGCCCTGTGCCCAGCAGCAAACCATAACATCTCTGATATGGAGCTGTTGAATCAGTGATAAGATCAAAAGCAGGGCATATATCACATTATATTCACAATCTATCTGTTATATGTGCAATATACTTTGTCGCCAAAGTAATTAACCACTTCCAATTGAGCAAACCAAACCAAAAGAACCACTTCCACTTGTTTATGTGTATTGTTTTGGTGTATTTCTGATAGGGTGGCCATCGGTCCGTTTTTACGACCTGTTCACGACATCCGTGTGTCCCTCTCTTTGTCTTTCCTTTCCTCCTAGCCTTTTGCTTATGGCCTCGAGCTGCGAGGCAACGTCATTGACGCAAACTAGACCTTGATAGTCGGTCGCGTTTCCGATATCTGCGGCCGCCATGTTACTCCAGATATAACCCCTCGCCCAGTGAATTAACTGTGTATTGCTGTCGCCTTATGTCGGGGAAATCTCCGTGCAATAGCCCTATATGAAGTTCATTAACTGACTGTATGAAACTTAAATAAGGCAACTATATTATTGCCTGCTGTCTGTTTCCTATTTTTTCCTGCACTGGTGGCAACGCATAGTGCAATTAATTAACGATACGAGGGTTCTCACAACTTTGCAAACAGGGCAAAGAAACGTCTTTCTGCACGGGCGCTGTCTGTATTTTGAGCTCGTGTTGTTGGTTATCCAGCGTCTGCATGGAAAAAAAGGTTGACAGAAGCGGTTTGCCTCCCTTAAAACACCACTGATAATACTTCTGACCAACTTTGAGTAAAGTAAATCAAATTAATTGTTGGCTATTAGGCCTACGAATGCACAACTACCCAAAATACATTAAAAAAAAAAAAAATGAAATACACAGACAACAACGGAAGGATTTGTCTATCGTAACCTGCCGTCTCTGATACAATAGGCCTATTAAGTTAGTGGTGATGACTCCTTTATCGGAGTGAGGTAATGAAATGCGAAAATCCTTCCCCCCAAAAATATTGTTTTACAAGTAAAACTGTTGTTGGCAGCTGAGTTAGTCTGAGGGAAGATGGCAGCGCTGTTCCCTGATTTCTGCCTACAGTTTAGAATGCCAACTTCACAATTTTCTCCGCGGAGGCGGGGATTCGGCAAGTCGAAGCAATGGGTGCGCGCGAGGACGCTAGGTTAGAAAGTTAAGGGGCGGGGTTGTCCGGCCGAAGTCCGGACAGCTGGTCACCCTAAGTTGTGATAATATCACTACTAAACCACTGCAATTCCCCAGTAACAATAATATAAAGGGCTAATATTCATGAATGCTGGCAATAACTGCCAGAGAACGAAGCATCTGTGGAGAGTTGTATCTGCAATAGCTGTTTTGCAAGATAGGTCAACTTCTCCAAATCACTTTTAGGCCATCATTTAGGCCGTCTTGCACAACCTCGGCTTTTTAAGTTTGCTTTGCTCAATCCTTCACAGAAGTGAAAGGGAACCAATGGGCTAATATTCATGAATGCTGGCAATAACTGCCAGAGAAGGAAGCAGCTGTGCAGAGTTGTATCTTCAATAGCTGTTTTGCAAGAGAGGCCAACTTCTCCAAATCACTTTTAGGCCATCATTTAGGCCGTCTTGCACAACCTCGATTTTCAAAGTTTGCTTTGCTCAATCCTTCACAGAAGTGAAAGGGAGTTCCCTTTCACTTCTGTGAAGGATTGAGCAAAGCAAACTTAAAAAGTCGAGGTTGTGCAAGACGGCCTAAATGATGGCCTAAAAGTGATTTGGAGAAGTTGACCTCCATTTTTTTGTCATAAATTGCTGTTCACACACTGATGCGCCACCTCAGTTTTCATTTCACACGGCTGCTAATGTACAGTAGTAAGTTAAAAGCCATAGTATCTCTGATGTACATTCTACACCATTTGTACAATCTAGTCACCTCTAGTCACCTCATCAAAAAGCCTTACATGTGTAGAAGTAGAAGCACTCTTACTGATGGAATCACAAGACTAGTACATGATTGTACATGCTTTGCAACGATTTCCGTTAAAAAAAAAAAACGATTTGAAAAACGTTTTCCTTCGCATTTTCCTCCTGGAGTAAATACATCCCATAGAGAAAACCATGAGTGCTTGAAAGACAGAGTTGGAGTAGTTAACTTGGCAATGTGGGATATTAGAAAGTTACAACACTATAAATGTGTCCTCATTGTTCTGTCTAGGCCATGTGCATAGGCTGGTTTCACCTTGGACCTTTTCTTCCTGTTATGGTTTAAGTCAAAGCCTACTGAGAAAAATAAGCAAACAAGAACTTTCCCGCCAAGCGTTGTCATGGAGATACTGTACGCACTATACATGGGTTGCACGTTTGTAAACAATTCCTGCACACCCCTGGCTGTACACTCTTCAATCTCTGATTGTGGGAAACAGCTGTCACTCAAAAAATGCTTAGCCTCTTGCCCCTCCTCACAACCCGAATGTTTGTAAATGTGAAACCTTTGTAGACTGGTACAATCCTTATCATTATTACCATAAAGGACCCCCTAAGCCAGGGTTGGGCAATTATTTCGGCCCGAGGCCCGCATTGGGTTTAGAATATTGACCTAAGGGCCGGATGCCACAGACAATTTGCCCGTGTCAATAATAAAACCGTGTATGCTGACATACCTGAGCAGCAATGATATTCCTGGACCTGCACATTGTAATTAAATGTATTTAGATGAAGCTATGTCTTTGGTTAATCTTAAATTCGCAAGACTCTAGTTTTAGGTAGCATGTTAAGAATGTTGAGTAACTGTTTGAATTTGGATTTAAAAAGTTGTCTTTTTGTAAAGGCTCTGGGGTCCACATGAAATGGCTCAGGGGAAAAAGGCCCCCGGGCCTGAGTTTACCCACGTCTGCCCTAAGATATAGTTGTGGTGAGGGATACAGGAAACATTTCTCATCAAGGGTGCCACCACGTCACCAGTGGTTTTACCCTTGCCTTTGGCTGAGAAGTGAGAACTGAGAAGTGGGTGGGATTAAGGTGGGTGACTGTAAGGCGATGCATGGGAATGTGGACTGGGGATCAAAAACTGAGCAGACAACTTTCTGTCTATGTTCTTCCCATTGCTTGGGACAAATCTTAACTTGTTATTAGCTGCCAAAACGATGATGAAATGGTGTCATGACATCTGCTAATCTGAAGACAAGATCAAACGCATTGTGGTTTGTTCTGCTATTGATAAACTGAGAAAAGTTGCTGGGAAACAAAAAAAATGATGTTTTTCCTTTATTTTCTTGGAATAAGGCTTCATCTAATCCTCAGTCACAATCATTTCAACACAAAAAATATGTTTTATCATTTTAGTAAATTTGAAAGGTCAAAAAAAATAAAAGTTACATCTGTGGTGTTCGGGTCAAAATTGACCCGGCATAGATTTTTGGTTGTTGTATGCATTTCTGAAAAGCTGTTGGTTGCCCTTTGTCTTCAGTTTGGTGATTTATGGTGAGGAAAATATATTTCTTGCCTGAAAAAAAATGCCAGCTTTTTCATATTACAAATCCAATATGGCCGCCGGACAGTCCCATACACTACAATACGTCATATCTCCTGTTGTGAAAGGAGTACAGATGTATTTCTGGTGTCTACTCATATGTTTTCATGGTCAGGGAATCCATTTCTGCATTATATAATGAGATTGTTTGCACATTTGTTTGCAAAATACATTTTTGCACATTATTTTTTCCAAAAAACGTATCAAAAACTCATAATGGCACCCAAACATGTAGAACTGGTCTTATAATTTACATACAGTTGATGTGGCAATGACATAATGGTCCATGTTCATGGCATAGGGGATTCAGATGAATAGTGTGACTTTTTTCATGTTCATTGAGGTGCTCATTTCCAATATCTTTGCATTAGATTGGCGGAATAGCTGTGACTCTGGCAGAATTGTTATTTTTTATATTTACCACACTAAAATCATATAAATATTGAAAAACACCAAGTCAACATATTTAAACATTGATTTTATGCACTGAAAAACTAATTTAGTTGACATTTGGTCTTTATCCTGCTATAAATCTCTTTGGGTTGGTTTGGACCCGAACACCACAAATGTCACTATTGATGATATTTTTTAATATTAGAGAAAAACGAATAACATTTTTTTGGGGTTGTTGTACTCTCATATCAGCTGTAATACATGGACAATAGAATCACTAATTGTATCACTTTAGGACATATGAATAGTGAATTTATGCAGGTTTTGATAGTTTTGGTCATCAAAAACGATTTGCATAATGTAAGATAAAAGACCTGTAAAGTCAAAAAGATGAATAAATAAAGTAGTATTTCCATGGATATGAATACATACCAAGTTAACCATGAGATGAAAAACAATATTTGATGATAACTAGTGTTTTTAGGTATTTTATGGCTGAGTTTTGTTATCACGGGTCAAAAATGACCCGAACACCACAGGTGTTTGCAGCTTATGAACACAACACAAGGGTTAAGACGGAAAAAAACAACATCCCAAAGTAATGCTGTGTCAGCACCGGTCATTGACAGTAAACTGAATGAACACAAAACAACACAATGCCATCTACTGTGTGACATTTACTGTGACTGTTCCTGACTGTAATGTTATAGTAGTAGTGATAGTATTTTCCATTACTGTGAATCAGACAACTATTGTGTGATGAAGTAGCATAGCAATTGATATTTTACATGAATATTTTTGCATTGCATATTATGTAATGTCCCTTTCCTCCCGTTTCCGTTTGGGAACCACTGTATTACAGCATTTCTGGGCCACTCTGATGGTTGGAAACTAATGCAGCATGTCTCATTGTAATCTATGGGAATCATCATCTTGAAAACCATCTGTATAAAAGAACAATTAGACATACAATGGTTATTCATTTATTTTTTTTAACATGCTTGAGCCTATCTGTTCCACAACACAATTTGAAAGGGGTGAGGATTGGAAGCATGTGACAGGTTCCCTGCTAATGATTTGACTTCTTCTCACAAATACAGTATATCTTTCCTAAGGGAAGAAGGATATGCAATAGCCCACAGTAACACTCTCTGGCAGTTTAGCTCAGAGAGCTATGCCATAACTATTTAATGACGGTTCAAAAAGAAAAAAAAAACATTTCAGTATACTCCACCCCTAACCCCCACCCCCACATCATGTTTTAGCCTATCTGTTCCAGATAACAATTACAAAAGCGAGTGTGTTTTCTTTACCAACATTTGACGACCAAACAAGTCCAGTTAGTCTACTACTGTGGCAGCTTATTTTTCGTATGTTGTTTGCCTCATCTACAAGGCATGCAAGATGGTAGTCACTAGTCAGACATAAAAAAAAAAAAACATTCAGGTGAACATAATTGGTCTGTTGTCTGTGGGGTGATTTTGTTCATCTAATGTGAGTGGCTGTTGCAATGTGGTATGAGGGGACTGTGATTTGCCAGTCAAAATCACATGAAAGTGATGTGAGAGGAAAAACACTATTGTTGTCTTGTTAGTTGCACACTTTCTCCCTCTGTTTTCTCCCATGCCTGAGGCCACATGTGCCGATGAGTGCCCGTGCCAGTTCTTTACAGGTGTTTTCCCATGCGGTTGAACATTACGAAATCATGATGGGCACATGAGCCCAAGACATGGGGTAAGTAAAAGCACAGTCGGTCCCCTTTCTCAACAGCAATGTCAGTTCTGAGTTTGAATGTGACTTACTATATACATGTCATGTAGGATTACCTATTAGGCCAATTACTCAAAATCCTCTCCACTTGAAAACTAGGCTGTGTTTGGGAAAGTACCCCTCTCAGCTGCTCTGAATGGCTGTGAAGAGGTGGTGTGATGATGATGTGGTTTGACTGGAGGTACACTTCTCCACTCTAAACTGCTTGGGCATGAGGCGGGGCAGATATGGCCTCCGATTAGGGAGTTGTTCTTCTGGAACATGACAAATTCAGATCCCATTAGGAAACAAAAAAGGTGATCGTTGTGCCGAGTTATACAGTAGCCAAAGGCAGGCCCGCTGACAGCTTTTGCTGGGCTCAGGACAAAGTAATCTAAAAGGACCCCCCCCCCCATCCAATACATACAGTGTAATGAAGACCCTTTTTTGGGCCGTGTGATGGAGTGACCATCACTAGGGTTGCGGGTGTGTTCTGACTAACATGCCAACGAGCCTGGCTCTTTGGTGAAGCAGTCAGAGCCCCGGTTTACTACTCCAGAAGGTCTGGGTTCGAGTCCCAGCTGGGCAACTCTACTCCCCTTCACTAGAGGCCGCCTGTCTCCCTGGGCCCAGGACAACTGACCCCTTTGTCCCCACCCGGTCGGCTTCCCTGGCCAAAGGTAATGTTGCGAAAACAGTATTCAGTATATCTTGGGAAGGATATTTGCACCAAAACTTTATCATAATATTAAACCTTCGGCTACAACTCAGGAGTGTGGAGCACTTTCTTCTTTCTAAGTGTGATTTCAACCTTTTTTCCTTTAAAGTTTTGTATTAGGTTGCCAGCACCTCTTCTGGTGTACGTTTTGTACCTTCATTAATACGGTTCAGTTCCCTCCCATACCATTCGCCTAAGAGGTATGAGGTTGTCATGTGCCTTCACCAACAGCTGTGGCACTGCACAAGGCAACTAACTCCAAATTGTTCCAGGGACATATCCAATAGGCTACCAATAACACTGAGCAGTCACATGCTTTGGATAAAAGTCCCTGGTACTATGTGTAATGAAGTGTAATATTGATGTTTAGCTTGTGCACAATACTGTCCAACTTCCAAGGACCATTTCCCCCATAAAGCAAGCTGGTATCCTGTTACACTGCAGTAGGATCATTGTTGCTGCTTAGTATTTAAAGGGACACTGTGTGAGATTTTTAGTTGTTTATTTCCAGAATTCATGCTGCCCATTCACTAATGTTACCTTTTTCATGAATACTTACCACCAGCATCAAATTCTAAGTATTCATTATGACGGGAAAAATGGCACTTTTCATACATGAAAAGGGGGATCTTCTCTATGGTCCGCCATTTTGAATTTCCAAAAACAGCCTTTTTTAGCTGCAAAAATGACTGTACTTGGACCATACTAGAAAATATGTGTTTATTACTTAGTAAACTTTCGTTTAAAGATCAAATTTGACAATGGGCAGCCCAGTTTCAATGAGCAGCATAGTTGCAGTACCTTTTTAGTCCATTCCTGCACACTGTACCTTTAATGACTGTGCAATGGGGTGCATCAAATGCCTCTGACTTTACAAAATCTCTCTTTTGTTAATCTATTGTTCCTTTATACAAATATAACTTAATATAACCTTGCAAAATTTTAGCAAATTTAGTCTATTTTAAAACGTGGCACGATAGGGCCTAAAAAAAATAAATGTTTGTTTCCGGTTGGTTCTCAGGTAGGTCATGGGTCGGTAGGGAGAAAGACAGAGATGGTGAGTTATGAGATTGAACAAAAGTGTTGTGTCTCGTCTAAACAACCATCCACACGTCGTGTGCATTCCATAGGCTGGCTCTCTTTTTCTTTTTGGCTGACTTTGGCTCTCTATTTTTTTTTCCCCCTCACAGGCTGGCTCTGTCTTTTCCTTTTCTTTTTCTCCACCCAGGCTTGCTATGTCTTTCTTTTTTTTCTCTCAGATGGACTCTCTCTTTTTCTTTGACTTTGTCCCAAGCCCAGCCAAAACTGTTAGTGGCCCTGGTCGTCCTAGACCTTTAGCTCAGTCGTATCGTCTGTGCTCCCATGTCAGATTGAGGATGACCTCAGTTACCGTATGCTACATTAGTACAAAGGAACGATATCGCAAAAGAATAGTGGGATATTCTAAAGTCAAGAGTGTTTGATCCACCTTAATGTGCAAGAATCCTCACCTGTATCAAACTGCTTATCAAACTTCTAATATATAGATCTAGTGTCTCAGACCTGTTCACTCTAGGTATACTGTACCATATACACATTATATTTATATTCACTTTATTCTTCTTTCTTGCAGTATTATTTATTTGACTTTATGTTTTAGTTTTCTCTAATACAGGGGTGTGTCAAATTCATTTTGGTTCAGGGGTCACATATAGCCATTTTGATCTCAAATGGGCCGGACCAGTAACGTAAATTGCAAAATGTCGCAAAATTCTGCTATGCATCATGATCATATTGCAAGTCAATCATCTCAGTGTGCATGACAGCGGGTATATGGAGCACTGACCACAAATGGTGAGAAAAAAACGGTAAATTTGTTCTCAGGTATCAAAATCCTGAAATCCCAGACACAGCACCTTTGTAACAGGCTGGAGATTTTACTTTTTTCTTGAAATTCTCCAACCCCACACTCTCTGTGGCGGGATTGAACATCTGGCGTAGTGCATCCAGCCACCGGGCCTTATGTTTGTCAGCCCCTGCTCTAAAACTGTATTCATGCACTGGAGAGGGAGCCACTTTTAAGTTAACTCACTGCTTCAGTTAAGTAATGTCAGAGCAGACTGCCCTCATTAACAGGGCAGTGGGATAAACTGAGGTAAACTGATCACATTCAGATAAGGACTTGCTAACACGTATTGACTGGGCTCTTGACTACACTGTGGTGGAGATTTGAACACTCATGACAGATGTTGTCTACAGTCTGTTTAAAATAAAGAAGTCTGCAGTCCACACTTATCCTGTGTGTTTGTTTTTAAATTATCGTCCTCCTCAGGGCACACAGGTTTAAAACAACATTTCACGATATCTGGAAATAAGCTCATTTTCCACTTTCCCTTGGGTTAAATAATTGAGTTCCACCTTTCTCCTGTTCTGTCAGCCGTTCCCTGAGTCTGGTGCAATTACGTCTAGTTCCAAGCTAGCCATTATAATTGAATTATATGACACCGGCTAGTAGAATGTATGTCAAACAACAGCTTGAAGAACAGAAGAAAAGTAAAACTCAATCAATTTACTCTAAGGAACGTGGGAAAATTAGCTTATTTCCTGAAATTATATTGTTTTCTTTTGCATCATGGTTTGGCAATGTTACCCTTACACACAAGTATCACCTATATCAAATTTTTGTGTGGTCAATTAAACTGATTGGTGAGTCACAGCTTCACCCGCCTTCCTTACTGGCAAGATAACTACAGAGGATAGCTATGTAATGTTTAACCTTCTTTTTGTACGTGTATATGTTGTATGTTATATATCAGCACTGCCCCTGCACTATTTATTCTTTTGTATATGCTTTCAAATGCAATGTTAATTTTATTTTATGTCAATTTTGTGTTTCTGTTCTGTGGCCTGGTACTTCTCCCTGCCTGTTGTTAATACAAATAAGCTGCATAAGATAATCAACATGGCCAGCGAGATTGCTTGCCAGCCATTAAATAGTATGGCCATGACTGTTGAAGCAAGGGTGGTAAAGAAGGCAAATACCATATGTGAGGATCTCTCACACCCCTTACAGCAAGCATATGAGTTGTTGCCCTCAGATAGGAGGTTTAGGATGCCTTCATTTAAGACAAACAGAACCTGTCAATCATTTATACCTACTAGTATATCCATGCTAAATAAGACAACTGTAACTTAGACTGAATAGCACATTGCACTTTGGTACTGAATACTGCACTTTACTTTATTATTACTTTATTATATTTTTATGTTGGGTTTTTTGTCAACCTGTCTTTTTGTCCTATAGAGGGAGGGGGGGGGGTTGTGTTTGTCTATTGTGTTCTTGTTTATTGTAATGTCTTTGTAATTGTATCAGATGCACTGAAAATGGCACAGAACAATTTTCCGAAAGGACAAATAAATAATCTATCTATCTATCTAATGTTATATATGTCATGTGTCTTGTAGCTTATATGTAAAGGGACACCCTTACAAATAGGCTCTCTCCAACTGCAAAGCCAGTTTACCTACAGGTACCAATAAAGTAAACTGAACTGAACTGATGTTGCTTTAAAAAGTACCATCAGTGACCATTATCTGAATCAACACAACAGGCCTGGCCAACTGCATCCTTGGGCACAAAATGCAATACTTGGCCTGTGTGTCACCACCTAATAACATGACAGTACCCCTGTATGAGCACAAGCATTATGCCATCTGACATTTACAGAAAGTGGAAAGGAATAATCAACAATAAGCACTGATAGTGAGCAGATAGATAAAATCACAGATGCTGTGGTGGTTACTTCCTTCGTGAAGGTCCAGTAATACCACGCTGTGAGTGACAGTGATATGCATCAGATAAGGAGTCCTTTCAAAACAGTGAAAAGCTGATGGCAGTTACACAATTGTGTCTGTGTCACTTCACACGCTTGCAAAACCGAAAGTCACACAATATTGAAAAAAAGCAGGAAGCCGTTCCAGCATGTGTGTAATGGCTTGCATCTTGATAAGGGGATTACGTCAATCTAACAAAATCTTTAGGACAGAATTTCACAAACTAACTCTAAAACAAACACAATATCAACTTAAAAAAAATATTTGTCTACCTTTGAGAGAAGAAATGGATCATGATTTTGCCTGTAAGCATTAGTGTACAGGTGTATGTGCGTATAGTTCCTCTCATGTTGCATTCACAGATTCTTGGAATCATGTAAAATCTTGATCACTTCTATCAAGGCTGGCTTCTAGCTTGTGTGCTGCCCCAAGCTCATAAGGGTGGCTTCGTTTGGCAGCTTTGGGGCAACACTTCAAGCGACAAAAGCTTAACATAGCTGAGGGCCTGAGAACACTAATCAATCATCTCCAAATTTCTTATCCAGAATCTTCTCTAGAATCTCCACTTGAAGCCAAATGTTGTGCTGTGTCACAGACAGTATGGTCGACCCCAGGCCAACCTATTTCCTCTGCTTCAGCGTACTGTGTGTTCGGATGGGGTGACTAAAGCTGTATGTTCAGGTTTGCTTTTCGCACAGGGTGTGTGTGTGTGTGTGTTGATACCAGAATTTCTTTCAATTGGTCACTGCACAGTCTGCTCTACACCACAAAGACAGCCAAGCTGACATAACGACTTTGTGTCACTGCTTTCCATGTAACACCACAAACACATTGCCCAGAAACGTGGTCTATTTCCCACCCAGCAGACACAGAGCTGTAATTACAGCTTATTTACTGAAATTTACTACAATTTACTGAACATGCCACACGGACAGTGTGGGCAGGCTAATTCCCAACACGCATGCAAGATCTTTGCTTTAATTTGGTTGACTATCTTAAATATTGCTTTAACACATTTGATTGTGTCTGTTCCTGGGAACACAAGGAGAGAATGGCCTTTCCCTAGGAACAGGAAGTGATGTGTACAGTAAAGACCAGACCAGACTTGACCAGACCAGACATGACATAGACAGACTTACTTAATTGAGCCCAACTTAGCTGAGGAAGAAAAGGTCGAGCAGGTTTGACACTCAAGTCATGTCCTGAGAAATCAAAGACAGATTCTCTCTTATCATATCCTGTTCTTTATCCATCACACACAATGCACACAGCATGGTTCTTGTCAGCTTTCCAATTCTGTAGAGAACAGATTCTGGGCAATATACCCAGTGTTTCAGAGATGGTCTCTATAGCTTGGAGTGTCTGGATGAGGTCTAATGTGCCAAGTGGGAAAACTCAACCTTCACCCTGACCACCCTCCCTCCCTTCCCTTTCAGCCACCGTCAAACTGGACACAGACTCCTTTTTTGCACTGATAATATACAGGGTAGGCCTGTGCTGACACACAACTGCTCCTCAAAACATACAGTAGGATAGTTCACACCAAAATGCACTAATCACTGTGACAAAGGTCGTTTTCATGAGTGTAAATCAAGTTTCTTTCTAATAAATTTCATTTCTTACTTAATACCTCCACAGACTTAAAACAGTACTACATAGTTCAAAAGGAAAAAAGTTTACCGCACACTTGTTTGACTTTATGCTCTTTTATTCAGAGCGAACATAGTTCGTACTACATAGTTTTCAGGCTTCAAATACGGTTTCAAAGCTTTCTGAACTTGTTCCTGTGCTCTTGTGAAAGACATTCCTGAATTGACTACCTATAGGCTGCCACCTACAGGCCATTTTGACTTGGTTGTCGACTTGCTCGTTGACAGTAAAATGCCTCATGGTATGCATGACATTAATGAGGCCTCTAAAGCTTCTGTACAAAATGTATGATGACCATGATGTGGTCCACTGGTAAAAATGACCCTCATCTACATGTCCCTACCACTATACCAGTGATTGTCAAAGTGTGGTCCGGGGACCACTGGTGGTCCGCGACAGTGCTCAGGTGGTCCGCGAGGGGATTTCTACTTTTACAAGACTAGCTAGAAGTAGGCTATATATGTAACACAATTACAAAGCGAAACATAGCTGAAGTATTATTTTCACCACAAAAAGGCAGGCTTGTAATGTGAATACATTGCATCGAAATTAGCAGTGTCAAATAGCACCCTTCAAGTGTCAATTCAGTTCACAGGTGGTCCCTGAACATTTTTAGGGGGGACAAAGTGGTCCTCAGCATGAAAAAGTTTGAGAAACACTGCACTATACTATACTGTCTTCAGATGGGACAGTCATACTGTAAGTACTGTACAGCTCATCACTAGGGTTGTGGGTGTGCTCTGACTACTGTGTTTCACACAGTCACCCATGGAATTGTGGGCAAATACAAAGCAGCCCAGCACAGCTCAGCTCCAAATCACACATAAAAATGTGTGAATGGCACACTTCTACGCAGACTGATTAGTCATAAACCACTTTCTGCAAATAGGCCCTGTAGGAAGTGCTTAGTTTGCTGGTGTGTGTAGTAAGGATGAACCTTGCAGCTTGAAAGGCAGGATAGCAGAGTTGAGGTCGAGAGGAGGTTTATTTTCCTTCCCCATCGGCAAGTAGTCCAGAAAAAAACAATTCGAAACAAAGTATAAACTACTCAATAAGGTGTCAAATTGAGAAAATGAAACTGATAAAAAAAATCAATGAAGTAAATCAATGATGAAGTCACTAGGGCTCAAAAGGTGTTCTGGCCCAAAATAGAAGCAACATAGATCAAGTTTAAAGAGAGAGTATGAACATTCCAATTACAAAATATTAACACCCCAAGCTTCGCACGTTCTCATCTACACACAAACAGACAAAAAATCCCTGTCCCCATACATAGTGAAACATTCACATCTGTGACGACAATAGCACTCATAATAGCACCTCCCTCGGAAGTTAACGTTGGGTATTTGCCAACAGGAAGTCCACATGCAAATGCAAGGTAAGCAAAACGTCTGTTGCCATCTCCTTAGATTAATTGTTTTAAACATGTTCAAGTGTTCTAAGAAAACATGTCCATAGTCCTTTGCCTTCTGTTAGAAATGTGTAACCTTGAGTTAGTTTATTGATAAAAGTGTGTGTGTGTGTGTGTGTGTGTGTGTGTGTGTGTGTGTGTGTGTGTGCGTGTGTGTGTGTGCTTGTGAGTTGCAGATGCTATCCTTCTGTGATGTCCAGATGACTGTTCATGGTTCATGGGGCTAGACAAATACTTGATTAAAGCAGTGTCTGTGTGGTGATTGTTAGTTGTGGTGTGGTGCAAAATCAATCGTGAACCAGGGTAACAGGCTGCTGCACTGTTACACCGTGCCATGTGCCACACACTCTTGGCATCCCTCATGTACACCCCCCCCCCACCCCAATTATTCCATTCCAGGATGCCCCGCAATCCATGCTGGGGTCCCTTGCCCCAGTGTCATCCATCCTGGGATCTTACTAATTACTTACTAATAAATTACTAATGTATAAGCCACACAACAAGGCTTCCTATTACAGCTGATATAGCCTACCTGGAGCAGAACTTGGCTAGCTTTTTTTCATTTTCCTCTGGTGAAAGTAGAGCTGGCGTCCACTAGGAATGCAAACTTTATTGTACATGTAAATGCCAAAAATAAAGAAGTCACGAGGGGGAAAGGTACACACAAGTAACAAACACACAAATATTTAATTGCACAATATCCTGTGTGAGAGACGCTCGAGTGACACAAAGGGATCCATTCCTGCTCTGACTTCTTGCCTGAGAAAGATGACTCAGCCCATACTGTAAAACTGCTCAAGGCATCGGCCTCTAAAGCCCTGCTTCACACAGCTGCACTGTTGCGTCTGTGAGGAAGTGATTACACGTGTGCTGGATAATAAATCTAAAAGGGGGAGACAAAAAGGGAAGGGTGGCATTTAGCATGTAATTTAACGCATTGAGTAAGTCTGTAAAATGATGTACCGGTAGGCTTATTTTACTCCCACATTCAAGTTCAAGTTCAAGTTCAAGTAGCTTTTATTTGTCCCAGTTGGGCAATTGTTTTGCAGCAGTAGTAGCACACAGACACATACACACACACACACACACACACACACACTTCCATAATACATTTAAGAACACATAGTAGGTAAAGGATAAGGGATTAAAAATAATAAATAGTGCATGAATAAATACATTTTGTCTTAGGAGTTGCACAGAGTAAAATTTAAGCTTAAAAACATAAAAGTGCTGGAGGAGTGAGGTTCACAGTATAAAAGGTTCACAGTATAAAAAGACCTGCCTAAAAGATAATACATATAAAATACACACCTGACCTATGGCTATCTGCGCTTCTTAGTGGAATTTAGCAACTGGATGGCAGAGGGTATAAAAGAATTCTTGTATCTGTTTGTCCGGGCTGGTGGATATTTAAAACGGGAACCAGAGGGTAAAAGCTGAAATTCATTCTGCAGGGGATGGGTGTAGTTGTCCAAAATGGCTTCAGCCTTCCTGGTTGCCTGTTCTTCATACAAGATAGTCAGGCTTTTTTGTTGCACACCAGTTATCTTACTGCTTACATTAATAATCTTAGCTATGGCATTTTTGTTTTTCACATTGAGAAGGGAATACCAGCAGATGGCAGAAAAGGTGAGAATGGATTCAATGAATGATCTATAAAACATGGTCATTAGGGACTTTTCAACTTGAAACCTAGCCAGCTTCCTGAGACAATATAAACGTTGCTGCCCTTTCTTGCACAACATGTCCGTGTTACTGTTAAAAGACAATTTGTCATCAATAATGGACCCCAAGTACTTGTATTGCTGCACAATTTCAATGTCCTGTCCATTTATGTTGGTTAAGGAGGGAGTGCAGGCCTTGTGTCTAAAATCAATGCACATATCTTTGGTTTTTGCCACATTTAATTCCAACATTGCTTCCTGGCACCAATCTACAAAATAATCTATAATGGGGCCATGGGTGGTTTCTTTTTCCTCCGTGTTGAGTACCACATGGTAAAAACATACGTTGTTTTATGTTTAAATGTTACATTCGGAATCTAGACCCTTCAATGCATAATAAATGGGATTTTGGGAGGTCTGTGATGAACAGAAATGACAAAGATGGCAGTCAAAAGCATGAGCAAAAGTGTCATGACATTTGGACATTTCAATCACAATGCAAATGTCTCAGCGCCAACCCAAGAACAGCTGTAACTGTAAAACTGTAACTGTAATGATCACCCTGCATTGATGACGCCGTGGGTGCCCCTTTTCTTGCCCTTCTGTCTCTCTACCCCACACCTTATGGTATGGTATCTGTGATGCTGCTGTCTTGTTTAACACAAAAACCATGCTTGTATGTTGTTTAGCCAGTACAGAGTTTCCCACAGAAATTTTGGAAACTATGGGGGCAGGCGGTATTTTTTGCTTGTTTGGGGGGACGTGGAAATTCACGCGGCGTAAATGCAAAACGGCAAAACAATGAGTAAAGTATGACAAACTATATCGGCCTACATTTCAGCCATTTATGTTTTGAGAAATTACATACGATTTTACTCATGACATGGGTTTCATTCGTCCCTCATGCAGGTCTATGCAATGAAAAAAAAACAAAATAGGAGCACAGATAAGAATTTAGGAGCATTGCGAAACTGTTAACGTACATACAAAAAGGAGAGTAGGCTATAACTTTTTCCCCACACACATAGGTGTACACATTATACATGAGGGGTGCTGGTCACAGGGCCAGTTCTTTAAAATTCCTCCCAGTAAAAGGGCTGAACAACATACTACACATTTATGTCTATATTCACATTTATTACACATTCACTGCTATATGCAGCCCGATATCTCCTCTGCTGTGTCAATGAAGGCCTGTCGCCTAACTCATTATCATACAACTGTAAAACAAAGCCTGGGAAGTGTCAGTAAACTCATCCCAACTGTAGGCTTTTGATCCCTCTGTCTTTCAAGCACTCATGGTTTTCTCTATAGGATGTATTTACACCAGGTGGAAAATGCGAAGGAAATCGTTTTTCAAATCGTTTTTTTTTAGAAAAAACGGAAATCGTTTAAAAAATAAAAAATAAAATAATAATAATAATAATTCCCATTTCCTATATTTTAGACATGCTGGGACATCACTCAGCACCCAGGACCCTCAGATTTAAAACAAAGGCCTCCTCCATGTTCCCCTGTCCCGTCCTGTACATAAAGGTGACCGAGCCTTTGCTGTGGCAGCCGCACGCCTCTGGAATGATCTGCCCCATCAGACCCACTCCAACTATCACTACTTTTAAATCCGGACTGAAGACTCACTTATACACCTTAGTCATTGCTTCTTAGTTCTTAGCTTTCTGACTTTTAACACCTTGTATTTTTCATTTTAACACTTTGCTTTATTCATCTATTGGAATGCTCGATAACCATATGCTGCTAAAATGCTTTATTGTGCCCCTAAAATCCTTTACTGTTTTTCATTATAATTTTTTAAAAACACTGTACAGCACTTCAGTTCAGGTCAGTTTTGCGCTGCTTTTAAATGTGCTTTACAAATAAAACGTACTTACTTACACATGATAAACAATAAAACTATGATACAGTGACCATCACTGGGGATGTAGAAGTGCTCCTACTGCCATGCTATGCCAAAGAGTCTGACACGTTGTACAACAGCTTGTGTTTCAAATATGTCAGAGTCATCAACATTGTTTCGAACCCTGGGGAACACAATTCAATCTGTTAAGACACTGCACTCTAAATTTGCTGTTACCAGAATGGCAATGACCAAGTTATAGTGCATTACTAAAGGCCGTGTGTTGTCATAGTGTTGTTGTACTATGGTACTTAACTTTTCAATGACCTATTCACTATTTGCTGAAAATACTCAACTACATCATAACAACATTACTATGACAGTACCGAGAGCCATAAGTAACAGATTAAGACATAGCCATTACAATTTTGGTGACAGTAAGGTTATAACATAGGATCTGCACTAAGGGGGTAAGGGGCTTAGGGGCTAGGGCTACACCCTTTCATGTTCCGTAGCCTGTTGGGTTTCTCATTCGCCAAATTCACGGACACGTCAATGCACACACGGCGGCTCATTCACGTAGCAATAACGCAAGAACGTTAGTATGGTGGCGTAAAGGAAACACAAAGTAAGTGCACAACTTTGGGCACACCTGCAATGCATCTCTGAGTGTGTGTCCCATCTCTTATTTAGGACTAACAATACAACTGACCATTCGATCACTTCTGCCAGCAACATGTCAAAGTGCAAGCGTTCATTAGTGGTGAGGTTTTGGGGAAATTCTCCAATATCGGTCAGAGTGTGGGGCAACACGGCCAAAGCCATCATGTGTAGAGCTGATATTTGGCTGATGAATGAGCCGAAATAGTAGGAGAGAATCCTTCTGATTATCAAATCAACAACTAGATGAAGCTTAAATACAAGAAACAAGATTGTGAAAACCTGGATGAAAAGGTGAAAGAAGATAAGAGACAATCACAGCCAAAGAGACGATGTAAACACCAGCACAATATTACATGAGCCATTCCAAGTCAATATCCACACACTTTTTGGAGGAGTCATCTGCAGACTCACATTAAGACTAACTCCATGAACATTTCGCAAAGATGCATTTTTCCTGTGCTCTATAAGAAGTGGTGGGCAACTTTGGGGCAGTCGTGGCTCAGTGGTTAGAGCACTGGGTTGGCAACCCAAGGGTTCCTGGTTCAATGCCCGACCGGACCACAGCTGAAGTGCCCTTGAGCAAGGCACCTAACCCCCACACCGCTCCCCGGGCGCCGCTCAGCAGGCAGCCCACTGCTACGGACTAGTGTGTGTACTTCAATGTGATTCACTAGTCCAAATGGGATAAAGTGCAGAGAAGGAATTTCCCCTAGGGGACCAGAAATTGGCTCCAATCTCCAATTGGCTGGCTTCATTATAACTTGGAGTCATTAGTTATAGTCCATTGCCAATTATCACATATTTCAAATGACCTGGTTTTACCTGTAGTTTCTGTACATTCACCTGGTTGAATTGGGCAGGTAAAATCAGGTCATTTGGAATATGCGGCACTGGACTGGTAATTCAAGGTTGCCCATCAAAATTCCACATTGCCCATCACATACAGGCAAATGCATTGCTGCATGTGTAGGGTAACATAAAATAGAAAAAGGTGGAAAAAACTACACTATTCTAATAAATAAATAACCCCACACACATGGTAGTAAGGTGTACTCCAGGTATTCACATGTTGGGATTACGTCAATCTAACAAAATCTTTGTGACATAATTTCCTAAACCAGCTCTAAAACAACCAGCAACATCACAACAAAAATGACTTGTCTACCTTTGAGAGAAGAAATGGATCATGATTTTGCCTCTTAGTATTAGTACAGGTGTATGTGCGTTACACACAGTGATGGTTGCTAGTTTCTCTCATGTTGCATTCACAGATTCTTGGAATCATGTAAAATCTTGATCACTTCTATCAAGGCTGGCTTCTAGCTTGTGTGCTGCTCCAACCTCATAAGGGTGGCTTCGTTTGGCAGCTTTGGGGCACCACTTCAAGCGACAAAAGCTTAACATAGCTGAAGGCCTGACAAGACTAATCAATCATCTCCAGACTTCTTAAGAATCTTCATTTGAAGCCAAGGGTATAGTCTGTCTGACACACAGCTACTCGTCACAACATAGGGTAGTTCACAAGGCATTACTATATTTTTCTCGCTAAATCTGTGTGTGTGTGTGTGGTTGGTGGGGGAAGTGTTGGGAATGCTAAATTTGGATATGTACACATGCTACAGAAGTGCACCTTGGACCTTTTCATCCTGTTGTGGCTGTCTCCTCGCCACATGAGCATGGAGGTCAATGCCTACTGAGATAAACAAGCAGGCAAAGAACTTCCCCGACAAGCGATGTCATGGAGTTACAGGATGTGGTATGTTGGCCATTGCCAGGGAGGCTGGTGCAATCCTTATCATCATTACCATCAAGGATGCCACGACTGAGAATGGGGAAGTGGCCGGGTGGGGATGGGGTGGATTGTAAGTACATCAAAGGCAGTGTGTTTGAGCTTGTGAACTGAGGACCAAAAACTAAATAACTTTTTGAAAAAACAATTATTTCAATTGCTTGGGACAAACCAAAATATGTAAATAATTACTGTTGACCTTTGTTACTAGCTGGTTAACAATGATCAAATCTTCTTATGGCAACTGCTAGCTTTGAAGACAAGCACACAAGACGCATTGTGATAGAGAGGCAGTTACTGCTGTTCTGCTGGTGGGTCACAGAGAAAAGTTGCTGAGAAATAAAATTATGTGTTTCTCCTTCTTACAAAGATGTCTTGATTAATACTATCAGTGTGAAAGGAGAATAAACAACAGCCCAAAGTAACGATGTGTCAGTAGGCTACGGACAATAACCACCCACAGTGATCCATTGTACATCCATTAGAGCATTTTCGTACCACTCGTGATGGTTGTAAAGTAATGCTGCATGTCTCACTTTAACCATGGGAAGTCAACATGCTTTATCTCATCTGTTCCAGATAACAATTACAGAAGTGAGTGTGTTTTCTTTTCCAACATTTGACATTTGATGACTAAAGAAATCTAGTCAATCCACTAACTGCAGCACCTTAATTTTCTGTATGTTGCTTGCCTCATCCACATGGCATGCAAGATGTCAGACATTTTTCCATCGTAATTTTTAAAAAAAAAAAATCTGATGGATATAATTGGTCTGTAGTCCTTCGGGTGACCTTTTTCCATCTAATGTTGCAATGTGGTATGACGACTTTTCATGTGAAGAACACATGAAAGATTTATGGGATGGTTGAGAGGGTAAAACTGCCGTGATTGCTTTCTCCCATGGGCTGAGGCCATAAGTGCCTTTGTGTTGTCAAATCCACAAGGGAAGGTAGGTATTCACACATGAACGTAAGACAAAAGAGATGTCATGTGACTGACAGTGGTCCAGGGCATCAGCCGCTCCATTTTTTATTTTGGGATGTGTCTTGCTGTATGCACACACATGGCATCCAGGATTACTCAATAGGTTTCCAATAATGTGGAGTTAAAGCAGTTGACCTTTGTCTGGGAAGTGCCTTCCTCAGCTGAATGGCTGCAAGTGTGGCGTGATCAGGGTGTGTGGTTCAGGGTGTGGTTCTGCTTCCCAGTTCTGAACTGCGTGGCCATGAGGAGGGGGGCAGATGTGGCCTTTAGATTAGGTGACTCACCTTGGTATTGAAAGGGTGACGGGTTCAAATCCCAGGGGGGCTGCTGGGGGGGTGGGGGTGGGGGGGGGAAAAGTGGTACAGATTCTAAGGGCCCAAGCACTGATAGGAGCCCTTAATGGGGCCCAAGCACTGAAAGGGGCCCTTAAGAGGGCCCAAAATTCGAATCTTTCATGGGGCCCAACATTTCTGGCAGCGCCCCTGTCAAGTTCCAAACCATTTGGAGGAATGTGGCTGTCATGTACCTTCACCCATAGCTGACGAGCCCTTGCACAAGCCCCCTATCTCCACATTGGTCCAAACAGTAAATTCTGCAGTGTTAATGCAACAACGTCAGCCATTTCCGGTATACTCCACCCCTCACCCCCACAACATGCTTTATCTCATCTGACTGAGTGTGTTTTATTTTCCAACTTGCTGTGGAGGAGGGGCTTAGGTTTCCTGGTGCGTCGCCCATGGCGTAACCTTCATTCATTCAGCTGCGCTACAAGCGAGAGGCTCATTGCATGAGATGAAAAGCGCAACAGGTAGGTTGGTCGCTATTACCATGCTGTTTATAGTATTGCCGTTGTTGGCACACAAGCCATTGTATCCCTCTTTGCTTCGCATGCCTTCCGATTCACGGAAAAAAACGTTTTTCGATTAACGGTCGGTTTCAAAGAGGTCGCGTACAGCAAAGTTAAGGGCTCTGCATACTTCACGTGCGCACTTTGTCGCGAGTGGCGCGAGAACCATTAATGACGTCATCACTTGCGACAGACTATTCATACTTCAAAAGCGCCTTGTAGCAACCCAATGTAAGTAGGCTGCCGGATGTGAGTGCCCGGATATCCGCCTGAGTATTTACGTCTATTTTACCTCAGCTACTCGATTTCGGTCGTGTATTTACGACAGTTTAACCTCAGCTACTTGATTTCGGTCCGATTTGAGTCTGACTGAAGATGGAAGGGACATGGGTGCCGTGCGTAAAGAGCACACAGCACATCGCCGTTTCGGCGACACCAGAGAGTTCCTTGATCTCCCAATCAAAAGAATAGGCCCGGTGATAATAATACAAATAATAATACAAAATTATACAATTAAATTATAAAACCGAATTGATTTGGGTGTGAAAATTAAACTGTCTCAACCGGGCACCCAAAGGGAATCCATCAAAAGATAACGGCGTTACTTTCTCGTCGGCATTATTTTGTGTTTATCCAGGAGGACTGAGCTGAAAACTGCAGCTGTCACCTTGCACAGTTCTAGCTGCTCTGAAGCACTTGCGTGTCTAAGCAAATCATCCCGCCCATTCGCAATGTTAAATAAAAAGTTTTGCACAAGGCTATAGTCTAAAATAGACACTGGAATAGCCCGTTTCGGAAGGCATTAAAGTCACAAGTTTACCCAGTCTAAATGTAGCTAGCACCCGGGAAGTTTTACTCCTTACATTAGTGAAACATAATATCAGGATATCCAACAAGTTAAAAGAATATCTGGGCATAACATTTAAAAGTGTCAGTGCAGAATTAAACTGGGCGCTGAATATAAATATTGGAGCCATTCTCCCTCCGTGTCTAGATACAGTCAGAGGCGCGCGCGCGCTCTTATTTCTGTATTATATGAAAATATCCTAAAACGGTCACAACATCAGAGGACCTTCGTGGTGGAGGATACTTGCGGCGGAGACCGAGACCGAGTTGTTACGGGACAGACCATGCTCGATACTTTACCCGGTCGTCTAAATGTAGCCCTCGAAAAGTTATGCCGCATAGGCCTATTGTGCAGATTGATGCCAAGAACACGTGAAACTAGGCACATTGGAGACTAGAGCCTATAATTTAGACATAGCCTATTCATTTGATTGTGCTACGTAAACTTAAAAGTGTCAGTACAGAATCAAGCGGGACGCTGAAATATTGGAGCCAGTAACTTCGTGTCCGGTGGATATTGTGCAGACGTGTGCGCACGCACAACTAATTTCTCTCCCATATCTTTGCTAATCAAGCCTCCGATCTCCAAAAAGACACGGGCACTCAGGATAACCGTTTACACGAGCTGTTTAAATAATGTGATGCACGTTCTTCATGACATGGCATGGTTTGGCCACCCTAAATTCAACATGACTGCATTCGCACATATCATTTAAACATCCATGATGGAATTGTCACTCTTAATGTGCAAGTATTGGATATGAAAAAAAGATCCTAAAACGGTCACAACACCAGAGGACCCGTGGTGGTGTGGTGGATATTTTCGGCGGGGGCCGAGGCCGAGTTGTTACGGTAGGCTACAATCATATTATAGCCTAGAAGGGACAGTCAGGCGACACAGCGCGACTCACATAGGGTAGCTGTGGTACCGCAAAGCATTCCTGATGGTGGAAATGAATGCAAATGCCTGCAAATACTCGGGCGGATATCCGGGCACTCACATCAGGCAGCCTACTTACATTGGGTTGCTACACGCCTTGCTCGCATTGTCGGAAGTGCCCTCTGCTGTTCATGAGAGAAACGGCAGTATTTTTCGCAACTCGCAGCGTGAGTTCTACTGATGTATAAAATAGAAAGCCAAACACGGCTGCTGTAGGGCTACTGAACGTCTGACTTGTGACTTACCACATTGAAACATATATTTTTTGTTGTAGCCTACATTGCCAGATAATTCCAAGACCATGTGAGAGCATTGTTCTGGCGGCAGAATTTATAAATAGATCGCCGAACACAACGTGCTTCTGAACAAAGTAAACAATTGTTTCACTGAACAACATTTAAGAGAGAAGATAAAATAACTCTCTGACATTTTATTATCCTCAAAATGATGCAGGATCCATTCTGTAGTAGCCTACAGTAGTTGTAGCCTCTCTTCGCAACTCCTGCTTTGTCTGCCTATCTGCGTGGTCGCTGGTGGCGCACGACAAGTTAGAAAAATCCTCGTGTGCACGACGTGGCGACACGCGCCGAATTTTGAGCTTACGACGGGGGGCGTGTCGAAATTTTAGGTCACGTGACGGCGCGCGCCATCGTCGTGAGTGAAGTATGAAGGAGACTAGCACCACTCACGACTAGTATGAATCCCCCTTTAGTATGGATATACAGTTCCATGTGTTTTTATCAGTCTTTTGTGTTCCAGCATATTTTATGTTCTCTACTTACAGTGTTGTCACAGATAGCCTAAATCAGGGCCTCCCATATTCCTTATGATTATTATTATTGTTATCCCTGGGACTAAGGGTGTAGATTTAAATTCCTTACTTATTTTTTAATTTTATTTTATTTATTTATTTAGGCTACATTTTACCCAAAGCTCATTGGCCCTGCATATTAAATATAGGTTACAGTGCAATTAGACAATGAATGACAGCTATGCAATGTCTGTGTTTATATCTCTCTCTTTCCTTTTGTTGTTCTGTGTGTGTGTGTGTGTGTGTGTGTGTGTGTGTGTGTGTGTGTGTGTGTGTGTGTGTGTGTGTGTGTGTGTGTGTGTGTGTGTGTGTTGTTTTCATGTGACATGGATCCCTCTGCCTCTCGAATAAATAATTAAATTGAATTACATTTGTAATTAGAAATGTTTCAAACTGGGGTTCTCTGAATTCTATGATTTCTCTGAATAACAGACCTTGTAAAATATCATCAGTCTCCTCTTTCTTGACTGTGATGTCATCTGCATGACCTCAGCAGGGCGATGGAAATGGAATCTGGTTTAAACAAAGATGGCGCAGCATAGGACGCAAGCGCAGACATGAATAGTTGTGGTTTGCATAAATTATCCGATTGGTTTAATCAGAAACTTTTAGAAAGGTAGATCACCCTTGCATATATACTTATTGAATATAGGTCTATAGGCCTAGTCTATTTATGGGTTTATTCTCCTCATGCCTCATTGCTCCCATCTGTTAATACATTTTCTTCACCACACTACTACTGTACAAAGAATACAAGGGTTCACAAGGATTTGTATTCGTCACATGCATAATAATACTGTAAAAAGTAGGCTATAATATGCTGTGAAATCATATCATCAATCATATGTCCATATGTTCTTTGTTAAAAACATATGCCATGGCTTTAGAATCTGACATCACCAACACTAATAATATTTAGATTTGCCTTTATTGTCTCTACAGGAGAGAAATTTTGTGTGGACATGAGGAGGTGTGATTAACAATAGACAAACAAAAATGAGACAAGACTTGGGTACCACAGAGGGAACACACAGGAAACATACAGTATATGCTACACAAAGAAAAAACATGTTAACATAGATGGATACACATAGTCTAGTTTGCCATGTGTATCCATCTATGTTTACATGTTTTTTCTTTGTAATATAGTTTTATCTGCATATCGATTGAATTTCGTTTTATTTCGATGTGTAATTTATAAAATGTTTGGATTAGAAAGTATTTGTCACTCCCGCAAAATCACCACTTGAAGTGTCAATTCCCTAAATAAAGATGGCACGGATTCCATTGCATAGCCTATTCACGCTTGCCTCCTAATGGGAAGCCGTGTGCCATGCAGGTTCGAATCCACAGTGCAGCATGGTAATTGGTGAACAGAAAACGTGAACTCATGTTTTGTACCCCACAGTGTAACTCAATGTCTACCATGAAAGACTCGATAGACCAAATTAAGTTTAAGATATGAATTAAACACTGAAGTATACAGTATTGATTGTCTTTGGCGTAGGCCCCCGCCTGTTTAGAATAATTCAGATGAAGAGGGCGCATATCCTGCCGAAGGATAAGGCAGGGGGGCGAGAGCCTACCCCCCTTCACAGGACGGCGACCAACTGGGTGGTGGCATCCACAGCAGAGTAACGAGAGGACCATCGACCTAGGATCGTGATGATTAGAGCGGACACTCTCAGCATCCTCGTGGTGTCAAGGCTGAAGAGAAGATGCCGAACTGCATCTGTGTGTTTATAAATGAGCGGGCAAATGAATGAGAATGCAAGGGAGAGAGTGTGCCTAAGAACAAGAACAGTGATTGGTTGGTTAATGCAAGAGAATAATTGGGCTGAGTACCATCTCATCGGGGTCAGCTCTATGTTCCCACGGCCCATTGGTCCCACATCACTAAGACTTTTCAATTCATTTTTAGGCCCATTGGTCCCACAGCCCATTGGTCCCACAGCCCATGGGTCTCACATCACAAAGACTTTTAACATTATTATTTAGGCCCATTGGTCCCACAGCATATTCCTGCTGCTTCATGTTCCCACATTTCTAAGAAATTATTCACATTTTGCTCCGAGAATGTTCCTCAACTACACATAGAACACATATATCCTATAAATATGTTTTATTTTATGCCAGCTTACCACCGGGGCATGAATGACACTGTTCAAGTGCACCACCCCTGACTGTGATGATATTTTAGGGGCCACTTTTTATTGTGTAAAGCCAATTTGAGTAGCCATGAAAGACATATAGACCCCCTTAGACTTTGTAAACAGGTATGACGTAATTTGGCTGCGTGCGCACCGCTGCCTCAAAATTGTCCATGCTCCGTTCACTTGTACAGAGACTCGACAGGTGTTTTTTTCCCCGAGATACAGTGGGCACCACGGACACGGGTATTCCTGGCGATGTCATCAGTCCAGTCAGTAGTTTAATGTCTTGTAACAACAAACATCTCCTAGCTTCTGGAACATCCTCTTCCCTCTCAAAATAGCATAACAAGTGTACTTTTCGGAATCTCTATTTTTTTTTATCACTGTACACGCTTCAGAACGGCAGTTTTTCTCTCTTTAGTGTCTGCACTGTCACCCAGTAGTCTAATACATACAGGATCATCACACCCGATTTTACCCATGCCGGCAGTTCTCCTAGTGGCCGCTGTGGAGATACTGCTCTGAGCGCAGCAGCCCGTTCTTTCTGAATGGAATCTGCACTCCCCCTAGAGTCTCTCGTAATATCCTTACAATATCTCTGGTGTGTTTGAGTCAACGATGCGCACGCATTCATGAGGACGTCGACTCTGAACGGGTCTATTGCTATTGTTATTATTAGTAGTAGCAGTGCAGTTGTATGTGCTTTTCTACTTTTGGAAATGAAGCTAAAACACTGAGCTGAGGAAATGATAAAAAAGGTTAGCATGTATAGGCTACGCTGTAAGGGGTTAAATGTCTTTACACCTTTTTTGCTATTAGTTTACTCAGAAATCATTGGGTTGTGGAACTTATACTGTAGGCCTCGGTCCTAATCTGTGGGACCAATGAGCCTAAAAAATAATGTTGAAAGTCTTTGTGATGTGGTGGGGGGCGCTGTGGCACAGCGTGCTAAGCCCCCCACACTTGGGCTTGCATGCCCACAGGGACCCTGGTTCGAATCCGGCCGGGGTCATTTCCCGATCCCACCCCGTCTCTCTGTCCCACTCGCTTCCTGTCACCATCTCAGACTGTCCTATCAAATAAAGGCATAAAAGCCCCTAAAAATATATATTTTTTAAAAAGTCTGT
>NC_085861.1:7160627-7180627 GCF_034702125.1 Engraulis encrasicolus
CTGATTCCTGCATTCTCTCACACACACACACACACACACACACACACACACACACACACACACACACACACACACACACACACACACACACACACACACAGGTAAGTTGGAACTTCCCACAACACATTTTCCCCTACTTTGCTGCTGCAGTTTCACATCTGAAACCTGCCACTGTGTCATACAGGCTGACCTGATGACTTGATTAAGGCACCTGCCATTAGACCAAATGCAGATAAAACGTTTTCTTTGGCCAGTAATACTTTTAGTCTCCATTTGTCACTACCTGTAAGCAGATATGTAGCTCATACCCGAGTATGATGCGCTTGCCCTGAACCAGTTGATTGCGTGTAGGTTAATGGCAGAGCATTGCAGAGTTATGATTTTCATGTAGGAATATGTGCTGATTGCTAGCCAGGCCGTGCCCTCCTAGTGACGCAACAGCTTCAGCATTGCTACCAGTTTTGCACGACGTAACCTTTACACACACACACACATATACACGCCTGCTGGTAAGTTGGAACTTGGACAAGTGTTCAGTCAATCTGTTTGATCAACAACCCTCCAACCACAACACAGATATACTGTGTATACAAGTCCCCCAGCCCTGCCCAATCATCAACCACAACGCTGCACAAAGCCACAACTATGCAAAAACAAGCGGCACGATGACTGTGAAGCCACAGCCACCGCGCACTAACGCTTACATGACACGTGCGCACACAGACGCGCACGCACATACACACACACACGCACCCCTTTCCCTTCTTTTCGGTTTCATCTGTTCTAATCTCAAGGTGCCAGAGCTGACATTGTGCTTAATATGCAAAAAAGCACCAGTAACAGGGTGTTACGCTCAAAAGGAGAGATAACATAAAGGAGGACGGAGTCAGAATGTACTAATCTTTGGTCTTATTTATTTTACAACAAAAATAGAGTCCTAAACAATGCACCAACATGACATATCCAACGCAGCTAAAATAAACCAGTGAACCAACAAATCAACCAAACAGACAAACAAACCAACAGAAGGAGCAGTGTGGGTCTTAAGGCCCACGAGGGGCAAGCAACCCAGGATTTAACTGAATCTCAAGCTCAGTATTCGCTGCTCTGCCTTGGACACAAAGACAGCTGGGTTTTAAAGGGATCAGGTGAGCCCTTTCAACCAATGAGCAGTCACAGACAATCAGTGGCAATCGGTAGCTCAGAATTCAGCGCACCTGCAGGGGGCAAACACAACGGGCAGTAGGGAGGACACGACGCCCTCTAGGGGGCGTCACACAGGGGTATCCTGAGTTTGGGACAGGGTGAATGCTGCCCTACAAAACAAGAACGCAGTAACTCTGAAAACTGCAAACTGAGAAAAAAGGCTTCAAAGTTTCCTATATGGCGCGACAACTGTGTTGTTGGTAAAGTGGTGGTGACACTTCCTGGTAATGCTTTTTTAGGATAGAAATTAAATGCACACAAAAAACCCAGAAAAACAACATTTATGTGTCTTATGTGAGTTATTGCGTTCTTGGATGGTATTACTGCCACAAAATGGAGTTACTGCAGGAGTTACTGCGTTCTTGGCTAGTATTACTGTCTACTCCCAAACCATTCCCAGTGGAAAGTGCAACAGTAACTCACCGACTTGCGTTTTTGTTTTGCACAACGTAACCTTTAATCCAACACCGCAGTAACTTTTTTTTGGTCATTTTTGCACTTTCAAAATGATTTTTCTCTAAAACGGGACGGTGTTGGACCACCATTTTTTGACACAAGACAAATGAGGTAGTTTAAAGCCCATTTCCGATCTAAAATTTTTTTCGACCATTTTGAGTTACTGCGTTCTTGTTTTGCACGGCAGTATGGTCTCCTAACTTAGGCATCCTAAGTTAAGATATTCCAAACTTAGGAAAATAGCCATTCCAGAACCATCCTATCTTAAAGGGGAACTCCTGCCAATTTCAATGTGCTGTTGTATTGCTCACACTACCCTTGACTTGTCAGTACCCGGTGACGCCGCAGTTTTTGGCTCAGCCCTTTCCAAGATATGAGCTATTCTAATGGGGGCAACTTTTGTTTACATTTCAAAAAAACATTTTTATTTATTTCCAAAAAGTTGTACAACATCAGCAGACAGGTAGCAAACAGCGTACCTTTTGGGAAAATATTTGGAGTAGGCCTATGCTCATTTTTAAAAAAATGTAAACAAAAGTTGCCCCCATTAGAATAGCTCATATCTCGGGAAGGGCTGGGCCAAAAACTGTGGCGTCACCGGGTACTGACAAGTCAAAGGTAGCGTGAGCAATACAACAGCACATTGAAATTGGCAGGAGTTGCCCTTTAAGATAAGATAGGATTTCTTCCTAATTTAAGTTAGGAAACCTCCTTCTGTAATACCAGAACTCCTAAATCCCTTCCTATCTCAAGATAAGATAGGATTTTAGACTGAGGAAGTTTCTGTTATGAGGACCCAGGACTGGAACTAGTTTAGCCCGTATCGCACTGTAAGAGGGCTTTAGCCTAACCACACTATCCACTGACGTAGCCTACACTACACGCACACACACACACACACACACACACACACACACACACACACACACACACACACACACACACAGACACACACACACACACACACACACACACACACACACACACACACACACACACACACACACACACACACACACACACACACACAGGGAAACTGACAGGGGGGCAAAGGGGACAATTAATTCTGGGCCAAAGCACAAGAGGGGGCTCAGAATTGAGTCGTGGGTGGGGGGGCTTTAACATGACGTTGTCCTGGGCTCAACCAAAGCTGTTAGCTACGCTGCACACGCACGCACACACGTGCACACACACACACACACACACACACACACACGCGTTGCCATTTCCTGTTCTCTCACCACTTGGTTCTTTAGCCCATTCCTTACAGATCAGGTTTATTTGTGACCACTCCGTGGGTAGTGGAAACTAATCATGCCTCCATTTTGTGGAGTAGGAGCTCAGTTATGTGTAAGAACAAAATGCCCCCCATTAATTGTCTCCACCTCATCTAATGATGACTTCATTTTGTAGTAACAGTTACTTGATGTGTACTGCCTTCTGCTGCTACAGTAAGGCGCCTTACAACAGACCAAATGCAGATCTCTCTCTCTCTTAGGGTGTGGCACTCATAGGCTCTCTCTCTCTCTCTCTCTCTCTCTCTCTCTCTCTCTCTCTCTCTCTCTCTCTCTCTCTCTTCTTTGAGAAAGTAGGTGCTCTAACCGTCCTCAAAGTCAAGATGCTGGTTCTCCCGCCCCCTCTTTACAAGGCAGGTTTATTTCTGACTAACTGTCTCCACCCCTTCATCGCTCCATTTTGTAGATGCACAGTTATGTGTATGAACAAAATGTCCCCCAATTATGTATTATTCTCTCCCTCACACAACACACACACAACACACACACACACAAATCACTGAAGAACAGTCAAATACAGCAGCCTGGTTCAGTTTCACTTGTTAGTTTTAAGTCACCACGCGCTTACATGAACACAAGCACACGCACGCACGCGCGCGCGCGCACACAGGCACGCACGCACACACGCACACAGGCACGCACGCACGCACAGACGCAGGCACGCACACACACACACACACACACACACACACACACACACACACACACACACACACACACACACATGCACACACACACCTCCTATCCCTTTCACATTTCCCTTTCCCTTCTTCTTGGTTTCATCTGCTCTAATCTCCAGGTGCCAGAGCGGGACTGGAACTAGTTCAGTCCTTATTGCACTGTCTTGTGCCTAACCACACAAACCACAGACACACTTGCAGACATACCCGTACGCTTGTAGACGTGCAGAGCTCTCAAACACACACACACACACACACATGCACGCACACACACACACACATTAGGCCTATGTCTTTGTTTAAGGAAGTATGTGTGTACTCTAACGTGGGCTTTCCACACTTAACCATGACAAGGCTAAACTCCATGCAATCATGCCTCCATTTTGTTGAAGAGGAGCTAAGAAATGAGTAAGAACAAAATGTCTGACCCCAATAAATGTCTCCACCTCAACCAATTTTTTTTGTAGGAACAGATATTGCTACTCGACATGTGCTGCCAACTTCTGTTATTTTGTTGTGCTGCATCTGTTGTTGTCCTGTCTTATAGTCAAGTACACCAGCACCACCGTGTCCTCATTCTTGAAACAGTGTGTAAGGAAGACTAATGTCCGCCGGGTTCATCATAATGATTTAGCATGTTTGCACCTGAAGGGTCCTTCCAACAACACATTTTCCCCTACTTTGCTGCTGCAGTTTCACATCTGAAACCTGCCACTGTGTCATACAGGTTGACCTGATGACTTGATTAAGGCACCTGCCATTAGACCAAATGCAGATAAAACGTTTTCTTTGGCCAGCAATAATTTTAGTCTCCTTTTGTCACTACCTGTAAGCAGATATGTAGCTTATACCCGAGTGTGATGCGCTTGCCCTGAACCAGTTGATTGCGTGTAGGTTCATGGCAGAGAATTGCAGAGTTATGATTTTCTTGTAGGAATATGTGCTGATTGCTAGCCAGGCCGTGCCCTCCTAGTGACGCAACAGCTTCAGCATTGCTACCAGTTTTGCACGACGTAACCTTTACACACACACACACACACATGCACGCCTGCTGGTAAGTTGGAACTTGGAAAAGTGTTCAGTCAATCTATTTGACCAACAACCCTCCAACCACAACACAGATATACTGTGTATACAAGTCCCCCAGCCCTGCCCCATCATCAACCACAACGCTGCACAAAGCCAAAACAAGCGGCACGATGACTGTGAAGCCACAGCCACCGTGCACTAACGCTTACATGACACGTGCGCACACAGACGCGCACGCACATGGACACACACACGCATGCACACACACGCACGCACGCACGCACGCACGCACGCACGCTCTTCCCTTTCCCTTCTTTTCGGTTTCATCTGTTCTAATCTCAAGGTGCCAGAGCTGACATTGTGCTTAATATGCAAAAAAGCACCAGTAACAGGGTGTTACGCTCAAAAGGAGAGATAACATAAAGGAGGACGGAGTCAGATGTACAAATCTTTGGTCATGTTTATTTTACAAGCATTTACAGTCCAAACAATGCGCCAAACTTGACACATACAATGCAGCCAAATCAAACCAGCGCACCAACAAATCAACCAAACAGACAAACAAACAAACCAACAGAAGGAGCAGTGTGGGTCTTAAGGCCCACGAGGGGCAAGCAACCCAGAATTTAACAGAGTCTCAGGTGCTGTTTCCATGTAGCAGGATATTTTTTTAGCCGGGTATTTTTTTCTCCTGCTAGGTGTATTCGCTGCTCTCCTTTGGACAAATACAGCTGGGTATTAAAGGGATCAGGTGAGCCCTTTCAACCAATGAGCAGCCACACACAATCAGTGGCAATCGGCAGCTCAGAATTCAGCGCACCTGCAGGGTGCACAGGCACGCACGCACGCACGCACGCACGCACGCACGCACGCACGCACGCACGCACGCACGCACGCACGCACGCAGACACACACACAAACACTATCCCTTTCACACTATCCCGCACTAACGCTTACATGACACGTGCGCACACAGACACGCACGCACATACACACACACACACGCACGCACGCACGCACGCACAATATTCTGAAGTAAAAAGTCAAAAGTACTCCCATGAAAAGAGCAGCAGCAACATTAGTTACTCTGCAGTGTACTGCAGGCTCTGCAGCACGGTTTGCTAAGGCATAAATCAAGCTCCGCCTCCTACCCCAATGTGCAAGACACTGTAGGCTGCTGAGAATTTATGTCTGTCTTTTCCTTTATCTTAATAAACAAAACATTACACTCTAGCCTGCTTTGGAAGTACAAGGAGTTTTATAAAGATTTAAAATAATTGAATGAGAGGATACACCATACCACACCCACACACACACCCTCCATTGTAACAAATGCGTTTCAGCCCCCTAAACAGGATATTTTTTTCTCCTGCTTTTTATACCTGGATTTTTAAATATCTGCTACGTGGAAACGGAAGGCCAAAACCAATGCAAAACCAATGCAACCAGGAGAAAAAAATATCCACATATAAAAATATCCAGCTACGTGGAAACAGCACCTCAAGCTCAGTATTCGCTGCTCTCCTTTGGACACAGACTGCTGGGTATTAAAGGGATAAGGTGAGCCCTTTATACCAATGAGCAGCCACACACAATCAGTGGCAATCGGCAGCTCAGAATTCAGCGCACCTGCAGGGGACAAACACAACGGGCAGTAGGGAGGACACGACGCCCTCTAGGGGGGCGTCACACAGGGGTATCCTGAGTTTGGGACAGGGTGAATGCTGCCCTACAAAACAAGAATGCAGTAACTCTGAAAACTGCAAACTGAGAAAAAAGGCTTCAAAGTTTCCTATATGGCGCGACAACTGTGTTCCTGGTAATGCTTTTTTAGGATAGAAATTAAATGCACTCAAAAAACCTGAAAAAACATTTATGTGTCTTTTTGCCACAGAAAAACAGAGTTACTGCGTTCCTGGCTGGTATTACTGCCACAAAATGGAGTTACTGCGTTCTTGGCTAGTATTACTGTCTACTCCCAAACCATTCCCATTGGAAAGTGCAGCAGTAACTCACCGACTTACTGCGTGTTTGTTTTGCACGACGTAACCCTTAATCCAACACCGCAGTAACTTTTTTGGGTCATTTTTGCACTTCCAAAATGATTTTTCTCTAAAACGGGACGGTGTTGGACCACCATTTTTTGACACAAGACAAATGAGGTAGTTTAAAGCCCATTTCTGATCTAAACATTTTTTCGACCATTTTGAGTTACTGCGTTCTTGTTTTGCACGGCAGTATGGTCTCCTAACTTAGGCATCCTAAGTTAAGATATTCCAAACTTAGGATGGTTCTGGAATGGCTATTTTCCTATCTGAAAGGGCAACTCCTGCCAATTTCAATGTGCTGTTGTATTGCTCACATTACCCTTGACTTGTCAGTACCTGGTGACGCCACATTTTTTGGCTCAGTCCTTTCCGAGATATGAGCTATTCTAATGGGGGCAACTTTTGTTTACATTTCAAAAAAACATTTTTATTTATTTCCAAAAACATCCAAAAGGTTATGCAACATCAGCAGACAGCTAGCAAACAGCGATACCTTTTGGGAAATTATTTGGAGTAGGCCTATGCTCATTTTTTTAAAAATGTAAACAAAAGTTGCCCCCATTAGAATAGCTGATATCTCGGGAAGGGCTGGGCCAAAAACTGCGGCGTCACCAGGTACTGACAAGTCAAAGGTAGCGTGAGCAATACAACAGCACATTGAAATTGGAAGGAGTTGCCCCTTAAGATAAGATAGGATTTCTTCCTAATTTAAGTTAGGAAACCTCCTTCTGTAATACCAGAACTCCTAAATCCCTTCCTATCTCAAGATAAGATAGGATTTTAGACTGAGGAAGTTTCTGTTATGAGGACCCAGGACTGGAACTAGTTTAGCCCGTATCGCACTGTAAGAGGGCTTTAGCCTAACCACATGACGTTGTCCTGGGCTCAACCAAAGCTGTTAGCTACGCTGCACACGCACGCACACACGTGCACACACACACACACACACACACACACACACACACACACACACACACACACACACACACACACACACATGTCACCAGGCGGAACTGCATCCACTCACACTGTTTCCGGGGGGGAACAGTTTCGAAACAACACTTAAGATGGCGGCCTCCTTACCGGTAAACAGCAGCCCACTTCATGAAGGCTGGCGGGCCATCATCTAGCTGATTAATCAGTAAGACACTCAAACAATTAACCACCGATTGGGTAGCGGTAGATAGAAGTGCCTTTAAAAAGTGTGTGTGTCTGAGCTTCCAGCACGCAGGACCGGAGCAGCGACCCGAGAGGACGAAGCCGAGAGAGAGGAAACCGTGGATGACTGGCGGAGTTGGGAACGGCGGAACCGTTGTGGAAGGACCCCCCCCCCCTCGCAGACCGACACCCGTGGATGGAGCCCCCATCTGCCCTTTGGGCAAGATAAGTGGAATCGTGCTTGCTTGCTATACCCCTAGCCGCTGCCATACCTCTGCTTCACGCTTCGCTAGCAGCTAAAGCTACCTTCTGCCCTGCTGTCATTCTGTGTCGCTTGGCTGCATGTTGTCCTCCCGGTTGCATTCGATTGCATAGCTGCCGCTATCACTTCTGCTCCCTGCCCATACGCTTGGCCTTAAAGCGATGGTTCGGAGTAGAATCACCCTAATGCCATTTGAACCGTGACACCCATCCACCTTTACACCCGAAGTGTTTTCTGCCGCAGGCTTACATCAACAGAGTTGCCGTGTTATTCGATGTTTATTCCGGTTAGCTTGACTCAAGCGCATATGGATACTGGGCACCGTCTCCAAACTTTCCCCACAAAAATAACATGTCATGACACCAAACTTCTGCAGTAGCACAAATATGGTCTGTACTCACGAAACGAAGCATTTGGAAGTTTGGAAATAGTCCAGGAGTTTATTATTATCAACACAAGCCGAATAGCTTCTCTGCTGCTAAAGCTGCGCCAACGTTACTTCCGTCATCTAAGACAAGCATGTAAGAGTCCTCAACGAAGCTCATAATATGCACAATGAAAAGTGAATTCAGCATCAGTATTGATAACGAAAATCCTTGTCTAATTGATAGTAGGTAAGATTTGAAATATCTTTTAAGTATTGCCTTGAAAATATAAGCCTTAATCACAATTCAGTGAAAACTTTTTTAACACTCTCGTCTGGAAGTTTGTTGAAGACTTTTACGGGCTTGTCTCATATGACGGAAGTAACGTTGGCACAGCTTTAGCAGCAGAGAAGCTATTCAGCTTGTGTTGATAATACTAAACTCCTGGACTATTTCCAAACTTCCAAATGCTTCGTTTCGTGAGTACAGACCATATTTGTGCTACTGCAGAAGTTTGGTGTAATGACATGTTATTTTTGTGGGGAAAGTTTGGAGACGGTGCCCAGTATCCATATGCGCTTGAGTCAAGCTAACCGGAATAAACATCGAATAACACGGCAACTCTGTTGATGTAAGTCTGCGGCAGAAAACACTTCGGGTGTAAAGGTGGATGGGTGTCACGGTTCAAATGGCATTAGGGCGATTCTACTCCGAACCATCGCTTTAACCCTTTACCTGCCTGAGCTGTCTGCTGCATTGTGCTGTGCCTATCTCTGCTGCTCTTAACCCCTGCTCCTTGCCCGCATGTATGGCCTTAACCCTTTAGCTGCTTGACCTGCTGCAATAGTGCTGTGCCTATCTCTGCTGCTCTTAACCCCTGCTCCTTGCCCGCATGTATGGCCTTAACCCTTTAGCCGCCGAACTGTTGCAATTGTGCTGTGCTCGCCTCCCCTGCTATCTCACCGCATGCGCTACTACCCCCCCTGTGCCCTGCTTGTCTGCATGCTGCTAGCTCTGTGCCCTGCTAGAACTGTGTTGTGCTTGCCTCTCTGACCTGCCCCTGCATACAATACCGCTGCAACCCCCCACCACTGCTTTTACCAAGGCTGCTAACCCAGGGCCCCAGGACTGCTGAAACTGTGTCTCGTTATTCCTCTCTTGGCCCTGCTCTAGCTACTTGCTAACTGCCCCCTTTCCTCTGCTCTCTAGTGCCCCCCCATAGGAACAGCAATAGCCCGGGCCCGTTGTGCCGCAGACCCTGCTGCCGAGGCTCTCTCCCTCTCGCTCCCGGCGTGGGCCTGTCATCACGTGTGAGTGTAGTTAATTCAAGTGTTTCACCTGATTGCCGTGTAGTGTTCTGTGTGACCCCCGTTTCTCTCAGGCCCCGTTGGCGAGACTGCACGGCTGTAGGCCCAAACTAAACAACTCTATCGCTGCTCCACCCCTTTCCCCCAAAGCCAAGGATCTCGTAGACCCCCCCTTTGACCTGGAACCCAGTGTCGTCCCCTCCTGCCCCTTCCGTCCAGCTCACCACCTTGCCTGACTTAATGTGTGCTGTGCCTCATTCACCCGGCTTGGATTGCTGAACTTCATTAACTCATCGTGTGCCACGAGTGTGCTTCTGACTATTCCCCTCAGGCTTGGCGGCGGAGCTGGAGATTCCGCACTCGGACAGGACTGGAGCGACCCGATCCTTCTTCCTCCCCCCCTCTCTCTGGCTGCCTTGGACGCCCCTCTCTCCCCGGACTCTCACCCCCCAGCACAATTCCTATTTTAGTGAATAAAATACAACCTTTTGACTTCATTCTGTGGTCCTGTGTCTTATTGGTGGTGTGTCTCAACTCCTCAAGGTTGCTAGGGGTAAAGTTTCAAGTAGGCATACTTGCCTGGTGACAAGTGGCGTAGTCGGCAGGATAGCGACCTTGAGTTGAGCAGACACCCCATCAATATGACCGACCCAGCAGGGGCCGCACCACGGCCTTCAGTGATGCCAGTCTTCATGGGAGCACCGTGGGCACCAAGATTTGGAGGCCCAGGTTCAGAGTTACAGCTCCAAGAGTGGGTGTCCCAGACCAAGTACCTTGCCGGTCTACAGGGGCTGAGCGACCAACAGCAGGTACAGTTTGTGCTCGGGTCGTTGGAGGGGGAAGCTAAGAGAGAGGTACTGGCTACCCCGGAAGCCTCTCGCAACACTGCTGGCAAAATATTTGAGCTGCTAAAGGAATTGTATGGAGACCGCACATCTGTGGCAGCTTTAAGGGCACAATTTTTTAACTGTAAGGAAGGGCCGAAATAACCACTCCGTTCCTTCTCGCTGCAGGTCCGGGAGCTGTTTAACAGACTGAACAGACGGGAGGACTCCGGATTGCCAGCGGATGACAACAAGCTGCTGCGAGACCAGTTTATACTGGGACTGCGGGACGGACAACTCAAACAGACGCTCAAACTACAGTTGCGGGGCAATGCTGCCCTGAAATTCGAGGATATCCAGAAGGAGGCGCTTGCGCTCGAGATGGACCAGGTTGAGCCCGATGCCCATGCGACCGACTGCTTCGCTGCCAGTGCAACCCCACGTGACTCGACCCCGATGGCCGACTGGAAGAAGGAGCTGCGGGAGGAGATCATGAAGGAGCAAATGAGTCATCTCTCAAAGACCCTCCTGGACGAACTGCGCGGCCCACCATCCAGAGGCCTTCAACCACCACGGGAGAGGTCCTATTCCGATGGATCCTGGAGGGGGAGACAGTCAGCACCGCGCCCACCAAACTCTAGGTTCCAGTGGGATGAACAAGGACAGCCAATCTGCAGTCGATGTGGGAAAGCGGGACACATGAGCCGGAACTGCCCCTCCCGTCGGGCTTCTCAAGAGGTTTTTTAGCTTCCCCGGCCACTGTGGGGCAAGTGGCCGGGACTAGCCTACAACATCCCCCTCCACGCAATCGCCATGCATTAGTAGGTCAATGTCCCGTAGTCGATATCAAGGTAAATGAAAAGCCTGTCCGATGCCTTGTCGACACGGGCTCCCAGGTTACCCTGTTCGCAGAGAGTCTGTGTGAAGAACTGTTCGATCACCAAAAATACAGGGAGCTGAAGCTCCTTGGCTGGCACGAGGGGCAAATGGGTTGGAAATACCACGTGTCGGGTTTGTGGTTGTGGTCTTGAATATAAGGGGGGTTTGTGTGCCTGCCAAGGGGGTGGTAGTGGTTAAGGATAAGTGCCTGAGCAGCCACAGGGCTTTATTGGGAATGAATGTTCTCACCGATTGTTGGAAAGATGTGTTTCAGGGAATTGGAGCAGCTGTACCAGGTGCAAAGAAAACCCCAGTGGATCGAGAGTGGGAGCCAGTGGTTGCCGACTGCCGCCGGGTACATGCAGCAACATCTCGCCCAGAACAGGTGGACACTGCACGCGCAGCATGCCGCTACGCCATCACCATCCCCGGCAGTAGCGAAGCACTGGTCTGGGCAAGGCTGCCAGCCCGGGCTTATGGGCTGGAGGACTGCGTACTCATCGAGCCCCACAAAGGCTCTCCCCAACTCGAAGTTGCCCGGGCTCTCGCCAAGGTACAGCGTGGGCGTGTCCCTGTGCGGGTGCGAAATGCAAAACCCTACCCTGTAACAGTGCATCGGCACCAAGGCCTGGCTCAAGTGACCACCATCACCCCACAACAAGTGAAGCACGGCCGGGACATAAGCTGCATGGTGGTGAGTCCCGGGGTGGTCGAGGTTGGGGTTGTGGAGGTGACCCAGGGGGTGGGAAGTGATGCTGAAAGTGTACCTGGTTTGCCTAACCATCTCAAGTGTGAGTCCTTACAGGGGGATGGGCTAGACCCTGGGCAACAACAACAGCTGCAGCAACTTCTCACTAAATGGCAACACATCTTCTCATCACACGAAGAGGACTACGGTTGTACCAGCATCATCAAACATCAGATCCCAACTGGGGATGCTGCACCGATCCGGGAGAGGTATCGGCCCGTGCCTCCAACTCTGTACCAAGAGATCCGTACCCTGCTAAAAGGTATGTTGGCTGGTGGGATTATACGGGAGAGCAGCAGCCCCTGGGCAGCCCCGATCGTGCTTGTACAGAAAAAGAATGGTTCCTGGAGATTCTGTGTAGACTACAGAAAGTTGAATGCTGTAACCCGAAAAGATGCTTTCCCACTCCCCAGGATTGAGGACTCCCTCACTAGCCTGACTCAAGCAAACTGGTACTCCACTCTGGACCTGGCCAGTGGATACTGGCAGGTTCAGGTGGAAGATAGTGATAGGGAGAAGACAGCCTTCACCACACCATTCGGACTGTACGAGTGGGACCGAATGCCCTTCAGGCTATGCAACACCCCGGGCACCTTCCAGCGGCTCAGTGTCTGGCAAGGCAGCTGGCAGACTCCACCCATGTGTACTTAGATGATGTGATTGTTCTGTCCCCAGATTTCACCACACACCTAGACCACCTGGACGGTGTGTTCAAGGTGTTGGGGCAGTATGGGCTGAAGCTACGACCGTAGAAGTGCCAGCTGCCTCAAAAGGAGGTCAAGTTCCTTGGGCACTGTGTCAGCGGCAAGGGGGTGGCTCCCGATCCGGAAAAGGTGACTGCCGTACAGGATTGGCAGCCACCAACTACGGTGAGGCAGGTACGCTCATTCTTAGGATTTGTAGGCTATTACAGGCGCTTTATCAAGAATTTTTCTAAGATCGCCAAGCCCTTGAATGCCTTACTAGTTGGTACGTCACGTACTCGTGGCCGGAAGTCTCCAGAAATCACCTGGACCTCAGAGTGTACAGATGCATCCAACATCCTGAAGCAAGAGCTCTTGCAGGCGCCCATTTTAGCATACGCCGACTTCACCATACCCTTCATTGTGTACACGGACGCCAGTAATTCTGGGTTGGGGGCAGTTCTAGCCCAACAACAGGATGGGGCAGAGCGAGTAATAGCGTATGCCAGCCGAAGCTTACACCCGGCTGAGCGCAATACCTCAAATTACAGTTCCTTCAGGATAGAGCTCCTGGCCATGAAATGGGCGCTGGCCGAGAAATTTAAGGACTACCTCTGGGGCAATAAAGTGACCGTAGTGACCGATAACAACCCCCTGGTCCACCTGCAGAAGGCAAAACTGGGGGCAGTGGAGCAGAGGTGGGTAGCGCAGATGGCCAATATCGATTATACAATACAATACCGACCTGGCCGCCTCCACACTAATGTTGATGTTCTGTCTAGACCTTCCCCCTCAGAAGCAGATCCTGGTACCGGGGCAGCCGAATCCCCACCTCCGGAGGACGAGGAGCTCTTGATAGGAGTCGTGGAAGCCCCAGGGACCCCCACGGATGCAGCGCCCGCATCCTGGGGATGGGATCCAGACCGCTGGCGAGGCCTGCAAGAGGAGGATGCTGACCTGGGGGCCATCATCCAGTTTCTGAAGGAGGGACCACCAGCCTCCGCGCTAGAGCGTCAGGCCCAGACGCCGGGGGTACGACACCTACTGAGTCATTGGACCAGGTTAGGACTCAAGGACGGAGTAGTGTGTCGTTCGGCGCAAGATCCTGTCACTAATGAGCTAGTGTCACAGATTGTTGTCCCCCAATCCCAGGTCCAGTCACTGCTGGAGGCCTACCATACCCAACTCGGCCACCAGGGGCAAGAGCGGACCCTCTCCTTGCTCCGGCGCCACTTCTACTGGGGGCAGATGGAAGCCTCCGTCGCCGCCTTCCGCCGGGACTGCCAACGCTGCATTCTTCGGAAGGACCGTCCGAACGACAGAGCACCCCTGGTACCCATCATCCCAGAAGCGCCGCTCCATATGTTGGCCATGGACTTCCTGACCCTCGGCCGCCCAGCAGATCAATACCAGAACATCCTGGTCATTACGGATCTCTTCACGAAGTATGCCTGGGCCGTGGCCACCACTGACCAGACCGCTGTGACAACCGCCAGAGCACTTTGGCTGAAGGTGATTCAGCCCTTTGGGTGCCCGGAAGTGCTGCACTCGGACCAGGGCCCAAACTTTGAGTCTGCTGTAATCCGAGAGCTGTGCCACCTGTATGGATGTAAGAAGACTCGCACTACCCCCTACCACCCACAAGGGAACGGGGGGTGCGAGAGATTCAACCAGACCCTTCTAAGCCTGCTCGGAACACTGGAAGTAGAGCAACAGCATCGGTGGACGGAGTATCTCCCCGCTTTGGTGCAGGCCTATAACAACAGTGTCCACAGCACCACCGGCTATGCCCCCACCTACTTGATGTTTGGCCGACACATACGCCTGCCTATGGACCTCCTCTTCGGCACCAAGAGCCACGAACAGGCCCGAGACGCCACTGAGTGGGTGAGTGCACATCATGCTAAGCTTGAATTTGCTTATAACAAAGTCTCCCAACACTTAGGTGCAGCAGCAGAGAGGAGAAAGCGGCAGTACGATCGGACGGCCCGGGACGCCCCCCTGCTACCAGGCGAGCGAGTCCTGGTGAAAGACTGCAGACGTCAAGGGAGAGGAAAGCTGTGTGATCGCTGGGAGGCCAGGCCCTATGTGGTAATCGACCGACCACGCCCTGAGATCCCCGTCTACCGTGTCCGGCCAGAAGGAAAGCCAGGGCCAGATCGTGTTCTGCACCGCAACCTCCTACGGCCCTGCCCACATTACCCAGAGGCGACTCGAGAGGCTGCGCCAGAGCCCAGACCTCCACCAACACCTTCAGCAGGCTGGGCTTGGGCCCCTGTGATCTTGCCCCAACCAGTTGCGGCACCAGATGGCGGACCAGAGAACCGGCGCCCCCAGAGAGCAAACCAAGGGAGGCCACCACAAAGGTATGGAGATTGGGCTTCTTAGACCCGTCCTCGGGACGAGTACGGACTAGCGGGGGAGGGTGTCACCAGGCGGAACTGCATCCACTGACACTGTTTCCGGGGGGAACAGTTTCGAAACAACACTTAAGATGGCGGCCTCCTTACCGGTAAACAGCAGCCCACTTCATGAAGGCTGGCGGGCCATCATCTAGCTGATTAATCAGTAAGACACTCAAACAATTAACCACCGATTGGGTAGCGGTAGATAGAAGTGCCTTTAAAAAGTGTGTGTGTCTGAGCTTCCAGCACGCAGGACCGGAGCAGCGACCCGAGAGGACGAAGCCGAGAGAGAGGAAACCGTGGATGACTGGCGGAGTTGGGAACGACGGAACCGTTGTGGAAGGACCCCCCCCCCTCGCAGACCGACACCCGTGGACGGAGCCCCCATCTGCCCTTTGGGCGAGATAAGTGGAATCGTGCTTGCTTGCTATACCCCTAGCCGCTGCCATACCTCTGCTTCACGCTTCGCTAGCAGCTAAAGCTACCTTCTGCCCTGCTGTCATTCTGTGTCGCTTGGCTGCATGTTGTCCTCCCGGTTGCATTCGATTGCATAGCTGCCGCTATCACTTCTGCTCCCTGCCCATACGCTTGGCCTTAACCCTTTACCTGCCTGAGCTGTCTGCTGCATTGTGCTGTGCCCACCTCTGCTGCTCTTAACCCCTGCTCCTTGCCCGCATGTATGGCCTTAACCCTTTAGCTGCCTGAACTGCTGCAATAGTGCTGTGCCTACCTCTGCTGCTCTTAACCCCTGCTCCTTGCCCGCATGTATGGCCTTAACCCTTTAGCCGCCGAACTGTTGCAATTGTGCTGTGCTCGCCTCCCCTGCTATCTCACCGCATGCGCTACTACCCCCCCTGTGCCCTGCTTGTCTGCATGCTGCTAGCTCTGTGCCCTGCTAGAACTGTGTTGTGCTTGCCTTTCTGACCTGTCCCTGCATACAACACCGCTGCAACCCTCCCCCCCCCCCCCCCCCCCCCCCCCCCGCCCCGCCACTGCTTTTACCAAGGCTGCTAACCCAGGGCCCCAGGACTGCTGAAACTGTGTCTCGTTATTCCTCTCTTGGCCCTGCTGTAGCTACTTGCTAACTGCCCCCCTTTCCTCTGCTCTCTAGTGCCTCCCCCCATAGGAACAGCAATAGCCCGGGCCCGTTGTGCCGCAGACCCTGCTGCCGAGGCTCTCTCCCTCTCGCTCCCGGCGTGGGCCTGTCATCACGTGTGAGTGTCGTTAATTCAAGTGTTTCACCTGATTGCCTTGTAGTGTTTTGTGTGACCCCCGTTTCTCTCAGGCCCCGTTGGCGAGACTGCACGGCTGTAGGCCCAAACTAAACAACTCTATCGCTGCTCCACCCCTTTCCCCCAAAGCCAAGGATCTCGTAGACCCCCCCCTTTGACCTGAAACCCAGTGTCGTCCCCTCCTGCCCCTTCCGTCCAGCTCACCACCTTGCCTGACTTAATGTGTGCTGTGCCTCATTCACCCTGCTTGGATTGCTGAACTTCATTAACTCATCGTGTGCCACGAGTGTGCTTCTGACTATTCCCCTCAGGCTTGGCGGCGGAGCTGGAGATTCCGCACTCGGACAGGACTGGAGCGACCCGATCCTTCTTCCTCCCCCCCTCTCTCTGGCTGCCTTGGACGCCCCTCTCTCCCCGGACTCTCACCCCCCCAGCACAATTCCTATTTTAGTTAATAAAACACAACCTTTTTGACTTCATTCTGTGGTCCTGTGTCTTATTGGTGGTGTGTCTCAACTCCTCAAGGTTGCTAGGGGTAAAGTTTCAAGTAGGCATACTTGCCTGGTGACACACACACACACACACACACACACACACACACACACACACGCACACACACACGCACACACGCGTTGCCATTTCCTGTTCTCTCACCACTTGGTTCTTTAGCCCATTCCTTACAGATCAGGTTTATTTGTGACCACTCCGTGGGTAGGGGAAACTAATCATGCCTCCATTTTGTAGTAACAGTTACTGGATGTGTACTGCCTTCTGCTGCTACAGTAAGGCGCCTTACAATAGACCAAATGCAGATCTCTCTCTCTTAGGGTGTGGCACTCATAGGCGCTCTCTCTCTCTCTCTCTTCTCTGTCTCTGTCTCTCTCTCTCTCTCTCTGTCTCTGTCTCTGTCTCTGTCTCTCTCTCTCTCTCTCTCTCTCTCTCTTCTTTGAGAAAGTATGTGCTCTAACCGTCCTCAAAGTCAAGATGCTGGTTCTCCCGCCCCCTCTTTAAAAGGCAGGTTTATTTCTTACCTGTAACTGTCTCCACCCCTTCATGCCTCCATTTTGTAGATGCACAGTTATGCGTATAAACAAAATGTCCCCCAATTATGTATTATTCTCTCTCTCTCTCTCTCTCTCTCTCTCTCTCTCTCTCACACACATCACACACATCACACACACACACACACACACACACACACACACACACACACACACACACCACTGAAGAACAGTCAAATACAGCAGCCTGGTTCAGTTTCACTTGTTAGTTTTAAGTCACCACGCACTTACATGAACACAAGCACACACACGCACGCACAGGCGCACACAGGCACGCACGCACACAGGCACGCACGCACGCACACACACACATGCGCGAGCGAACACACACACACACACACACCTACACACACACACACTTTCCCTTTCCCTTCTTCTTGGTTTCATCTGCTCTAATCTCAAGGTGCCAGAGCGGGACTGGAACTAGCTCAGTCCTTATATTGCACTGTCTTTAGCCTAACCACACAAACCACAGACACACTTGCACGCACGCACGCACGCACGCACGCACGCACGCACGCACGCACGCACGCACGCACGCACGCACGCACGCATTAGGCCTATGTCTTTGTTTTAGGAAGTATGTGTGTACTCTAACGCGGGCTTTCCACACTTAACCATGACAAGGCCTCCCATATCCCGGTAGATTCCAGCTAAGGCCCCACCTTCGTGCCATATCATTTTTTTCTGTGCACCACCATAGTTTATGTCTTTGTGCCAGTGCCCCATTGGGGACAATTGTTCTGGGCCAATGTACAAGAGGGGGCTCAAAATCAGGCCATTATTACATTGTATGTATTGGGTGGGGGGCCCTTTAACATGACTTTTTACTGGGCCCAGCCAAAGCTGTCAGTGGCCCTGCATAAACACCACACACACCACACACACACCACACACACTATACACATTATGTATACACATTACACACATTACACACATTACACACACACACACACACACACACACACACACACACACACACACACACACACACACACACACACACACACACACACACACACACACACACACACACACACACACACACACACACACCTCTCTCTAACATGGTTTATTTGTGACCGCACGTTGAGTGGAAACTTCATGCAATCATGCCTCCATTTTGTTGAAGAGGAGCTAAGAAATGAGTAAGAACAAAATGTCTGACCCCAATAAGTGTCTCCACCTCAACCAATATTTTTTGTAGGAACAGATACTGGACATGTGCTGCCACCTTCTGTTATTTTGTTGTGTTGCATCTGTTGTTGTCCTGTCTTATAGTCAAGTACACCAGCACCACCGTGTCCTCATTCTTGAAACAGTGTGTAAGGAAGACTAATGTCCGCCGGGTTTTACAGCATCATAATATTGCAGCATGTTTGCACCTGAAGGGTCCTTCCCACAACACATTTTCCCCTACTTTGCTGCTGCAGTTTCACATCTGAAACCTGCCACTGTGTCACACAGGTTGACCTGATGACTTGATTAAGGCACCTGCCATTAGACCAAATGCAGATAAAACGTTTTCTTTGGCCAGCAATAATTTTAGTCTCCATTTGTCACTACCTGTAAGCAGATATGTAGCTTATACCCAAGTATGATGCGCTTGCCCTGAACCAGTTGATTGCGTTTAGGTTCATGGCAGAGCATTGCAGAGTTATGATTTTCTTGTAGGAATATGTGCTAATTGCTAGCCAGGCCGTGCCCTCCTAGTGACGCAACAGCTTCAGCGTTGCTACCAGTCAGGTCAAGAGTACTTTCTGAGTTCCCGCAAACACAGGAAATTCTCCCACTTTGGTCAAGGGAGGCCATTTGGGAAATGCCGTTTGGGAAATGTTAATTGTTATGCTCTTGGTCAGACCAAGTCTCGAAGAGTTGAAAGTTGATGATAATCAGGCTAGCTAATTGCTTAGGTACTCTCTTCTAATCCACAAAACACGGTAAAGGAAAAACAAAATGAAAACAAAATTGTGGCAAGAATATCAGCTGGATGTTAGAAAAGCGGCACGGGAAAACAGTGGCTGGTGAGCAACAAAAGTTACTATGAAGCTGATGGGAAAAAACTTGGTCTCCATACCCCCTGTGTTCACACATTCTCCACAGTCCACAGAAACAAGTCTGTCAATGCTCAATGCGATTTGAAAGCAGGCTTCAGCATTTGTGGTGGTCACGGTCAGAGACAGCAGAATTAAGACAGACTGGGCTACTTCTCAGACCCAGGGATGACCGTAGCACTCAGCATACTTTTTCACTCATATCATTTGTTTAAAATTGTATTTGCACAAAGTGATTAACCTTTCAATGTAATAATATTAAGTAGATTATTAGAGTACTTTTATTAATTGAGATGTAAATTAAGGTG
>NC_085861.1:7185627-7199377 GCF_034702125.1 Engraulis encrasicolus
TGCCAGTAAGGTTACAACATGGGCTCTGCACTAAGGGGTTAAGGGGGTCTCGTGCTTCCACCACTCTCACCCACTTCCTTTCCTCTCGGAGGGCATAGTTCCACATTTTGCCAGCAACGCGTTTGTCCCGCGACCGTTCTGTTCCGCCTTGGTATGTTTTGCCCCTTAAGGGTAAAGAGATATTTAAATAGGTAGCCTACGTTAAGTGCACTGCAGAGTAGATAAACTGGATAAACTCTGCTCTGATATTTGAGAAGTGGGTGAGCTCTGTTAACTTTTACCATATGTTTACCCTTCATTGCCACCCTTGTGTTGGTGCACATGGGTGAGTTGACCTTTTGTGTGTACCGGTACTAGCCTTCAGATGAAGGCTGATGCTAAGTGCCAGATAAATATTGGAACGCAGAGAGCAGCATTTTCACTCTGCAAAAACATATTCAGAGAAGGACTGGAATACAGGAGAAAGGTAAAAGTCAATTGTTCAACTCAAGAGGAGGTGGACAATGAGCTTATTTCCCAAAAATGGATTTGATTTGATACGTCGATGACATATTTCAAACTGGAAACACTGATGAAGGGCTAGACCCGAAACGTTTGCCCCTTGTCTGTCGATTTTATTTCGTTTATTTGGCTTTGTTTAATGCATTCTTGATTTTGCATTCAGCTCTTGTGTGCGACTCCTTTCTTCCTTTTCGACAAAAATGGATTTGGAATGTCGCTTTAAGGAGTTTTTATGCTTTGACAACTCTCACCCGCTCCCCCTCCTCTGTTCCCTCATTCTTGTCTTTTGTTTGTCAGCAAAACATTTTACTTCATTTTCTTCTCCATTGTATTATTATCCTTTGTATAAAAAGGCACCATTTTTTTCATGTAATGCCCACAGAGTACACACCCAATACCCTACTTCTACCACCCCCTTTTGCTTATTGTTGTGCTCAATCTCCTGCTTGTTCCAATCGTGCACTCAGCTGTGTGGTGGGAATATTTTGCAAGGAGATGCATTGCATGATCACCACACTCCCCCAGTGTCACCACTGTCATACAAAAGGGCAGAGTTTCCATTGCACCATTGTAAGATATTGCAGAGAAGTGTTGTGAGTTTTGAGACAACATTTCTTCAATAATATTTACAATTATTTATTGGAAAATAACAGATAATATCTTGTATGTAGAATATCGTTATTTTAGCGATGTTTTGCCTTCAATCAATCAGAGGAGACTCTAAACTGACTAGGACTTGTGTATTCTTGTATGCACTGATGCTTTGACCATGTTTGTTACATGATGTGATGTCACTTCTGAGTATAAAGTTGTTGGCCCTTGCGGGGGTTCAAGAGAAGAGCTGGGGGATGCGCTTGGTGCTTGGCAGATGGGCGCTAAAGCCCTGATGCTAAAAGCACTAGGTTATGCTATACTATGGTATTCTAAGGGTTAACTGTAATAACTTAGTTACTATGCTCTCTCAATTGCAATGTATCAATAAACTATCTTAATGGCAATTATCTCTCCTGACATTTCCTGGCTTCCTGTTTCCTTCTCTGTTCTCCTGCACAAAGATGGGTAATGTATGCTTATGGCTGATTGAGGCCAATGAACTACATAATAACTAAGTATGTAGTAGTGATAATTAATACCCAAGTACTTCTATATTATTAATTATTAAGTAGTAAATTGGCAAACATACACAAGTCAGATAGCGGCAGGTGGTTATCTATTGTGCAACTGGCGTTTAGTCCAGATTAAGTGTTATTAATTAAATTGGGTTATGGACTATTTTGTTGGCCCAGCTAATAATCTTAATTAGCAATGTGGGTTAATAAAAAAGTTACAACATATTTGGCGAGCCAGCCAGGAGAGTTTATTAGATAATTTAAATAATTTTGGACAGGGCCGGTTCTGGCTTATTTGGTGCCCTAGGCGAGTTTGAGTTCTGCCCCCCCCCTTTCTTATACCTTACAGATCACAAGAGTAATATCCGTAGTAAGCTTAACTAAATAGCATCAAGAACAATAACCGTTTTTCATCAAATGGATTTGTGGTTCTTTTTGACAGGCGACCAACACATCAGATTGAGTCGCATGAAAGTAGCTTCACTGTGTGGTATGTTGGATGTGATGGTGGTGGGGCCCCCAACCCCAGATGAGATGGAGGTTATCAATGTGTTTGAATTGTAACGTGAAATTGAAATGCCAGGAGAGTGATACAGTAGGCCTACATTTGCATGTAAAATGCATGTGTAGACAATAAGCCTACCAAGGAGGTCTGCATTGATCTACACTACCTACAGCATCACAAAGCATGGCAGCATAACAATTTTAATAAGTTACACATTTGTGCTGTCTTCCAAACCAATTTCATTTCTGGACTGGAAATAGTGGTGCATTTGTGAGTAGGAGAATGAGAAGGGGGCTATCTATGTGTTTGAACTGGAGGGACAGGGTGAGAGAAAGGGAGAAGAGCTGTCATGCTATTGAATTTCATAATATACAAAATATAGTAAATAGCCTCACTTGTCTGCTGTGCATGGTTCTGTTACATGATTAATGTAGGCTATGTCATTCTGGTCTGGAAATTAATGTTTTTTAAGCTTACAACAAGCAGGTAATTCATGTGGATGGAAGGAGATATGGCAGCTAAAATTGTTTTAAACATTGCACCAGTCTTACTTTACATTGCTTGTCAACCTAAGCAAGTAGGCCTATTATGATATCAGGTGGGTGTTAGTGAGTAGTGAGTAGGCTACTAACAGCTACTTTACTGGATTTCATTGCTTGGCATACTTGGCTAATGTTAGCATGCTAACTAGCGATTTCTCTGATCAAAAACAAAGCTCTTTTTCTCTCTAATTCCAAATAGTAACCTCATAACTATTAGGCTTTCCATAATCACAAACGGTTGCTGATTAAATCACATAGTTCCAAAACACCCTCTGAAACTCCTGCATCATGCAATGAGTGGTTTAGTGAGAACATAATAATCTCCATCCAGCAGTGCAGCACTATTGTTTGCGCTTGCCCTCGCTGTCTCTCGAGTGAGTCTCAAAATTCAAAATAGAGCGCAGGCTGTCACTCGTCCCGCCCCCTTTCTCAGAACTGTCTGTTTATTGGTTCACAGACTTCCCAGAGACAGTTGGAAGCGATATTACTATTGGCTGAGGGGCGCTTTCCCGTGAGGAGCGCTTTCGCCACTCTTTGTTGATTGCGACTTCATAAAAAAAACTTCATATCGCAAAATTACGCATAGGAGAGCGCCATTTCGGCGCCCCTTCTTCACATGGCGCTCTAGGCGACCGCCTAGCCGGCCTACGCTAAAAACCGGCCCTGATTTTGGATAAATAATTTTGTTCAGAAATTGTTTAATGGTCCATTTCAAAAGTTCCTAGCGATCTATCTGTTTTCAGTAAAGTGCTTTCCAGGATTGGTGAGTTGAATTGATATGTTTAACTTACAGTTTAAATTGTGATTTGACTGACTTTTGTGAGTTATCAAGTGGCTTAATTGATTTGATCAAGTATTACAGATTACTTCAAGGAGGTGTTCTGTCCCGTGGGAGGCCACTGGAGCTGTGACATCAGTTGACCATGTGACTAGAGGCCATTTGGTCATTTCCAAGATGGCAGAAGCAAGTAGGACAGAGAGCACATGTCAGCTGCTGCTAGAAAATGCATTTAAAGATGCAATTTGCCTTCTGACACGACACATAACATGAGGAAGATAAGTATAGTTTGACTAATGGTTTTTATAAGTTACTTCTGTGTATTTGATGAGTTTGTTGAGGAATTAAGAGGTTGTGGCATGGGCAGTGAAGACACGCATGCACAAGTCTAATGAAGTTTTAAGTTGTGTTATTTTAAGTTACAGTGTAGGATAAAAGAACTGTTATAATACTACTTGTTAACTGTTGTTTTAGTGTTGTTATTAAGGTTAAGATCTAAATTTGTGGAGTATTCTGTCTCTCTTTGAGGTCTGCTGTATTAGCCGCAAGGCTGGTGAGCTATTTATAGCTGCGGCCTAGCTTTTGACACCAGTGTGTGAAGAGCCCTGTTACAGTCACCTTTAGTTTAAGTCCTTAATACTGAAAATCTGCCAAATTATAATTTCTCTTTACACACGTATTCATTTCTGGGGTTTGAAATTTAATGGGCTATTGTCATGTGCGCATTTAATGGGGTAATTTAGGAAATTGATAGATTTATTTCTAGATAAATCAACTTTAGGAATCTTTGTGCAGAAGAACAAGGAACAGAAGGAATGCCACGGAGAAAGGTGGCATTGGGTCATTGCAAGTTTGTAAGTATGAATTTTATCTCTATTTGACTAAATTTTAGTTGGGTAGTGTGTGGTTTAGGAATATTCTAGGAGGTTTACGACCTTTTACGACAGCTGTTGCCAGCTTGTCTATAGTCTATTCTGCAGGCAGAGAGACTGTGTGCAAGCTATTTAAAAATGGCTGCCTCTTCTGCAGAGAGGGTGTCGTATTAACACCTCAACAGCAGAGCTTTGTCAGACAGATATAGGATATCAGTGAATGAGTGTATGTACGTGTGAGTGAATGAAATGTTAAGTATTATTATATAATACATTATTGTATTATCATCATAGAATCAGTTTATGGAAATGAATTTTCAAATATTGAAGTTTGTTATTACAGTAACAAGCAGCTGCAACACTAATATAGGCCTAGCTATGATACAGAATACAGTACAGAGTACATACACAAGTACATACATACATATTTATGGGGTCATGAGTTTTGCTGGAAAGTCATAGAAGGTCAGAAGGTCACAAGTGTATGCATCTTACTGCTTTTTTTCTTTTGCAGAACTCTTCTTACAAATACAACTTCACACCAATAATAAGTAAAAATAAAATAGGCCTATTTTTCTTTTTCTCTGTTGATATAATGGCAGACATTCCAGTAAAGGCTGTTTTTATGATGTTATTCTTAGATCTTCTCTTATTCTTAGATTATTTAGAGTAGCCTACTAGAGGATGTTGCCCATTTTTAGGGAGCCCATTCTCGTGGAAAATCAACTAGCCTACATGCTTCGTGGTGCCGCTACGCTATAGCCTCAGCCTGTCGTCGAGAGTGGGTGAGAGAGAGGGTGAGAGAGAGCGAGTGAGAGAGAGAAGCGTGCATTCCGGGAGGGGAGCGCTGTCGTTGTGTCAGCTTCATGCCATGTCTCCCTTCCTCCAACATTATCCCTAACCCTAACCCTAACCCTAACCCTAACCCTAACCCTAACCCTAACCCCTTAAGACGCACCCCCTTTTTCAGACTTCATTTGCGAAATTGGCATACCCAATTTGAAAGTAGCACAGATCCCACATGGTTGTAGATACATGCATGTGCATGTACCCATTGTAAAGGTAACACTCTCAGGTTTATGCCTAAAGTGTCAGTATGATTTTATGATGTTCTATCAGAGAAATACAGTTGTTTGAATGGAATAAAAATATAGTTTTTTTGTTCCCGTATAGCATCTTTTCTTGAAAATGACTGAGATTGACAGCTCCAGCAACCTGTCAGCTCTGTAATGATACATTGAGACCAAAGACACAAGTGTCTGCTTCCAACAGCAAAAGAAATGGAAGAAAAATACCAAACTATGAATATTTTATGGGTTTTTTTCTCTTGGTATACCCATGCGCTTTTGTTGGGTACCTTTTGGTGATGCCCAAGAACCTTTTTGGATAGGTAAGAAGGACACCAGAATCAAAAGCCTGTAACTTCAGAATGCCACATGCTAGAAACACAGTTCTGGTTTCTATTGAAAGCTAACATCTTGGGGCTTCCAATCATGGACTTGGATTGGGTGCTAGACATTTTGGATTTGATTGGCATAAGCATAAACTCAAAAATATCATTTTTTCTTATTACGTCTATGGGGTATTGATGAAAGAAAGGCTAAAACAATTGAAGTATGAACAAGTATTTAATAAAATAGTAGAAATAAGAAAGGCAAAATATTTAAAATAATTAAAAAATCAACTATATACAAACAAGAACATAACATAACAATATCAATATAACTAATAATACAAAACTAATACAGTGTATAATACAGTGTGTGTGTGTGTGTGTGTGTGTGTGTGTGTGTGTGTGTGTGTGCCAGTGTGTGTGTGTGTGTGTGTGTGTGTGTGTGTGTGTGTGTGTGTGTGTGTGTGTGTGTGTGGTGCAAACCATGCCATGTGGCAATGAAAAGTGTGAAAATGAAATCCAGTCCGGAAGTCCAGCATCATTCTTTCTTCCCTTTGTGTGTGTGTGTGTGTGTGTGTGTGTGTGTGTGTGTGTGTGTGTGTGTGTGTGTGTGTGTGTGTGTGTGTGTGTGTGTGTGTGTGTGAGTGAGAGAAAGAGAAGTGAGGGGGAGGGGGGAGTCCTACAAATTGTTCTTTGTATGCCACTCATTGTAGCAGTCCCTCTTCACCGTAAAGCACAGCACTACCTGGCATGAAGTGCACTCTGTGGTGCTCTTCAGGGAACAGTTCACACACCTCCGCCTCCCTGCTGTGCCATCTTCCGTGTAGTGCCTCAGTTTGTGATGTGCACCTTGGGGAGCTGGAGCAGGTGATGGAGGAGGGCCAGTTGAAGGTGACCCCGCTGCCTTCAGCTCCAACACCAGGGCCTCCCGGAACGCCTTCTGTGTAAGGGGGGTCTCATGCCTCTCTGCTGCCATACAGGAATGAAGTACAAAGGCGTTCACGATGGCAATGTCCAGAAAGTGATAGAAGAACGTCCTGTGCCACTTCCTGGTCTTGTGAACGGTGTTGTAAAACCCGATCATGGCATCAGAGAGGTCCACTCCCCCCATATGTCTGTGAAAATAAAAGATTACAAAAGTTTTGTTTAGCACATAGCATTACAATCATTGGTGGATTGTTACATACCCTTGAAGACAAAATAAAATAATGTATCTCAAGTACTTACTTGTTATAATCAGTGACAGCTGGTGGGGCAGGGATGGACTTCAGCTGCCACCGGCCATCTGTCCCTCTGACCCTCCTCTGAACGGTGGTCTGTGGGTTGTGGGCTGTGTGCATTGTGGAGCACAAGCGGACGTCCCTCGTGTCCTTCCACTGGACAAAAAGAACGGGATCATCTCTTATCCAGCGGATGGTACCACGTGGTGACTGAGAGGTGAGAGCTCCTGGACGTCTTCTCGGGTAGCCTATTCGCTGTTCTCTAATTGTTCCACAAGCCCATACCTTCTCGGCCAGGAGGTCCTTGAACAGGGTAGGGCTAGTATAGAAGTTGTCCACATAGAGCTTATAGCCCTGGCCAAGCACACGCGTGTCCACGAGATTCATGACTGAATCATAGCTGAGCCCCTTTTGAAGTGCCATGTTTCTCCCCTCATATACAAAAAAGTCCCATGTGTATCCGTTTGATGAATCTGCCAGCACAAAAAGTTTATACCCCCACTTAGTGGGCTTGTCTTTCATATACTGGCGGAGGATGGAGCGGGCTTTTGATTTCACCATCCTTTCATCCACTGCAATGTGTTGTTGGGGATGGTAGTGAGCTTTACACGCAGTCCTAATCTCGTCATAGAGAGGGCGGATCTTGCACAGACGATCGTAGGCCTGTGTTCCCCTCCTCCTGTCATTCTCTGCATCACTGTCTGGGTGGCTAATATGCAGCATGCTGGAGACAGCTGCAAATCTTCTCCCGGACAACATAGATGTGGGGAAGGGGAAATTGTAAAGTTCGTTCTTCGCCCAGTAGTCCCTTACAGACTTGGCCCCAACTAGGCCCATGTAAATCACCATACCAATATATGAAAGCAGATCCTCCAGGGACATCTGATGCCATCTATGAGGGTGGTTCCTTTGTCCATATATGTTAGAGTGATTTACTATTGTCTGTAGGGTGTTTCTTGTCATGAAGAGCATGAAGAGTTGCAGTATGGTGTATTGCACCCCCCCCACGACCTGGGGCCCTGGAGCGCGAGCGGGGTTGAATGATGGTTGTGGTGGTATGATGTCATCCACGTCCATCCCCTGCCATGGCTGACCATTTCCCTCTGGCTCCTGTCGCCTTCCCTGTCCTCTTCCTCTTCCTCTTCCTCTTCCTCTCCCTCTTCCTCTGCCTCTCTTGGTGGCAGGTGTGGCGCTGGATGGCTGCGCTGCTTTCCTCTTCCTTGCTCTGGTGGTAGCCGGCGAAGAGGCTGATGGTTGATCGTCTCCTTCCTCCTCACCAACTCTCTGCCCCTCTTTCTCCACCTGGCTCTCCTCCTCCTCCCCCTCCTCCTCCTCCTGTTCAGGGAGCCAGTCTGCATCAGAGGATCTATGTGGAAAAAAACACAATATAATTGCAAATTATTATTTCATGTAACATTCAATTTGATGTATCTCTCTCTCCCTCCCTCCCTCTCTCTCTCTCTCTCTCTCTCTCTCTCTCTCTCTCTCTCACACACACACACACACACACACACACACACACCTCCCCCCTATCGCACTCGGTCACTAAAAGGTGAGAGACTTTCAATGGCCCCTTCCCCCATTGCATACACTTTGTATCAGCTGTGAACCAAACACACACACACACACTAGGCAACAGGTAGTATAAATACAACATAAGCACAATTCAAAGCATTTACATTAGGCATTATGGATGAAAACAGCTAAACATATTCGTAATGCAAATTGCAACATGGCAACAGCACAATGTTCACCCAGAAAGAGAAATACATAGTACAGACAAATGCCCCCATTCATCCATTGCCTTCACACACAAACAGATAATCATAGCATACACTATAGGTTACATGCAGAATGAATACAATTAGAAAGCATTTGCAGCCGTAGTGGATGAACAATCGCTGTATTTACATTGCAACATTGCAACACTGCAACATCTCGAATGCGGTCCAAAACGCACAATGCAACTAGCACTAAGTACAATCCAGTAGTGTAAATGAATATGTGACATCTGTTTACATTCAGTGAAAGTTTAGAAACAACACTTACATCTCCAAGGCTGGATCGAGTCCTTCCAAAAATGCCACAGAGTCAACCGATGACATGCTCCCTGCGTCGGACTCTTCGTCGCTGGATTGTAAAATCCATTCGGCTGCCTGTTGAGCAGTCATCTTAGTTGGGCCAGCAACATTCTTCTTCTTGCTCGTTGCCTTCTTACCAGACATTTTGCACGCAGTAGACTGTCTGTAAGACTGTACGCAAACTGTATGTCCCGTGCTGTCTTCCGAAGTCTGTGTAAAGTCTACTGTTCTCTCGCGTAACGGTGCGTCCTCTCAAAACTCTACAGCTTGCTGTTTACGCGAGCAATTACGCAAACATCGAAAACAGCAAGTGGGTGGTTCTCTGTAAGTCCAAGGCAGTCGAGTGATAGCTCGTTTGAAAGCTATGAATCTCAACTATAATATTCAGTGACTCATGAAACCCGAAACTCTCACTGTCCTACGCCAATGGCGAGGTAAAGACGGGAGGTCAGATTTGAATAGCAGTGCCCTATTGGTCTTCAATCGCCTGTAACTTTCCATAGGAGGATCCGATTGGCTCGTGGGTGGTGTCAATCAAAAGCTAAGACCTTCGAGAACATCATTCAGGCACTGTTTTGCGCATTTCGTGCGGTGGAGTGGATTCCTTCGTCTTCAAAGACGCTTGTAGTGAAGAAATACAATTACACAACGTATGCAGGAAGCCAGGAAACATTGGGATTATCACAAAAACACAAGGATTTGAAGTAAATGGCCTGGATATTCCAACATTGTGGACACTGGATGACTCAGAGAAGAAATCTTGGACCATAAAACATTCGTTGGGAATATTGAGAAATTTTCAAAGGTAAGTACACCCCGTTTTCGGTTGCAATTTTGATGACATCACACACAGAGAAGATTAGCCCACTGTTAGCTGTGTGGAGAGTGTTGATCTTTGAGGATGGGTTCATATGAAAGCTGACGTTCTCAGCTTTCGAACGGTGTGTGGTATGACCATTATAAGCTTGTGTACAGTCTATAGGACAACAAATTCTTTATTTTTTTTAAAACAAAATGGCGGCATCGTGCCGTGAGCGGCACAGTGCGGCTTAAGGGGTTAACCCTAACCCTAAAACCTAACCCTAAACTTAACCGTAAATCACTTGTTTGAAATATTTGATTACCGTCGTTTCCAGTTAGCCTTCACTCGCGCTTGATTGTTGACATCCGTCGGCATTACTCTTCCCCCCAGAACCAAACTACCCCAATTGTCAGTTCCCCCTTTCGTCGCCCAACCACAAGAAACGAGGCTATTCGTAAAGGCACCACGAGGCTTAAAGTTGATTTTTTTCTGTTTTTCTCGTAAAGACTTCACGAAAGGCCTGGGTTACTGTTGTTTTAGGACAGATAATTTTAATCATGGTGTCTGGCCTCTTCACCTCAAATTATTATTGTTATTGACAGTTATTACATTATTGGCATTACATTTGGCCTGTAACAGAGCTAGATAATAAAAGCACAATAACATAAACAACAGTTCCCTGTTAGAATAAGTGACATATCAATGTCAATGTCTTGTAGTGAAATGTATGTGACAGTGCGGATCTGTGCATGACACCCAACCATAGCTGTGTTATTATTACAGATTCCCATCCTGCTGTCATCGCTAAGATCCCTCCCATGGAGCAGCATTCAAGCGTTGACAGGGGTCTATTAAATGTTTTGCCCTTTTTGTCTGTACAGCATAGTTTGGGTCTGTACTCGTCCAGCACTTGAGTCAGTGAAAGTATTTTCAATGGCAGGTACTTCTGTGACACACGCACACACACACACACACACTCACACACATGCACACACACACAGCTATTTCATATATATTTGTAGGTGCTAGTCCATATCTGAGGCTTATGTGCTATGTCGAGTTTTGTTCAAGTTTGTCTTAATTTTTTTCAAAGGGGTGTGACGTTGTCCTGCCTGATGCATCAGCCAGTTTCAAAAGTGAGTGGAGGCAGTAGGTGGCAACCGCCTGACTGGATGTCAACTTCAGGGTATACCAGCGCCCCCCACTGTACAGTAATTACTTCAAACAGATTCCAGCACATGATTATGTGTGCATGATGAAGAAAAACAGACATAGACCTACATGTAAGATCCACTGTAGCAGGCATGCCCTTTGTTAGTAATACAGGTATGGTTCCCTTCACCACTTAGGCCTCTATTTTGCAAATTGGACTATTCCAGCCAGTACCCACTGTCGGAGGGCAGTCATGGGTAAGCGGTTATGATGTCAGACTTGTAGCCCAAAGGTTGCAGGTTCAACTCCCGACAATCAACCAGTGCTCTCCCCCATCCTCCTCCATGAGACTGAGGTACCCCGAGCATGGTAACGTCCTGCCGCACTGCTCCCCAGGGGCGCCACTGAGGGCTGCCCCCTTGCACGGGTGAGGCATAAATGCAATTTCGTTGTGTGCAGTGTTCTCTTGTGTGCTGTGTCACAATGACAATGGGAGTTGGAGTTTCCAATGGGCTTTCACTTTCACTTTTCACTTTCTACATGGAGAAAGAGTGTAAACATGAGAAATAGCTTAATAAAAGTTAGGACAAACCTGCTACTACACATGACAATGTGTTCTTTTGTTCCACTTCCTCCCTGGCACTGAGCTGTTACTCTTCAGATACAATGTCAGCAGTAACTCCATCTGGGAGCCTCGAACAGTAGAGTTTCTTTAGTAAACCGATTACAATTTTATGAATGATACTATATGTATAATTGAGTCTTTTCGAACAAGCTGTTCTGTTCCCTTACCCACCATTCTCACATCAAACACACACACACACACTCAAATGGACAGACATGCACGCACACATGCGTAGGACAGTCAAAAAGATGAGGCGCACACAAGGCTTGCAGGTTCAAAAAGTGTATTGTGTCCGACAAATTAACAAAAGAAGTCAACGGAAAATATCTGGAGCTACACACATGCGTAGACACACACACGCGCGCACACGCATGCACGCACGCACGCACGCACACGCGCACGCGCACACGTACACGCACACGGACACACACACACACGCACATGCACGCACACGCACACACACACACACACAGAACAGGCTGCCAAATGTAGCTTTGAAATAACAAATCTGTTACAGTTGTCTACTTCTAACTGGCCATATAAGCAGCTGCTTGTGGCCACATCACCTATCAGTGCGGACAGTGTGTGGACTTCACCAGTAACAGATAAGCTAAGGTAAGGATTTGCTAGATGTATGATGTTCATTATGTCTTGAGGTTAAATTAAATATTCAAGTTCTTTGTTTCAGACATGTAACAAACTTTTACATGTCTGAAACAAAAGAAGTTGAATATTTAGTAAGGATTTGCTGTTGATCACAAGTTAGCTTGGGATTTTGAAGTCAAATCTGGTTTACAAGCACTGTAGGCATATGTTTCTACTGTTTATGATATAGGCTACTAGTATATTGAATGAAGAAAAACAAGGTTAGGGTTTGCAGTGTGAAGCCTATAGACAGACTGTGAAGAGATGTACTGTATAGTACTGCAGCTTTGGTCAACCACTGTTGTATGGAAAGTGCTCTTTAAAGTAAGCCATTGTCAAAAGTGTCAATGTTGTTATTAATTGCATGTTAGTAACCTTTTTAAATTATTCTGGTCAAAAATGTATCAACAGGTTGTTTATGCGCTCAGAGAGAATGGACATGCTTCACATCCTCCTCATAACTCAGTGTTTGTGGGGTGCACTATCGGTGGTGAGTTTGAGCATTCCACATGGGAAATAGTCATAATAGTAAAATAAAAACTCAGCATTTTTTGTGTGTCAACTAATTTACTCTACATTTATTTTCCCATATTTGCCATTAGCCCTTGCCTAACATAATTGGTAAGTGCTACTGTACACACACACTGCATGCACAAAGTAACAGGATGAATGCCTTGGAACACAAATCGTTCATTTGCCATTTGCTGAATTTTTGCTCATTTGTTGGTCATTTTTCTTTATAGAGCTCGAAAACGTCTTGGACATAACTGAAATCAACAAAGGTAAGAAAGAATATGAACGGCATTAGTTGGCAACTTCGGGAAATATGATGACCTTGTAACAGCAATAAGTTTGTCTCTTCTTTTCTTTCTGTGGCAGGTTTGGACATGAGTGAAGGGGACATTGCAGAAGTAGGTTTTGCTTTCGTGCTGTTTCATGCTGTTTCATGTTGACCACATTTGAAGTTCCCATACATAGCTTCATCCTAAGGCTTCCTTATTTCTCTGTAATTGTAAAAATAATGTACCATTGATAGACTGCCACCCCAGGTGATACCAATATGTGAAAATTTGGGCTCTGGCTCACAGCCTAGCAAGACAGTACGTATGTGTAGATGTATATATTACATTACGTGTGTTGTAGAAGTCATGGTGTTCCAAGTCTCAAGGGAAGCGAAGAAGAAATCCCACAGAAATGCTATTAAATGCAATGTTTACATTTGTGAAAATAAATATTTACGCAATCATAATGATTCTGATGAAAGGTTGCTGATATTTGTATTAATTACAGTGCATCTCATTGTTTGTTTCCAGCCAACAAAAACAAAAAGTGCTGGAAAACTAACGGAATGTCTGGTTTTCAATACACGGAGGAGTCACGACTGTTTTGTCGTGGAGAAATTCATTAAAGGAACTGCAGTGTCACAGTTTAATTTAGTTCACGTTCATCTTTGTAAACATGCATGCACTCATACAGAGTTTATGTAAAGGTGGGCCAAGGTATACCGATTGTGTACATTTTTAAT
>NC_085861.1:7199477-7201977 GCF_034702125.1 Engraulis encrasicolus
AAAGTTTTTTGAAAGTCCTATAGATGTTTCAAATGATATGCCATTAAGCTATAGATTTATTTATAAGGTATCTTGGTTAATGATTACTCTGCTGAATAAATGAGAGGGGATACCTTCCTGAATAGATGGAGGTTAACTTACATATTTTACACAAATATGTTTTCATAAATGAAAAGACATTTTGAAGAAATATTTTCATTTTATTGCAAGTAACACACCAAACACACAAACTGTTGGCCATGTTCAATGGTTATATGACAACGAAAACAACAATGTTTAACTGTGCCCCGACCAGACCCATTCCCAAATAGTTGTCAGTAAAAAAAAACATGCACACAAAGGAGTCCTGATCTGGCCAAGATCAATAGAATAATCTGAAGTGACATAAACAATTAGGGCCTATACAAATATGCAATTTTACATAACACACACACACACACACACACACAGGAAACTTGGCCAAGATCGACAGAGTAATCTAAACATACAAATTTACAATTTAGCGTCAACACATACACATACACACCCACACACACATCAGAACAGTATGAACAATATGTACAGTCACATTACATAAATGTACAGCAGAGAAATATTTAGAGTTACTGCTTTTGGTTTTGTTCATTTTTTTCAGCCACTCCTCCTTTGAAAGGGATTGAGTATTAGGGCCATACATAAAGCTCTTGTACTGACTATGTCCAGTTTATTTTGTGCGATATTGACCATATTTTCTGCATCAATTACTATCTACAGTCCTTTTTATTAAATCTAGCCTTTGAGAGGTGCTTCTGTGGTCCAGGGGGGCTGAAGTGGTGGCACTAGGTCTGGCAGGTATGAAAACTGTACCCATGGTTGTTGTGTGGGTAATGTACAGAGAGGAAAAGTAAGCCGAGAAAAGACAAGAGGAGCAGTTTGGGTGGAGTGGGAGAACAAGTGGTATTGAAAATGCAGGGGGTGGGTCAGGGAGGCTTCATGGTGCAGCTCCACAATGTATTCAGCCAGGTTGTCCAACTTGTCCATGCTTGGCATCCCGTGTTCACCGACAGCCTACCTAAAACAAAATAGTTAATGACAATATTAAACAAAAATTATAAAGCGGATAACCCTATTCATATGTCATGTAGGTTATTTAAAGTTAGTTAACCCATTGAAACACAGCGTTATAAATTTGTTGTTACCAGAATGGCAATGACAGAGCCACACAATACAGTACAGAGCACAGTACTAAAGGCTGTGTGTTATGTCATAGTATTACAATGGTAATTAACCTTTCAATGACTTTTACAGACTATTACTCAGATGGTACGGCATACATTATGGGGATATACCTTTATGTGCAATAATGAGTATAGGTCACTTGTAGAATGAGTAGAATAGGTCATTTGTTTTTTAAATGAGTATGCTTACCAGCTGTGATGGCTGGACTTGAGACGGACCAGGAGCTGGTAGAGCTGAGGGCAGGAGGAGGCCATGGTGCAGGCGTCTGGCGCGTGGGGCAGAGGAGGCTGGGCCAGCAGCGCAGGCGTCTCGAGCTGTTACACACAGGGCTGGAGTGATGGCGAGGGGGCCAGAGGAGGCTGGGCCAGCAGCGCAGGCGTCTGGAGCTGTGACACACAGGGCTGGAGCGATGGCGAGGGGGGCCGGGGCGTCTGGGCCAGCAGCGCAGGGGTCTTGAGCTGTGACACACAGGGCTGGAGCGATGGCGAGGGGGGCCGGGGCGTCTGGGCCAGCAGCGCAGGGGTGTGGAGCTGTGACACACAGGGCTGGTGCGATTGCGACAGGGGCCGGGGCGTCTGGGCCAGCAGCGCAGGGGTGTGGAGTTGTGACACACAGGGCTGGAGCGATGGCGAGAGGGGTAGAGGAGGCTGGGCCGGTTGCGCAGGTGTCTGGAGCTGTGACACACAGGGCTGGAGCGATGGCGAGAGGGGTAGAGGAGGCTGGGCCAGCAGCGCAGGGGTGTGGAGCTGTGACACACAGGGCTGGAGCGATGGCGAGGGGGGCCGGGGCGTCTGGGCCAGCAGCGCAGGGGTGTGGAGTTGTGACACACAGGGCTGGAGCGATGGCGAGGGGGGCCGGGGCGTCTGGGCATGCAGCGCAGGCATCTGTAGCTGTGACACACAGGGCTGGAGCCTGTACAGGTCTGCTGCCCACAAAACAGTGATGTCTGTCCCCTCTCCTGTACTGGGCATGTCTGAATCTGTAATGGATCAAGTATTTTAACTTCAACTGTAAGGGGCCATTAAATTTGCAACAAGACATTAAACACAAAGGCCTGTAGACCAATAAGAAGACAAGACAAATCAAGTGCAGTGTTGTCATTTACAGGTTGAAAGGACCATAAATGAGGTTATGAAACAGAATAATACCATAAATCACCTGAAAGTAAATTAAGCCTTACCTTTTCGTATGGGTTGTGCCAATGTGTTGGTCTCTGTGCAGATCATGTCCCACTGTTGGCACAGGCTCTTAAAATTCCTCTTCTCTCATTGCCCCATGTCAT
>NC_085861.1:7211977-7251977 GCF_034702125.1 Engraulis encrasicolus
TTGCAAAAAATAACCACAAATTATGAACACTACAACCTTTTTCTTCAATTTCATTTTGTACCAAACATCTCTTACATTGCTGGAATAAAAACACATATACAAATGTGTTGATTAGGACATCCAACACCAGTTCAGAGGAAGTGGCCTCACCTGCACTCATCAGTCCAATCAGCTCGTTGGACACACAATCACACACACACACACACATCACCTGGAGCTAATTACACCTGCAGGGGTTAGAAAGGAGTTAGGGATGCATCCACACTTTTCATGCACCAAGTTGCAACCTTCCAGTCAAACGTACTGTTTCCACATAGTCTGCTATTTTTAAAGCCTGCTATTTTTTTCTCCTGTTTAGGTGTAAGCGCAACATGTGGATAAAAATAAATACTCCATTGAAACAAATGTGTTTTAGACCCCCTAAATAGGATATCTTTAAAGCCTCCTTTTTTATATCTGGATTTTACAAATCTGCTACGTGGAAATGGAAGGCCAAAACCAATATAACCAAGAGAATAAAATATCCACATTTAAATACGTCCTGATACGTGGTGTGTGCCCCCTCCAGGTCATCACATGCCAGTGCACAGACAGTGTTGAGCCTGTCGGGTTAATTGCATGATCATGTCCACCTGGATGCAGGTGGAGGCTTTACAAGCCGTCCTCTGCTCTCTGTGAGTAGGCACTCTAACCTCAAACTCACCACTGTCTTTTCAATTCATTCTCTCTCCACTCTGTCTCCCCTCACTCTTTGTTTCTTTCTTTACAGCTAACATACTGACACTGACATACACACAGCATACATCATTCACTCACATACACCCATGCCCCCCCTAGACACTTATTTAATTGTTGATTTTTGGTGAATGTCAATAAATAATCTTCCACTTTGAATTTTGTTGTGGTCTCCCTTTTCATGTTGCTGCTCTTCATAAGCCGGCTCGTAACAGTGGAAACAGCTCCAAAGCAATGAAGCCAGTATTTCCCATTTGTTGTGGTTGCTGGCTACACAAACAGACTTCCAGGCTCTAAAATTAACTTGACACTTCACATTTCAAATGACTATTCTTACAAAGGGGTTCAAATATTGGTTTTTTGTCAATGGTAGTGGTCATCAATATTGTGACATTATTTTTCTACAATTTCCATTGTACCCAGCAGCCATCACTAAAAAGCCCTGCCCCACAGAAAATAATGACTTTAGTCCTATAGCATTGACGTCGATAGTCATGAAATGTTTTGAAAAATATGTGGTGTCTCTTTTAAAAACCAAGGTCAGCCCAAAACTAGACCCATGGCAATTTGCCTATACGCACCACCGTAATACAACTGATTTCATAAGCAGCATCACTGTACTGAAACACCTGGAGGACCCAAAGGCCTGCGCTCATCTGCTCTTCATTGATTTGTGCTCAGCTTTTAACACAATACAGCCCTTTTCATTACTAGTGACACTAAAGAACATGGGTGTGTGAGCTCTTTTAATATAAAATGGTATTATTATTTTTATAAATGGGACACAGTATGTCAGAGTTCACAATGCTGCCTCACAAACCAAGCGCATAAGCACAGGGGCTCCCCAGGGTTCTGTGAGTTATCCTGTCCTCTTCACCATCTACACAAATGAGTGTATGAGTACACACCCACACAACTACATTGTAAAGTTTTCAGATGACACTGCAATCCTGGGGCTACTACATAAAGATCAGGACACGTCATTCAGAGATTAAGCAGTTTGTTGACTGATGCCCACCATCTTGTTGTCAAGAAATTATATTTGACCCAAGAGTAGTTGCCAACACAGATCCAGTACACATCCACAACACTTCCATATATCAGGTCTCTTCTTACAAATATCTTGGAGTCTTCATGGACAGTTCTCTTACATGGCAGGCCCACATAGAGAGCCTCTGTACCAAGCTCCAACAGAGGATGTACTTTTTAAGACGACTGAGGCTGTATGGTGTCAGCAATAGGCTTCTGTTTTTATTTTTTCAAATGATTTTAGAAAGTGTGATACAGTATGATATAGAAATGTGGTATGGCATTCTGACTGTTCAGTTAAAAACCAAGTTGGGGCGTCTGGTTAACACTGCACTGGAGATTGTTAGCCACCAAGATCAAGGATATATGCAGTCCCTCTCCGAAAAGTCAATGCTCAGGGAGGCACTGAAGATTATACAGGACCCCACACACATTCTGCATTATGAGTTTACATTGCTTCCCTCAGGTAGACGTTTCAGGACACTGAACTGCAGACTGATTAAATATAAAAACTCTTTTATCCCTAATGCAATAAGAATGCTCAATGCCAGATAGACATGCCATGTGAAAGGATTGCACAGGTTTTTTTCTGTTTTTTCTGTTTTATGTTTTCTATATTCGTATGTTTCTTGTATTCTCTATGTTATGTTGTTTGGGTATGTGAATGAGTATTGTATGTTATGCAGTAATTGCTGAAGCCCAAGACATTTTCCCTCTGGGGACAATAAAGTAAAGTACACTCTAACACATGTCAGTTTGAAATAGCCTACTATTAGGAGTACATTTTCCAGGGCTGGCATGATTGACAAGTAAAAAGCTTTTCTTCCAGACAGAGGTGGACATACCCATGTGTAGAAAGTAGAAGACTATTTCGGGAGTTTCAGATGGTTTGTCCTGATGATGTGTGAAATGGAGGGGGGATCCTACGTGCAGACACTGTACATATGTTGGTATGCAAGAGTGAACTTGTGCTGCCTTCATTTTTTCTAAAGTGCGCTGCTGCCACTCTCTTGGAACAATGTGCCAAAACCAATCACTGTGCCACGAGCATATTCATGCTGTTGTTAGTGTTTATTGCTACAAACATAGAGTTAACATAAAGTAAAACATAAAAATAAAGGATACATGAAAAAAAAGGCTACCGTGAAATTAAATACTCAAGGACTTGTTTGCTGATGCGTGTCTGATGATTTTGAACTACATTGTAATTATAATACCAAACACATCACTTCTCCTTCAGTGTCTCAAAAACCATCTTACGTAACTTTTATCAGTCTTTTATGTTGGTTCAATAGCCTATCAGTCAAAGACAGGAACAGTCTCAGCAGCATTGTTAAGACTTCACCAAAGATAATTGGAACACAGCTAAATAGAGTTCTTCAGTAACGCGGAAGCATGTAGTAGATTGTAGTCTTTCATGTTAGCATTTAAGGACTTCCTGGTTCGTATCGGCTTCCGGCCTCCATTGGGAATGAATAGGGGCCAGTTTCAAATAAGCTCCAAGTGCAAGCACGCGCTTAGCCCCCCCGCAAACTGTCGAGGGTGTTAAAAATAGGCTGTAGGTATGACATGGTTGATCATTTTGTGTCAAACTTCGACATAAATACGATGTTGCGTCCATATGCTAAACCCGGAAACTTTTGGCGACTACAGAAGCGGCGCCTGTATCTAACGTCATGTACGTGCGGAGGGTTGTACCCATGGCAACCAAAGGAAAGCATGTAGTTCGGAAGTTTTAATGATCAGAAAGGGGTTAGCAATATTGAATTAAAATCGTCATGATTTAACATGTGAATACACCAACATGATGATACGATCCGTTCCACTAATGAGAAAGGGATGCGGGGACACGCTAATGTTCGTTGTTGGCGTGCAACTTATATTTTTGCCAAACCTGAATCTCTATGGCGTGTTGCAATGTAAAAAAATCGCCATAGAACCGGAAGTCCAAACGCCGCATACAAGTTGACGTCAACGCTGAAGAACTCTTTAGTCTGAGTGCTCTGTTTGACAAACAGGCAGTGCAAAAGGCTAAAAGTATCACCCATCAGTCTGATCATGTTTTAGGGGGTGAATTTCCATGAATGCCCTCTGGGAGGCACTATTAATCTGTCAGGACAAAAACAAAGCAGTATTCTGGATCTTTCATCCCTACAATAATTTTATTATTAAACAAGGTTGTAGGGATAGAGTACATGACTGAATAATTGATTTACTGAGCGCTGTTCATCACTGACAGGACAGGGTGTTTGACTGTATGTATGTATTTTATTTTCTTATTTATTTATTTATTTTTGTTTAGGTTTCGTATTTCTACATTTTCTAACATTTTTATTCACACTATTTATTGCTGATTGATGGAGACTGGGACTGCAAACTTAATTGCCCACTGATGGGATTAATAAAGTTTGCTGAATCTGAATCTGAACATCACACAACAATGCATGCACCACTAGGGCTGCACCTCGACAAGAAACTGGACAGGACCACAAACTCAGATGCATTCTACAAGAAGGTCCAAAGAGGGCTCCACTTCCAAAGAAGGCTGAGGTCCTTCATTGTCTGCAGCCGACTTCCACTTATGTTCTACCAGTCTGTCCTGGCTCTTCTATGCTCTTCTATGCTGTGGCATGCTGGGTGGTAGCATTAGGTAGAGAGACACTGGCTTCCCAAAGCACCACCCAGGTGTCATCAGCAGACACTATCCTCAGGGGCACCATCCGCTGGATCCAAGAAGGTCAACTGGTGTTTTGTACAGTGGAAGGAGGACACCCATGTGGTCCAGATGTGTTCCGGCATCCACAAAGCCCACAGTGGCAACACCATAGAGCGGAGGGTGAAGACTTATGGCAGATGGAGACTGGAAACCTTACCCGTCCCTCCAGCTGTGCAGGAATATAACAAGTATGTACCATACTGTTGGAGATGTGGTGCGTTCAGTCTCTTTCTAATCATTCAAAATGTGCACAATCGGTATACCTTGGCCCACCTTTACATAAACTCTGTATGAGTGCATGCATGTTTACAAAGATGAACGTGAACTAAATTAAACTGTGACACTGCAGTTCCTTTAATGAATTTCTCCACGACAAAACAGTTGTGACTCCTCCGTGTATTGAAAACCAGACATTCCGTTAGTTTTCCAGCACTTTTTGTTTTTGTTGGCTGGAAACAAACAAACAAGAAGAGGCACTGCAATTAATACAAATATCAGCAACCTTTCATCAGAATCATTATAATTGCATAAATATTTATTTTGACAAATGTATACATTGCATCTAGTAGCATTTCTATGGGATTTCTTCTTCACTTCCCTTGACACTTGGACCACCATGACTTTTGCAACACATGTAATGTAATATATACACATACGTACTGTCTTGCACAAGGGACTACATTTTAAGCAACAGGTCTTGACGTTGGACACTTTTTTATGCTTCCTTCCTTTAGGCTTTATATAACTACTATCTGAATATGAACCGTTAACAACTGCATCAATGCCCCTCACCTATCATGACTCACCCTTTAACACATCAGGTTGTGAATTGGAGTGATTGGAGAGTGAGAGAGATTGATAGCTTCTTGGGATGAAGATAAATGCACATTGCCGTATGTCAGGGCTGGACTGCTAGAAAAAAATCAGGCAGGGCATTTTCAGCCAAGACCAGTCCGCCAGGCACTGAGAGAGACAATGAGGCCTTTGACAACATTTAAGTCATCTATATCAGCTATTCCCACCACAACAGCCAAAATGCTTTATTTATCTGACCATTACAGGCAGGCCTGCTGTAGCGGTATAAGAACTGATACTATTGTGGCTGGGTAGTGGAGGCTAGGCTTGAATCCTCGCTTGTAGCTCAGCCATAACCCCCTTGTATTGACTGCGCTCCTCCACGACCTCCGGTGGGTAATCCTCGTAGATGGTGATGAGACTGTCATTGTACTGCAGTTTCCCCCTCCTCCTGCGGGCTTCTTGAACCACCTTCTCTTTCACCTGCTAATGATGGAAGCAAATCGGCACGGCCCTTGGTTTCCCATCTGCCTTCGGCTTGGGAAGCACAGCCCTGTGTGCCCGGTCCAGCGCAGGTGGAGTGGGGAGGATCTCTTGGTCCATCACGTCATGCAGTAGCTAAGAGAAAAACGTCGTACGATGCCCCTCCTCTGTGTCTTCAGGTAGGCCGACTATTCTAATGTTGTTCCTGCGGCTACGCGATTCAAGGTCAAAAACTTTGCCTTTCAACTTACCATTGTCCTCTGTCAGTGTAGCACAGGTTAGCTCCAGGACATGTATGCGCTCGCATAAGTCATTTAAAGCCACATCGATACACGTAAGCCTGTGGTCACGGTCGGAAACCTTTTGTTGAACTCGGTCAAGTTTCACCTCCAATGTCAAGATGGCCGATTTAAACTCTGCTGACAGGGCCGCTCGGTGGTGATCAATCAGGTTGACCAGGACATGTTAAGGTCGTTGGAGGTCGCTGTTTGTCCATTGTTGGTCAGGTTCACCTTTCTAGCACTCTGTTTTGGTTTTGAAGCCATTGCGAAGTACACACAGGGTATTACAGACTCAAAATAAACGCGCTTCAGTAATTAAAATAATAATAAACGGGTATAAATGTAGTTTTAAAAAAGTATGTGGCGGGATCTACTCCATCCGAGGCCGGAACCGGAACCCTAATCAGTTTTTCTTAATTAACTTGTGAACCGAATGTTGTAGAGAGACTCCAAATTTGTTTTGGGTCGTAGTGGCATGCCATTCACGCTAATGCTAATAGCTAACCTTTATTGAAGCTAATAAGTTTTTCTTCAATATCTCGTGAACCGAAGGTCTTAGAGACTCCATTTTGTTTTGGGGGATTGTAAGGTCATGCCAATGCGAATTGCTAATGTTAATGCTAACGTAAATGCTAGTGCTAATGCTAGTGCTAGTATCTCGTGAACCGAGCTGAATCCAAGATGGCTGAATTTTTGTTTGGCCCATAACTGCTGACTGGGTGGATGGATTTTTCCCACATTTTCTAGCTTTGTTTTCACGATAGTTGTTTGGTTTTAATCTATGTATAGATATTAAACATATAACTGCTCAGCTCTGCCCCAAAAGGCAAGTCCCCTTCTAGGATTTTCTGCGAGAATGCAATCTAGTTAATCAATCTTTATATTTGAAGTACACTAGAGTCCATAATTAGGCTGTATCAAGGCTCCTACCAGACTGGATGTCCCCAGTGTATTCAACGGTAATAGGAATCGCACTAGCATTCTCGTTACACTATCTTCAAGGTGAATAGCAATGTTAATGTAGGGCCTAGATCTAATACAGGCAGAGAAACATGTTCTAAAAACAAACACATGCACATAGACAAACACCCACACACACACCAAGCACAATCACACACTTAATAAACCTTAACACATACAGCTGTCTTCTTTTGTTGTAATTAGAATTTCATTGCCCTGAAGTCACAATACCCCTGGCCTTGCTTACATTTCCATCTGCTCTATAACCAACCCAAAAATATGAACAATGTACATTGATTTGTCAGTCTGATGGTCCCCCAAATTCACAGTTTTACGTTACATGTAAAAATGTTTTTGATTGATAGTGTGCCTGAGAGTCGTGAGCATTAACATTACACGTTTGAATTGCTCCAGAGCATGCCACTCCACTGTAAGTGCTGCACCAGGTTGCCTATAGAGGGCACCATTGTACCATTAAAAGTAATTTTACTGACACCTGATGTACTTTTTACATAGCCATGCATAGGAGTTAATACATATTTGTGTGTTGGTGATGTTGTCTAATTGCCTTACTGCAGAACTGGCTCAAAAAGTCTTGGTTTGATTACTATGACTTGTTTATGCATAAGATGACTAAAGGGGTCGCTGGCTGGGACCAGAACAAAATAATCTGAAAGGACCTTAAACCAAGAACAGAAGTCTTCATACAATGTACTTAGGACCTAATTCTGGGCATTCTTCTCCTGGGCCGTGAGAAAGTCACCCCTTTGTCGTTGTGCTGTCAACTGTGCTCATGGGTTTTTATAACATGAGCTAGATTGTGGCAAAGATAATATCTCCTGTGTTGTCACACCACTTGCTAGCACATTCACAGTCACACCAGTCAGACGAAAATGAGGGTTCTAATGCATTTATTTCTTTGTTTATTTTTTCACAATTGATTATTTGTAGAGGTTACATGTCTTACCATCATCCGTGTACCATCTTATATGTATAAGAACACTAGATGCAGAGTTAACCACTTGGTTGTATTGGATTGAATTGCTGAATTCACATTGTCGACATATTTAAGCAGTATTACCAGGGAAGCCGACAGAGGACGGGGGGTGGGGGTGGGCAAAGAGGTCAGTTGTCCTGTGCCCAAGGTGAGAGGTGGCTCAGCACAAGGTGATACGCTGTGCACAATATCCTGTAGGTGGCGGTAACACAACATATATGAAAACCATTTGGATACTGGACCAAGAAGGCGGCGCGTAAGGTTTGGCCGCACCAAAAGGATAAACATGGCATCTAGTGTACCGGAAGAGAAGTGCAGAGCAGACAGGCTAAGGTAATACTCGTTTTGCAGTGTAAACGCGTCATAGGTGTTCTGTGCCTTACAGCCAGGGGACTGTGCATTTCTCCAAAGCTCCGTTCTTCTCATCGCTCTTAATCTAACAATTTTTGTCACATCTCTTTGGAGATAACCTTTTGATGGCTCACTAATAAGTTTAAAGAACTGAAAGTCCATTGTCAGGTTTGCCTAAATCATTATCTCCAATGGCTTGTGTTTACATGTAGCTGCTTCCACCTCAGAATTTTGAGAATAACAGTAATTTGGGTCATCTTGTGAAGAAGGAATTGTCAAATTATTGACAGGTCGGAGTAAAGGATCTATGGAGAAATGACATGCGACCTCACAGGCTGCCAGACTAGTGGGTGGGTTTCACACAGAAGCAGGTGATCTCCAGATCCCCCCCCACCATGATCGCATACGTCGCATGAATGTTCAAGCGATTGGGGAGGGTGACTTCTTTGCCATTGATGTGGACGATGAAGTTGTGCCCAGTGTAGTCCACAGTGACCTATCACGGGAAAAGCAGAAAAACACTCACTGACTAATCAGGAATAATAATCAGGAATAAGCAAAATCCACCTGACCTATCCGAGAAGATTGTGTGTGTGTGTGTGTGTGCGTGAGTGGGTGTGGGTGTGGGTGTTCGCGTGCGTGCGTGCGTGCCTGCGTGCGTGCGTGTGTGCGTGCGTGCATGCGTGTGTGTGTGTGTGCACAAGTTCGTGCTCCAGGTTTGGAACTTTACCACCAGTCACCTACCAAATACTGATGGGAGAAAAGTGTCAACCCACCTGCCACTCTAACCATGCGTGAACAGACAGGGATGAGGTGTTCTAGCTCCTGCCCTTTGTGCTACTGGGAAAAAAGCCCTCTTTGTGACAGCTCCTTTTTTGGGGGATCATCTACAAATGCTTCACAATCAAAAGCATGTCACATTAATGCCCAGAAATAATATAGTGCCTCCATTGCTTAGAAAAGCAGCACATGCCTACGTCCCCCTCCATCTCATGTTGCTGTGCATGCCACTGACTCTGAAAGTGAGGAATTTCACCTCAGCTTGAGCTTTAAATTGTCGGTCAGATCCACAGGTCTGTGGGCTAAATTTACTGCATAGCCTAACTTAATAGTAATTTCCACCCCTGGCATGCACATGTGTGTACTTGTTGTTAGATTTTGGATGATTTCCAAGATCTTCTTCATGAATAAAATTGAAGGATGGATGATCTGCTTTGTAAAATAAGTCTTGACTTTGTCATTAAAAGGGTCAATCAGGATGCCATTTACTAAAGATAAATAAAGGATTTCAAAATGATGAATGAAAAATAAAAGAAGCAAAGAAATAAGATTAAAGTTAAAGTTCAAAGTTCATAATAAGTAAAAAACAAAGTGAGGCTAAGTCTCACAGCATCCACAAAACCCTGACAAAGTCTTTGCAAATGAAATCAGAGCTAATAGTTAGCTCCCTCAGGCAGAAAGCAAGCAGCATGCTTCCTCCCAGAGATAACTCATAACAACCCAACCTTGTGTCCAGCACTAATTGTCTCCAGGCTCAAGCAATAGCTGTAAATTTAGAGAGGGCAATAGTTGTAAAGAAATCCCGCGAGCTGTTTCTGACAGGCAGACAAGGCACACAGAGGCCTCTCAACAGTGTATCGTCAACCATTGGTGTGCGCACATGTTAGAAATATACTCAAATTGTATATGATACAGCTCATGTCGCACTAGATACTATGGAGACATTGTGGAATTGTGGGTAGTATCTCTCTGGCTTACCTCAAATGTGCCACCTGGGTTGAAAGGGTTTGGTTCAATTACGGGCGGTCCCCACTTGCCCATGTCCCTGGTATTGAAGACTATGTCTTTTGTGGGGAAGCGCACATCCATGTAAAATGCCATGTTTTTCCAGTTGGATCCCAGCCCCAGTCTGATACTGTATGACAAAGAACACAGTTAGTAACACATTAATGGCTCAGACACAAAACACACCATGACAAAAATACATGGTTATTGGCTCATTGCTGCTGTATGAAAGACAGTGTGAACAAGTGCACTATTTTGAACATTAAGCTCCTTTTCTGGGTTGTTTCTGCGATGCGTTTCAGAGTCGCCCTCATCAGGGTTTTTTTAATGTTTGCTGCTGTCTCCATTATTTTGCTAGAGTAGATTTTGTCTGAAATGGGTCAAGAATAATAAAGGCAATTTCATTGTATGCAGAGAGCACTGTGTGCTGTGGCATGCTGTATCATAATGACAATGGAAGTTTCCCAAGTGGGCTTTTATAATAATAATAATAATAATAGCAATAAAAATAACAATAATAATAATAATAATAATAATAATAACAACAGGCTAATAATATAATATATAATATGTAATATATAATAATTATAATTATATATATTATATATATATTATAATAACGACAACAATTAGTTATTATTTTAATTGTTATTACTATTATTATATAAGAGTTTCCCTGGGTATTGACATGTAGAGAGATGCTACTTACTGCTTGGTACGCATATGTTCGCTTACGTGTATTTGTATGAGCACATGTGTGCGTGCGAGATGGCTACTTACTCCTTGGCATCTTCAGGTATGATTCCACACAGCTTGAGGGTGGTGTTTGGTGTCATAGTAGTCATAGTGTGCAAGAGGAAAGCCTGAAAATAATTACAAATAGTTCAAATTAATGTTGAAGACAAAGTATCATTTATTGTCAATGAGTATTTCAAACTAAACCAAACACATGTGCGCACGCACGCACGTGCACGCACACACACACACACACACACACACACACACACACACACACACACACACACACACACACACACACGTACACACGTACACATGCACACACACACGTACACACACAGTTTTTTAGAACGTAGCCTAGGCTACAACTGCCTGCCCGCCGCTTCAAAAGTGAAGTCGTTACATTCTATCAATCTCGTTCTTTACCACCTCTTCCCTATCTGTTCACGCATGGTTAGAGTGGCAGGTGGGTTGACACTTTTCTCCCATCAGTATTTGGTAGGTGACTGGTGGTAAAGTTCCAAACCTGGAGCACGAACTTGTGCACACACACACACACACACACACACACACACACACACACACACACACACACACACACACACACACACACACACACACACACACACACACACACACACACACACACAAAGATGACTACAGATGTGCCTGCCCAATGCAATGCTTCATACACACCTGTGGTGAATGTAGTGCTCTATTATATTGAGTATGTTATGTATAATAATAACTGCATTGATACTGTTAACACAAAAACATCCCTGTACTGTTGTTGTCTGACACTAATCTTGTCTTTGTGTTTTGGAGACCTTGGAGAGTAGTGTGAGTGAATTAGCCTAAAAACGGGTCAAAGGTGGAAGTAAATAAAGCGCAAGCAATTGGTATCATTTGATTCGTACTTTTCTGTAGATGTGATTTTGGGGATTTGTGTGTAGAGATTTGAGAATTTGAGAACTGATTCCGAGAATTGTGTGTAAGCAATCAAGAAAAAACTGTAATGAAGACCTACCTTCATTGATTTCATAAATGCTGTTAGTTTCAAGATCTTGGGAAAATAGACCAACCATTCTGATGGAATCAGGGCATTTTTTATATTGACAAACTATATACAGTAAATGTTAATCACATAGTTAAATAAAGTGTTATCCTAAACCTATTCACTGGTCATAGGTCATTATTTACCTTTTTTTATTATCAAAAGAGCCAAACTCACCCATGACCTGAACTATTGGCTGAGAGAGAGAGAGAGAGAGAGAGAGAGAGAGAGAGAGAGAGAGAGAGAGAGAGAGAGAGAGAGAGAGAGAGAGAGAGAGAGAGAGAGAGAGAAATACATACTTGAACAGAACATCAGTAGGGGGGAGATGGGGTGGGTTTCCATTACAAGGGTCCTGACATTGCCAGAGGGTCAATGAAGGCTTCTGACATTATATTTTGATTAATTTATCTTCCTATTTGAATACACTAGACTCCATAATTGGGCTTAATTAAAAGCTCCTACCAGACTGGATGTCCCCAGGATATGTAACACTAATAGGAATGGCACCAGCGTTCTCCTTACATTATCTTCCAGTTGAATAGCAATGTTAAAATAGACCTAATACAGGCACAGAAACATGTTTATATATAACATCACTCACATGCACATAGACACACACCCACACACACACCAAGCACAATCACACACTTAGGTGCTGTTTATACATACATGGGTATTTTGATAAACGAACATTTTTCTTCTCTACGCTTAGTGAAATATTTTCGTTCACATCAAAGGCAAATGTGCCGTTAAGACCTGTCATAAATACGTTACGCCTGTGCGCCATAAGTAGAGTGCCATTCAAGTGTCCGTTTATCTCTGTTTATATACAAACGCTAACCGGAGATTTAAAAAAATCTCCACTTTTACTGGAGTTTTTTTGGAGCTTCGTTGATAGAAGGAAAGCCTTTGTTTGTTTGTAAATGAAAGGCACAACCGAAGGGGAAGGTCTGTGTATATCAAAATACCCGGGAATGTATGAACACCGCCGTAATAAACCTTAACACATACAGCTGTCTTCTTTTGTTGTAATTAGAATTTCATTGCCCTGATGTCACAATATCCCTGGCCTTGCTTGCATTTCCATCTGCTCTACAACCAACCCAAAAATATGAACAATGTACATTTATTTGTCAGTGCAATGATCCCCCAATTTCACTATTTACGTTACACGTACAAATGTTTTTGATTGATAGTGTGCCTTAGAGTCGTGAGCATTAAAGGGACAGTTTGGTCAATTTCAACATGCAGTTGTATTGCTCACGCTACCCTTGACTTGTCAGTACCTGGTGATGCCACATTTTTTGGCTCAGCCCTTTCCGAGATATAAGCAATTCTAATGGGGGCAGCGTTTGTTTACATTTTAAAAAAAATGAAACATAGGCCAACTCCAAATATTTTCCCAAAAGGTACTGCTGTTTGCCAGTTGTCTGCTGATGTTTTATAACCTTTTGGATGTTTTTGGGAATAAATAAAAATGTTTTTTTGAAATGTAAACAAAGCGCTGCCCCCATTGCAATGACCAAGATCTCGGAAAAGACTGAAGAAGAAGAACAAAAAATCTCAGGTACTGACTGGTCCAGGGTGGTGTGAGCATTACAACTGCATGTTGAAATTGACCAAACTGTCCCTTTAACATTACACGTTTGAATTGCTCCATGCATAGGAGTTAATACATATTTGTGTGTTGGTGATGCTGTCTAATTGCTTTACTGAAGAACTGGTTCAAAAAGTATTGGTTCTAGGGTTAATTCTAGGGCTAATTCTGGGCTTTCTTCTCCTGGGCCCTGAGAAAGTCACCCCTTTGCCCCCCACCCCCCATCCCCCTTTTGGCAAAGATAATATCTCCTGTGTTGTCACCTCCCTACATCTCTCTATCAACGTGGGTATTTGTATCGATAGCCTGGCGAAGTAATTGACCAGACCAGACTAGTCAATATGCGGGGTTATTCAGAACAATTGAAACAATTTCATATTTTTTTACGAGACAGCGGACAAAGCGGTTTAAAGCAGGGCTTTGAACCGGTTCAAGGAACGAAAACGAAAACCGGGAACTTTTTGTATTTTGCAGGGAACAGAAACGAAACTGGAAACGTTATTATTTTTTATGTTCTGGAACGGGAACACTTATTTCAAAATAATGTAACCGGTTAATACCAGTTAATACCGTTCCTCAAACTAAAAAAAAAGTCATTATTTTCCTGCGCACGTTACCATGACGGCTGAGGTTCACGTCCTGTGTGACATCAGACATTCTCTGACTGAATGGAGAGAGAGCTGTAGATTACAAAGTCTTCACTCCACATCTTAATTAAGAGAAACCACTGTCATACAAAAGGACAGAGTTTGCATTGCATTATTGTAAGACATTGCAGGGAAGCGCGTGTAAAGCGCACTGACAATGTTCGGCGTTATTGGACATCCATGGCCGCTTCAAATATGCACAAACTCACAATGTCCATCATAGTGCTCCCCGTGACCCAAGTCAGCGTGGAGCGCACATTCCCTGAATGACAAAATTCTGGAGGATATTCTTTTCATCCGCTTGAATAAACAGTTTTGAAAGTCGGCTGACTCATTTGCACTTCCGTCTTTCTTGGTTAACATCAGTTAGGCCTATGGGGAGTAATCAGCTGACAGGAACGAAATTAACCGTTCCGGGAACAATACTTTTTTGTTCTAACCAGTTCGGGAACGTCAATATATTGGTGGAACTCAGAACCGGAAACGTTATAATTCCGTTTCTGTTCGGAACGGAACGTTTGGAAAAAAATAACGGTTTAAAGCGGTTTAAAGACAGACTCCATAAAGATTCAAGTCAAGGCCTATTTGCTTGTCAGTGTGTGTGAATAAAAAGAAGTGAGAAAGGGCACAGAAAATATAAATAGAACATAGGTGATTGGTTATAAAGCTCCTTTCTGAAGTAGATTCTTTAGTGTCCAGTATTCTAAACATTGTGAATACAGTACAGACTCGGCCAGGATCCAAATCCAATTTTAGGAAGAGCGTTGGAAGAGGCTGAGATAAAGTCCAACTGCTGGTGAAGAAAACAGCATGTGTTTTGATTCTGATCATGATTCAATATTCATCCCTCTCCTCTAAGCACATTGGACAGTTCCACTGACCTCAATGACCTTCAGCGTTTAAAACCACAGCGATGAACTCTCGTTTGTATGTGATTTTGTATTTAAGTGTCTGCTAAATGCAATATAAAACTCTGTAGTGGAGAGATGTTGATTGGGTTTGTTATCGTCTGTCATCTGTAACAGACATAAACAACATAATTAAAACAGTAGGCCATACTGTATACATAGCCAAGTGTAGAGGAAGAAGGTCCAGATAGGAGGGAATTCAAGGAAGTTGAAGACGGAGAAAAAGAACATGAGGGGAAAACCCCTAGACTGGAAGTATCTGATTCTTCTTGAGACTTGATCTTGTTGAAATACAGATGGCTGACATGTTTGAAGAGAATGGAACGAGGAACCTGCTAGGAGCGAAATCCAAACTGATTATGAAATGGATTGTGCACGCACGCACGCAGTACTACAGATGCAATGCAATACTTCATATACTGTGGTCAATGCCGATTATAGTAAATTATTGATTATGTATATCAATGCTTACAATTTAATCTATAAGCACTTTATACTTAAATATCTCAGGGCTGTAGAGGAAAACAATAAAATAAAAAAACACCAGCATTTCAGGTGTTGTTCATGACATTGCAGGCTACATTTAGACAAGGAACTGGCCATTTTAAAATATATATTTTTTTGTTATTCAATTTTTAATTTTTCAATTTATCATAATTCATATTCTGAGGGTTGTTGTATTCCATGCTGTTGTGTAATTTGTAGAGCCAGAAAAGAGCTTTCAAATAACACCACAGACATCTTTTTGTGACTTACACTGACTGATATAATCAATGCTGAATGTATAGCCCCTTTTCCGAGTTTTCTGTTTCTCACCAATTTTCTGATGTTTGCTGCTGTCTCAGGTAGATGGCTAATTTGGATTTATTTTTCTAACTGGCTTTAGAATGGCTAGTTGTGCGTGTTCATACTGTACCTGTGCATGTTCTGTGTGCATGTCTATGTGCATGTTCATATATGTTCTTAAAACCACCTTAAGCATTTGCTTTGCATCTCACCACAACATTGCTATGACATACCGAGAGATTTAAGTAATTAAGAAATAGCCATTACAATTTTGGTGAAGGTAAGGTTATAACATAGGCTCTGCGCCAAGGGATAAGAAGGCAGAGACATGGGTTATGGTGTATATTGATGTCAAGCAATTCTTAATGAGACTTCAGTCCAGAATTCCTTGATTGGGTTTCACTCCCATCGTTGTTCCCACTCAGCGGTGCTGCCAGAAATGTTGGGCACCATGAAAAATTTGAATTTTGGCCCCCTTTAAGGGCCTGTGTCAGTGCTGTCTGTGCTTGGGCCCTTAGAATCTGTAACACCTTTCCACCCCTACCGGCACCCATGTACACACACACACACACACACACACACACACACACACACACACACACACACACACACACACACACACACACACACACACACACACACACACACACACACACACAGGATATCAAGTTGCTTCCTGTTATGTGTCCGTTTGTTAGGCAGAGAATATGTGTAATGATTTGCAAAGGCTGAGAATTAGTCTTACATTTTGCTGTCTTGAGGGGTAATTATGAAATAGCAGTGTTAGGATATAACTTGCATAAACAGTTGCAAAAAGCTGTAATCAGTGTTCTGTTGTTACGTCACGTGCCAAGAAGTGATGCTACAGGGGCTGTAGCCTCTGCCCTTTTGGTCTTTCATGTTCAATGTACCCTTTTTACATTGCTGTTTTTGGACAAGACAAGGCAGAGCAATTCTGTTTGTTAACCTATTCAATTTTATTTAACCCTCCTGTTATCCTTGGGGTCTATTTGACCCCATTCAATGTTTAACGTCTGAAAAATACATGAAGTACGTAATTATTTTGCTTCATATTTGATGACTTTTCCTGAATATATGGGGTCAATGTGAAAAAAGTGATTTTTTCACAAAAATGTTTTCCGTAAGTGCTGTACACGTTTTGGTTACTTGATGTAGATTTTCATAGAGGAATACAAAAGCATAAATACAAAAGCATATTTCATAGGGAAATACAAAATCATAGTAAGAGTATGTTTTTGAGGGCCTGGGTGGGCCCCTCACTGGCGCACAAACACATCTGGGCATGGGGGATGGTAATACTGGGAATACTGGTGGTAATTCTGGGGAAGGGGGGAAGGTTTGCTGACCAGAGACAGGGACACCCGACACTAACAATATCCTTATTTGGGCATCGGCCAAAACCAGGGCTCCACTTTTGGGGTATATAGCCTTTTGTCCAAGGCAGAAGGGACACACAATCTGGACAAGCACGACGGCTTGGGGTTCTAGAGGAGACTGATCAGTTTCCCTGGTGTCATGTGACAGCTCGGGTCAGTAGGTCTTCTGCTCTTTGACTGTTTTTCATTGTACTTGTGTGGCAGAGAGCGGAATAAATGTTGTACTCCCTTTCACATAGATGTTTTGAGTAAGTTTGATTATTTCTGGTATTTCGATATTCGGTGGGATTCATTTTCCACAACATAATGGTGGCCAGTACGGGGACAGTTGACTGTGGTTATTGTTGTTAGGGTGCCTTCCATTTTCTCGGAGCAGCAAACCCTCTGGCCGGCGCCACAAAAAAGTGAACTTTTGTTCTGATAATTCGGAAAGTGCCAGCGAGGTGGGCTGCTCTGATCAGGGTGGGTGCTTCATGCAACATGACCTCATGCTGTTCCGAACAAGGTTTAAATTGTGAAGGGAGTAATATGGCCCGAGCTGCTATCATCACTGGGTGTGTGTGGACAAGGCGGGTCCTTGTTGTTTTGTGTCTGTTTGTTTGTTTGTTTGTTTGTTTGTTGAGTGCTCGGGTAATGGGGGGGTGTTATTTTGCGGGGTTTACCGCGTTGTTTGTTATTTTGCGGGGTTTGCCGCACAAGTATTTACAAAGCGGATTCCAAAAAAGTTGGGACACTTTGTATTGTGTGAATAAAATCAAAGTGCTGGCATTTTCAAAACATCTAATATGTTAATAAGGTAGAGCATTATGTACAGACAACATATCAGTTGTTAAAGTCGAGCAGAATTATTGTTTTGAGGTAATTATGTGATCATTTGAAATTTCACCCTTGCAACAAATCCCAAAAAAGTTGGGACAGGGCCAATAAAATGCTTTTTATATTGGATACGACTAAACACAACACAAGGGATGAGACTGAACAGTTAAATACTTTGACTGATGGCATAATTTTATTCAAAAATTAGATATTTTGATATGTGAGACATGATTTCAGCAGCTCAACTGATAGGTGTGTTCTTCAACTTGTTTACCTTTTTGTTATGCTTAATATGTGGCATATCCTGACCGCAAGAAAACAATTTTGTGACCTGTTTACTCTTATGATGGAACCACACTGTTGGAACATAGTAGAGATTGAAATTTGCCACCATTATGGGGCAATATCTAAAGGCGGTGCTCAAAAATATAATGCCTTGGTAGCTATGTCTGCTGTTTAAAGTCTGTATGTATCATTTAACATTCATTTTAATGCTCTACATGAGTAAGAAGACCCTAACCAAGTCACCTCTGCACCCCCTTACCATCATATTTGCTGTCTTTCAGACTGACCACTAAATCAAGCTGAAGTATTCATTTTCTATATAACCTGGAGGGTGCATGACTCCATAATTTTCAAAAAGGATTAAATATTTTCCATTCTGTAATCAGAGGACAGTTACACATGTCTACTAGGTCCATAGAAGGAGGTTTTCTGCACGCAACACTGATTAATGTCTGCATCATGTGCATTAATCAAGTGTTGTGTTTATGGTTAATTTTTCGAGAGCTGTCATTGTTGGAGTGTCATAGTTTGCTTATTTACCACAAGTATGTCATGATCTCATAACTCGTGCAATGATTACACAGAACTCTACATTATGGAAATAGGCCTTATATGCCTGCAATTTTGATAATTCAATCTTTCTGTGTAATAGATAAGTAATTAGTCCCTCAAAATATTTGCTGCTGAGTGCCACAGCGTCTCTGTGATGGTATTTTATTTGTGCATTCATGTTGGCAGTCAATATAGTTCCTTTTATATATTTTAATATTCTTCCTTGTGTAATTTTTAGAATTATCCAACTATTACAACATGTTTTGGCCCCGTCCCAACTTTTTTGAGATTTGTTGCATGGGTCTAATTTTAAATGATCACATAATTACCTCAAAACAATAATTCTGCTCGACTTTAACAACTGATATGTTGTCTGTACATAATGCTATACCTTATTAACATATTAGATGTTTTGAAAATGCCAGCATTTTGATTTTATTCACAAAATACAAAGTGTCCCAACTTTTTTGGAATCCGCTTTGTATTTTGCGGTTCTACCGTGTAAGTTGTCTCAGGTTGCGGCCGTTTACCCGCGGAATTAAATTAAATTGCTCGTTATAAACGTGGTGGTTCAGGTCTTGCCCGCAAAAGCATGGTAATCAATTTAATTTGGCAGTTTAACTGCGGTTTGGAGTACTCTGGTTATTCGTTGTAGTAAGGTACCGAGGAGAGGGGGTGTGTGGCCCGGGCCAAGACGGTGTGTGAGGGTGTGTGTGTGTGTGTGCGTGTGTGAACTAACCCTACTTACCACTAACCGTGTGTTTGGAAAAAGTGTTGGATGTGTGTTATTGACGGGACCGGTGTGAATGAACTGTGACTGACGTTGTGATTGATGTTTCATTTTGCTTGAGGGTAATGCCCTCTGAGGAGTAGGAGTTAGATGTAGTAATGGTGATGTTTCACCACGAGTAATGGTAAAGAAGTAATGGTGAAGTTTATGGTGTATTATGAGATGTAGAAGTGCATTTGTGCCAGTGAGTGGGCCAGCTTGGGTGGCAGGCTTGTCCCATTTCCTTTGTCAGGAGCATACAACATAAGGCCGAGCAAATTTAGTCTCTTTGTATCATCTGCTTTCTACCCTTCTGGTTAATTAATATAAAATTCCCAGCCAGTCCTTTGTGTTCTGTGTAATGTTAAAACATAAGGCTAATCTTGCCAGTCGACATGGGAAGATGTCTATAAGTCTTCCCTGGTCTTTTGCCGTCCCCCCACATACTCCCCACAGCACCCCTCCCGCAGCTCTCTCTTTCTTTCTCTCTCTCTCTCTCTGCGAAACATGACACCGGCCACTCCGTGGTCCGTCTTGTGTTTTCTTTGCTCCGTCCATCATGAGATCTCCTTACTGGTAAGTATAATGCTCTTTATTTTCCTTCGCATTCCTAGGGAGGCTTCTACCTCTCCCCACTCCTTCCCCTATTAGACTTGTTATTGTAAGGAGATGCAAGTCCATAGACTAAAGCATTGAATATGCAAGTGCCTGACATGCGAGATGTCTGTTTTCCCCACAACTCTACTTGCTAAGGGTGGGGTCAAACCCCCTCCGCCATAGAGCAATCCCTTACCCCCAAATTATAGAGTTGGGCCCCCAAACTTTACCATGATAAAGCCCCATATACCGATAGATTCCAACTAAGGCCCCATAACGATAGTAATAATGAATAACAATGATATAAATGATGTTTAGAGATGCAATAGGTTAGGCTACTATAATGCAGTTCTTCCCTAAAGTAAAATTGATTCGCTTGTTTTTGGTTGATTGTGATGTGCATAAGTTAATGATCTTAATATATATTAGTTATTAATTTTGCCATGCTTTTCCTTGCAAGTTGCTGGGGGTCTCCGGCCCCAACTTTGAAAAATGAATGCATTAGAGGCAAATGAATCAACCCAAACGGGGCACTTGGGGTCCTGCTGGTTGAAAACTGCGGACCAGTGTCGTGTTATTACAAGAACCCCCAGGCACGGTACCTAATCACTTCCAGGTGGTGTTGAGAATGGGGGTGGGTCATGCTAGAGATGGGCCCCTACTGGGGTGGCCCCATTTAATGTACTGCTTTGTTGTTATATTATTATTATTATGATGATGATTATAATAATTAGTATTAGTATTATTATTAGATGACAATACAATATAGGCTTAGGTCACTCTATGACCAACATGGTCCTGATCATTTAGAATGCATGTGATGGCTTAATAATGCTCCGACATGCCCCCTCCGACGGTACACACATCTCCCTTGGGCAAAAGAAGGTGCCTAGCACACCAGCCCTGTGGGAGGCAACCCCCACATTCCTCCTCCTCCCCTCTCCCTCCGAATTGGTAACATGACCCATGTACAATTGGAGGATGAGGCCTCCCATCCCCTCACAAGGCAGGACAGGACTTCTGCCCGCTTGCCCCCAGTGCTATGGCGCAGAAAAACACAGGCATACCCCCTGATACTAGACTTTACTCCACCTACCGCATGATGTTATGAGCCACGCATGGGATGTGGCAAACAATCCAATAAATGAGTAGGCATGCACCGATACCGTTGATGAGTAGGCTACGGTCCTTACAGTGCTTATATTACGGTACTGATGTTGATACCCCATGTTTAGGATAGTCGGATATTACTAACATATTTTACTAGTTATTATTGGTTTATATATTTGCATGAACATCTCGGCAACATTCTTGCAAATTAACTAGAGTGTAACGGTCAGTGTTAGAAGTCAAGAAAGATTTGTAACAGTTACAAAAGGACTGATTGTGTATTGGGAGAGTAACGAGCAGAGTGACCAAACAGACCGGCGCACAGCGCACCAGATGTCCCATATTAGACGACTCAGTGGGACGACCTCTCACAGGGTCATGGTTTGTTTTTACGCAGGAAATGTAATTAAGTGAAACAGTGAGGTTTTGTCTGCATCCACAAGTTTCTAGTGGACTGCCTAACCCGAATGTGACAAAAAGTGGATGGATCTAGTTGCATTTGACATTTTAACCTTCTTGTGCAAATTGGCCATGTTATATCCATTATAGTGATTGTATATGGACAGGACAACTTCTTGCCCTCGCCATTATTCTGTGATGTTGCATGTTGTTAGGATAACGCAAAAATAAGTTAGGTGAAATTAGGACATTGCCTTGAAAATGTGTTGTCTAGGCTGCCGATACTCTGAGTGATACTCATATCTTATTTTAAGCCATTTGGACGACGTAACTAATTTGATAGGCCTACATGTATTTGTAGTAAAAGGTTATATCGCCAAACAGACATTTTAGGGGTGGGCGCGGCCGATTATAATAATGACCGGAGAGATGGAGGTTAAGAAACATACAGAAGTCTCAAGAACACATCTCCGACATCGTGGGGAACAATTCCCATTATATATAACTTTTCTCCTCCCACAGGAAATCCTTTGTTGTTTGTTTCTTCTAGTGGTTCCTTGGGAAGGGTTGTCATGAGTCATCACCCTCTTCCTAGCCACTTTAGCCGTGATTAACCTCTGACCTTTGACAGTCACTGAGTCTGCAGCTGTTTCTGAATTTCACCATCCTTAAGTTATGAGACATTAAATACATGCTATTATAAACAGAGCTCTTTTGTCTCGGTCGCCAGCTGCACACGTCTGGCCTAAATGTACGCGGGACTAGTATATTGATTATCTGGGTTAGTAACCTAGCCCAACAGTGCCTTTTCACACATGAATAGGCACGAGAGGCAACCACACTCAGCAACTAAACAGAAGCCCCGTGCCATAAGCAAAAAACAGATAAACCACTGAGTGCACTACGTGCTCCCGGCCCAGAGTGGGACTTTGATTGATGTGTGCAGGGCAGGCAAGTGTGAGTGTGTATGGGTGTGTGCGAGAATGTGCATGCATGTGTGTTTGCCGGTGGCCCCTATTACAAATGCAATTCAAGGTGTCAACAGGGTCTCATGTCCATATAGTGCCCAATATATTGAAACATTACAAGAGAAATTATCTCTTGTGCTCATTTTATCTCTCATTTTATGCTAATCTGCATGTAGATTTAAACCATTTTGTTTTATGCCATTCCCGTTGTAGTTTGCATCCCCTAGTCGGTAGTCTGCATCCCCTGTAGTCTGTATCCCCTATGCATATTTCCCGGCGCTTTATTTCACTGCGATTGATGGTCAAAGACTGAGTAAAATTACACAGAAACCTACAAAGCCCAATTTCTAATTCAAATAATATAGTGGAAGCCATGCAGTACAAGTGGCCTTTCTTATTCTGATATCTTATGTATCAGACCTAGTAACAGTCAACACCCCCTCCAGGTCCCTCAGGTCAGGAGAACAACCTCTCCTCGCTATGCCAAGCTCCAGGCTGGAAACCCCAGGAGACAGAGCTTGTGCAGTAGCAATAAGCCCCAAACTCAGAAGGACCTGCCACTCCGCTTGTCCCTCCTCTGGCTGCTACCAAACTAATCTCAAAACACACTTTTATGCAATAGTTTTCCCACCTGTGTGATCTCGATATGTACCCTTTTGGTTTCTATTTTTCTATTTTCTTTTTCTTTCTGAACTGGGTCAGCCCTTTGTCATGTAGGCTACAGTAATAGATGCGCCTGCGCAAGTACTATGTGAGGTACGGTAATCAGAGACGATAACAAGTGATGTGCATGGCATTGACTCCACTCCGTTAGTGCACTGTGAGTGAGTTTGACAAGTTGACCAGTAAACGACATTAATCTAAAAGGCCTCAAGGGAGATCCTTTACCCCCTTAGCTTTTAGAATAATATTTTATGAAACTGTCATTTGATGCTCTGCCCTAGTAACTTATCCCCTAGTTATATATTACTCTCACAATTATGATAGGTCACCTTTTTCCTACATGCTCAGTTTTAGATAGTCCTTATGGTGACTATTCCTCTTTTACTGTCAGGTTAACTTTATTTGGACTGTGGTCTGACAGTAGGTCCATCTGTGGGTGTATGAGATCTTTCAATTCCTTTTACTAGCATTTGGACAATTAATTAATGCCTTAGCGTGACATAAAGTAAAATGTTTGTTATGGGCAGCTTTGCTGTCTGTTTGTCTGTGTTTGTCTCAATGTGTCCGTCTGTTTGTAAGGGTAAATGCCATCAGCATGAATGTGTTTTGTGTGCGACACCCCGGTTGAGTGAGTTTGAATGAGTGCAGATATTGTGTGTCTGAGCTGTGAGTGCTTCACTGTGTCCAGTGAGGTCATATTCTTTGTGTGTGAAGTGTGTCGAAGGAAGGACAGTCTGCGTTGGCGTGAACCTCCAGAATGGCGAAGGGACATTTGACTGTCTTAATGGGAAAAAAGAACATGTTCAGTTACTGCAAATTTACCATTGAGCACCGGTTTTTATTCTGTCACATAGAGAAGGCCTATGTCAACCTGAAGGGTTGTCATTATATCCTTTAATTTTATTTCACACCTTTTATTGTTTTGGTTTGTGAGAACTCAGCTGTCAACTTGTATGCTCAAGTGTCAAATATGCAATTTCGAACAATTCGGCTTAACGACTTTCACAAGTTTCAATAGTCTAATGGTTTAAGTTTTGGGAAGGGCTCCATACTGATTATTTCAAAGGTTACCTTTACTGAAGGTACTTTATTTTTCCTCCCCCTTCTTTTCTTTTAGCCCGTTAAGACGCGGCGTTATTGAAGTGTTGATGACACTTCTTGCAGACATTCTTACAGACACTGTTATTTCCGGTTTGTTTTGTTATTTCAAATCTGTGATTTAGTTGTTTATTGTATTTCTCAGTTTCTCTCCGTATGGGTTTTGTTTTGTTTCACCGATGGTTTATAGTTATGTCAATGTCCTGGAATGGGTGAGATATAACCTTGCATCTTATATACTCCTTTTTGTTTCAATTATGATGAGCAGTTCTGCCTTATTTCCATTGCTTTCAAAAGTGTTTATGTGCCACAGCTTCAAGCCCAGACATCCTCTGCCCCATGGAAGGAATTCATGGGCGTCTTCTCCCAGAGCCGGCCCCCACCATCCCGGCCGACACAGACAGCAGGGTGTGGCAAGCTGTAGGCCTATTGGTGGATCCGTGGCCCCCGTACAAAACATGCTGATGCTCCAATATGAACATCAATCTCTCTCTCTCTCTCTCTCTCTCTCTCTCTCTCTCTCTCTCTCTCCCTTTTGACATCATCTCTCTCTCTCTCTCCCATCTCTCTCCCTATCGACACCAAGGCCATCTGGTCTGTCCCTTGCCTACAGTATGACGCCTCCGGTGCGCTTCAGCATCCCTGCTTCACCGGGCGACAGTGCCTGGTACAGTGCCCCACATCAGAAGAAGATGGACACAACACACTCCACCTGTGTGTGTGTTCCTCGTATGTTTACCTAAGTCGGGGAAGGCCCTGGCTGCAGCATCACGGCATAATATGCTTCTCAGAACTGCCTGCAACTCTGCACTGCGTGCAGAACCTGAACCTTTTTTTGTGTTTGCAGTCCTTCACAATCATTGGGGTCTGCGCGGGGTGCCACGTGCTCTGCCACGGTGGGCCCCTCGGCTGCCATCGGACCAGTACATTGGTCACTACATTCCTGGTACTGTTTGCATGAGCAGGTGGAAAAGAGACAGTGATAGAACTACGAAAACATATCTGCCTGTTTCTAAAACTATTTGTTTGGCTGCCATTTTGACCAGGACTCCCTGGGCGAAGAGAGGCCTAGTCCCAATGGGGCAATCCTCTATGAATGAAGGTTAAATAAATAAACAAACAAATAAATAATGTAACCAGCTCTTAGGGAAAAAAAAGATTTAAAAAGATCTATAAAAGTGGTGCCTTCATTATTTTTGCAAATATACAAAGTACATGCACTGCAACATATTACAATTGTAGGCTACATAGAACTGTGTATGTGTGCTTACTCATATGGCATACTATGAAAGTGGCCTCTTTCTTATTTTCCACACACAAGATTTGTATGAATCCCAATAACATTATATTTTATTTGTGGAATCAGAAAACAAACTGATAACCTATACTGCATAAACTAGCACTACTAGTACAACTACTAGTAAGTGCCATAGTGAGCACAGTGACAAATTACCATTCTGTCCCATCTGCGTTGGGTCTGTGGTCATGCTGATCTGAGCAGACATGCGGTGCTGGAGGTGGGAGTTCTGGTCAAGTGCCTCGATGGTCACCTGCCTCCAAGGACAAGGCCACTGCAGCTTGTCGTCATTGGAGCCAGAAACCAGACGGACAAAGGCACCAAAGTGGTCCTTTGTCATCTTCAGCATAATTTGGAACCTGTAGCCATCAATGGAGTAGTATTTGGGACTGTAGAGGAAAGGTGTTTGGGCGCTGTTTTTAAGCGTCTTGCTGAAGTTTCGTATCTGCCATGTGTGATGGGGACACGTGGTCTCTGAGAGGTTGATGTCATCCACAGAGAACCCCCCTCTTGAAGACCCTGATCCCCTGAGGCCCTCAAACTCCACCTGGAAGGTCTTGGAGGCGTTCAGGGCAACATGGTAGAGCTGCCAGTAATCGACTGGAGATCCTGGAGGAAAACGCAAAAATATTATACACCTAAATACCATTAATTGAATAATATTTCAAGCATTCATTGTGCAAAAGAATAAAAGATTTTACAAAAGCAGCTAAAGTGGATTTTTTGTGGGTGTTTTTGTCCTTTACTTGAACAGGAAAGTACAGAATGAGACAGAAAATGAGAGGGATAGAGAGAATTTCGCTTTGGTTTGCAAATTTGCCTTGCATGTCCCTAGCCTCACATAGGCTACTACAACGCGTGGGTAACCTGAATTCATTAGTTACACCACATATTCCAAATTACCTGGCTTTACCTCAGCAATTCAAGCAGGTGATCATTCAACCAGTCAATCCCATGGTTGAATTGATTGTACAGGTAAAACCAGTCCCTTTGGAATATGTCACTGTAAACCAGTGAATGGAGTGCAATTTTCAAATTAGGACTACAATCATGAGTGAATAAAGTAAAAGGAAACTTGTCAGTGTGCGAGACTTGTATATATTTTTCTTCTGATTAGCAACGCATCTCCAGTGCACCTGTCAACTGAGGTCACAAGTTGATCAGAAGTAGAAATTAGAACTATAAACAATACCTGAGATCCGTCCCATGAGTCTTTGAGTCCCTGCATCAGTGACACTGTCAAATTCCCTGATCCAGACGTTGAGCTGAGCTGTTTCATCTCCATGGTGGTGGTAGAAGAACTGTAGACACTGGACATGGCAGCTTCTCCTGGGCATCATCCTCCTGGAGGTCAAGAGAGCAGCTTCTTCTCCCAGGTTGCTGAAATGCACGAAGGAACCTGGAGAAATAAAGTACCGCAGAAACCAGTAAAGAGGATGATGATGTTCAATGACACATTCATTCATTCATTCATTCATTCATTCACTCACTCACTCACTCACTCACTCACTCACTCACTCACTCACTCACTCACTCACTCACTCACTCACTCACTCACTCACTCACTCATTCATTCATTCATTGTTAATGTATTATTCATATTCTTACTTTTATATCATTCTCTTGAGGCCATAATATTAACATCTAAAAAGCATACATATGTTTTCCAAGTGGGCTGATATTATTCCTCTTTAAATGGGACAGTTGTGAACCTGTGGAAGATGTGTCTGTGCAGTTGTGACGGAGGCCAACAGAGTGTGGCATGGAACGTTAGTAAACCTCCCTCCTGAAGCCTCAATACAGTGCGGTAGCGTCCGGCTATTGGACTGGTCCTTTAGCTCAGCGTTCTTGTACTGTGCCTCCCATTGCTGAACCAATGCATTGACGAGGTGGTGAGTTTGCGGCCCCGAGGGGGGCGAACTGTGTGGGAACACCTCTGACACACAGTGCATGCATGTTTTTGTGCATGCACTGCTGTGCATCCGTCCATCAACTGAATGTAGTTATTCACTCCATTTTCAAACATACAGTGTCTTCTCAAGTACAGTTGATGCGAGACCTCACCCTGCTTGCCAGTGCCCAGGTGTGTGTGGTCATCTCAGCTCTGCTCACTCTCTTCCATCCACAGGACGACATGCCACACATGCCCTCATCCTCAAAGCTGCAGTGCTCCAGGAAGGACACTGACTCCTCTGTGAGTAAAAGTGAGTAAGGGTCAACTCATAGTTGTGTTACTTCTTACATTACATTGTACAGTATGTTTACCCTGGGCTCGGCCAAAGCTTTCAGTAGCCGTGCACCTGAGTGTGACGGCTTGGTTCATGCTGTACGACTACTGAGTTCATACACACATCATCAGAGAGTTTGGATCACAACATCACCTTTTATTTTCACCAAGTATTTGCTGGTGCATTACACTGGATTGCTTTAGATGTTGTGTATCCTAATTGAATTGCTCCTTACAAGCCACACTACTGTGTGTACTGCCATAGTTGCACCAGGCTACCTATAGATGGCACCATTGTACCATTTAAAATAATTTTTAATAAGACCTGTTGTACCTTTCACATGGGCATGCAAAGGAGTTGATACATATTTGTGTAAGCATAATGTTGTCGAATTGCCTGTAAGCTGCATTACAGTTATCAATTCCATCCACAAAGTACAAACATTATTCAAGAAAGTGGAAGTCATGAAGTGTATTTTTGTCGCCACTTACCGCACTTGTACAGCCTGTTGACCTCCTCTACATCATAAAAGCTCATCTCCAGGCGCTTGCCAATCACATCTTGGAAACTGGCGTCATTGGTGCGAATGGTCGGCCCTGTCTTGTCGCTGAAAGCGTCCTGGCCGTAGTGCATGATGGACCAGTAGTCGTACGGTGTGCCCAAGGTGCTGCTGATCGCCTCGCCATATCTTTCGAAATTGTACGCCATGCCTAAGGGAGATGTTTTAAGGGAAACGTAAATATGCTGTATGTCTGCATGAGGGTAGCTGAATTATTTACAGAGTATCACAATCAGTGAAAGAGAAAAAAGCAAACGATAATTGCAGAGAAAGCACACTGAATTGGAATTTGCTAATATCAGAAAACAAGAAAATATCACAGTATGTGCCCTAAGCCAATTTAAAGTACAATAAAGTAAGCTTTTAGAAATGTATGAAGAGAGGAGGTAAAGCAATTCTTTATGCTTCTTTGGGAGGCGGCTAACAATATAGAAAAAAAGTTTGAAACCATGCATCACCTGGAACAACATTTTTCCAGTTGATGGACATGTAGTCTTCCCTGTCGTATCTAGATTGCTCATGCAAGAAGCCTAGAGCATGCAGAAACTCATGCTCCACAAAAGAAATATGGTCACAGTCTTTGCCAATGGACAGAGTCTGCTTCATTCCATTTTTCCCAACGTAGGACCAGCACCTAAAACACGAAGAACAGATTCAGATGCATTCAGTTCAGATGCATTTCAGTGGCTATGGGACACAAATGAAGAAGTCAGGGAGATTGTATCGTATTGAATCGTACTGCATCGTACCCATTCTGTTTCTCAACTGAGATGTAGTGAGATTCACTTCTTCTGGGTTTGAAGTCAATGCATGTCTTCAGCCTGAATTGTTCGAAAGCTCTCAGGATTATGCCCTTTGCATTCATATCTAGAAGACAAATGCATGAAAAGAAAAGATTTATTATGATTTATTTTTCTTTTGAGTGTTATGTTTTGTTTTACATCTTACATGCCATTAAGCATTTTTTTTTCAAAAGCACTCAATAATTGTCGCAAGAAAATCTCATCCAGTAATGAACTACAACAATTTATCTTGCATAAAATGGTTGCGTTAGCTTGATATACCACACAGTACCATAAAGACACCACACGGTACCATTAGATACAAAGGCAGGCCTATCTCACTCACCAAGACCAGCATCTAGCTCATATGGCACTGACGAGTCCCACTGACTGTCTCTCACAATGGAACTCCTCTGGTCATCCTTCAAAGCAAACAGTGTGTTAATAACATGTCAATGGCTACGTTTACATGAGACATTTAATTCAGAATTAACTCACTTTAATTCTGAATAAAGCTTAATTCCGCTTTGAAAACGTCATGTAAACACGTCACATTTCGGAATTAAATGAAAGATCAAAGTAAACTCGACGGAATTATTAATTCTGAATTTAAAACGTCATGTAAAGGTAGCCAACAAGACATTGGCACATGTCAATAAGTCATACTTGCATGGTATTTATGTGTCTAGTACAGAGCACAGAGATGGACCCGATCAGCTCAATGATGGACTCAAAGCAACTCATGAGTCATTTAGTGTAAGTGAGTGAGCTGTAAGCATTCAATGCAATAGCGCAAAGTCTGGTGGACAGAGACCAGTGTGGTTCAGTCTGACTCAGCGACGGCATGCTTGTTGCACAGTGTTGAGGGCCACATGATTGTCAAACCGATGTGAAAAATGAATTAAAACATCCCTTGCGCTATTAAGAAGTTCTAGACTAGAACACAGCAATGTAGCTTTCATCATGCATATAGGATTAGCGGTGACTCTAGTCACAATTTACTGCAAATAGCTTAACTACATTAAAGCACTGCTATGATGACATTACCGACACTTTTAAGTAACAGATTGAGAGTTTGATACTGTATCAGAAGACCTGTACCTCTGTATCATGCAGTGTGCAAGCCAGATATAACCACACACTAACACGCACGAGTATGCCAAATAGGTAGATTTCGGTACATTATTTTTACAATCACAGAGAAATAAGGAAGCCTTAGGATGAAGCTATGTATGGGAACTTCAAATGTGGTCAACATGAAACAGCATGCAAGCAAAACCTACTTCTGCAATGTCCCCTTCACCCATGTCCAAACATGCCACAGAAAGAAAAGAACAGACAAACCTATTGCTGTTACAAGGTCATCATATTTCCCGAAGTTGCCAACTAATCCCGTTCATATTCTTTCTTACCTTTGTTGATTTCAGTTATGTCCAAGACGTTTTCAAGCTCTATAAAGAAAAATGACCAACAAATGAACAAAAATTCAGCAACCGGCAAATTAACGATTTGTGTTCCAAGGCATTCATCCTGTTACTTTGTGCATGCAGTGTGTGTGTGTGTACAGTAGCACTTACCAATTCCAGTAGGTAAGGGCTAATGGCAAATATGGGAAAATAAATGTAGAGTAAATTAGTTGACACAAAAAAATGCTGAGTTTTCATTTTACTATTAAAGGGATATGCCACTATTTTGGGGCTTAACACAGTTAAAATCGTTGGCTGGGGTTTATAAAGGTGGTCAAGTGTCGTATTTTTCATGTTAAGCGTTGTCTTGCTGTAAGACCAGTTAAAAGAGGGAATATGTCGCTAAGCTAGTGAAAGTCAATGTATCCGTGTAGCATTGTAGCATGCTACACGGATCCATTGACTTTCACTAGCTTAGCGACATGCTCCCTCTTTTAACTTGTCTTAAAGCAAGACAACGGCTTACATGAAAAATAAGACACTTTACCACCTTTATAAACCCTGGCCAACAATTTTAACTGTATTAAGCCCCAAAATAGTGGCATACCCCTTTAAGACTATTTCCATGTGGAATGCTCAAACTCACCACCGATAGTGCACCCCACAAACACTGAGTTATGAGGAGGATGTGAAGCATGTCCATTCTCTCTGAGCGCATAAACAACCTGTTGATACATTTTTGAACAGAATAATTTAAAAAGGTTACTAACATGCAGTTAATAACAACATTGACACTTTTGACTGGCTTAATTTAAAGAACACTTTCCATACAACAGTGGTTGACCAAAGCTGCAGTACTATACATCTCTTCACAGCATGTCTATAGGCTTCACACTGAAAACCCTAACCTTGTTTTTCTTCATAAACAGTAGAAACATATGCATACGGTGTGTGTCAACCAGATTTGACTTCAAAATCCCAAGCTAACTTGTGATCAACAGCAAATCCTTACTAAATATTCAACTTCTTTTGTTTCAGACATGTAAAAGTTTGTTACATGTCTGAAACAAAGAACTTGAATATTTAATTTAACCTCAAGACATAATGAACATCATACATCTAGCAAATCCTTACCTTAGCTTATCTGTCACCGTTGAAGTCCACACACTGTCCACACTGATAGGTGATGTGGCCACAAGCAGCTGTTTATATGGGCACTTAGAAGTAGACAACTGTAATAGATTTGTTTTTTCAAAGCTACATTTGGGCAGCCTGTTCTGTGTGTGTGTGTGTGTGTGTGTGTGTGTGTGTGTGTGTGCCTGTGTGTGTGTGTGTGTGCCTGTGCGTGTGCGCGTGTGCGTGCGTGCGTTAGTTTGTGAGTGTGTGTCTACGCATGTGTGCGTGCATGTCTGTCCATTTGAGTGTGTGTGTGTGTGTGTTTGATGTGAGGAGAATGGTGGGTAAGGGAACAGAACAACTTGTTCGAAAAGACTCAATTATACATATAGTATCATATCATCATAAAATTGTAATCGGTTTACTAAAGAAACTCTACTGTTAGAGGCTCCCAGATGGAGTTACTGCTGACATTGTATCTGAAGAGTAACAGCTCAGTGCCAGGGAGGAAGTGGAACAAAAGAACATATTGTCATGTGTAGTAGCAAGTTTGTCCTAACTTTTCTTAAGCTATTTCATGTTTACACTCTTTCTCCATGTAGAAAGTGAAAAGTGAAAGTGAAAGCCCATTGGAAACTCCAACTCCCATTGTCATTGTGACACAGCACACTAGAGAACACTGCACACAACGAAATTGCATTTATGCCTCACCCGTGCAAGGGGGCAGCCCTCAGTGGCGCCCCTAGGGAGCAGTGCGTTACCATGCTCGGGGTACCTCAGTCTCATGTAGGAGGATGAGGGAGAGCACTGGTTGATTACTCCCCCCACCAACCTGGCGGGTCAGGAGTCGAACCTGCAACCTTTGGGCTACAAGTCTGACATCATAACCGCTTACCCATGACTGCCCTCCAACAGTGGGTACTGGCTGGAATAGTCCAATTTGCTAAATAGAGGCCTAAGTGGTGAAGGGAACCATATCCAGAGGCGCATCTTGCCACCAGGCAAGGCAGGCAGCCGCTTGGGGCCCCAGATAGTGAATAACAGCCCACACTTTACCACAGTAGTGGCGATTTTGGTTCAAATGTTCATTCTTTTGCATTTTCGCTTGGGGCCCCATCTGACCCTAGAATCGCCTCTGACCGTACCTGTATTAACAAAGGGCATGCCTGCTGCAGTGGATCTTACATGTAGGCCTATGTCTGTTTTTCTTCATCATGCACACATAATCATGTGCTGGAATCTGTTTGAAGTAATTACTGTACAGTGGGGGGCGCTGGTATACCCTAATGTTGACATCCAGTCAGGCGGTTGCCACCTGCTGCCTCCGCTCACTTTTGAAACTGGCTGATGCATCAGGCAGGACATCGTCACACCCCTTTGAAAAAAACTAAGACAAACTTGAACAAAACTCGACATAGCACATAAGCCCCAGATATGGACTAGCACCTACAAATATATATGAAATAGCTGTGTGTGTGTGCATGTGTGTGCGTGTGCGTGTGTGTCACAGAAGTACCTGCCATTGAAAATACTTTCACTGACTCAAGTGCTGGACGAGTACAGACCCAAACTATATTGTACAGACAAAAAGGGCAAAACATTTAATAGACCTCTGTCAACGCTTGAATGCTGCTCCATGGGAGGGATCTTAGCGATGACAGCAGGATGGGAATCTGTAATAATAACACAGCTATGGTTGGGTGTCATGCACAGATCCGTACTGTCACATACTGCAAGACATTGACATTGATATGTCACTTATTCTAACAGGGAACTGTTGTTTATGTTATTGTGCTTTTATTATCTAGCTCTGTTACAGGCCAAATGTAATGCCAATAATGTAATAACTGTCAATAACAATAATAATTTGAGGTGAAGAGGCCAGACACCATGATTAAAGTATTATCTGTCCTAAAACAACAGTAACTCGGGCCTTTTGTGAAGTCTTTACGAGAAAAACTGAAAAAATCAACTTTAAGCCTCGTGGTGCCTTTACAAATAGCCTCGTTTCTTGTGGTTGGGCGTCGAAAGGGGGAACTGACAATTGGGGTAGTTTGGTTCTGGAGGGAAGAGTAATGCCGACGAATGTCAACAATCAAGCGCGAGTGAAGGCTAACTGGAAACGACGGTAATCAAATATTTCAAACAAGTGATTTACGGTTAAGTTTAGGGTTATAGGGTTAGGGTTAGGGTTAGGGTTAGGTTTAGGTTTAGGGTTAGGGTTAGGGATAATGTTGGAGGAAGGGAGACATGGCATGAAGCTGACACAACGACAGCGCTCCCCTCCCGGAATGCACGCTTCTCTCTCTCACTCGCTCTTTCTCACCCTCTCTCTCACCCACTCTCGACGACAGGCTGAGGCTATAGCTTAGCAGCACCATGAAGCATGTAGGCTAGTTGATTTTCCACGAGAATGGGCTCCCTAAAAATGGGCAACATCCTCTAGTAGGCTACTCTAAATAATCTAAGAATAAGAGAAGCAATTTTATTTTATTTTTTACTTATTATTGGTGTGAAGTTGTATTTGTAAGACGAGTTCTGCAAAAGAAAAAAAAGCAGTAAGATGCACACACTTGTGACCTTCTGACCTTCTATGACTTTCCAGCAAAACTCATAACCCCATAAATATGTATGTATGTACTTGTGTATGTACTCTGTACTGTATTCTGTATCATAGCTAGGCCTATATTAGTGTTGCAGCTGCTTGTTACTGTAATAACAAACTTCAATATTTGAAAATTAATTTCCATAAACTGATTCTATGATTAATAATGTATTATATAATAACAATTAACATTTCATTCACTCACACGTACAGTACATACACTCATTCACTGATATCCTACATCTGTCTGACAAAGCTCTGCTGTTGAGGTGTCAATATGACACCCTCTCTGCAAGCTGGCAACAGCTGTCGTAAAAGGTCGTAAACCTCCTAGAATATTCCTAAACCACACACTACCCAACTAAAATTTAGTCAAATAGAGATAAAATTCATACTTACAAACTTGCAATGACCCAATGCCACCTTTCTCCGTGGCATTCCTTCTGTTCCTTCTTTCTTTTGCACAAAGATTCCTAAAGTTGATTTATCTAGAAATAAATCTATCAATTTCCTAAATTACCCCATTAAATGCGCACATGACAATAGCCCATTAAATTTCAAACCCCAGAAATGAATACGTGTGTAAAGAGAAATTATAATTTGGCAGATTTTCAGTATTAAGGACTTAAACTAAAGGTGAATGTAACAGGGCTCTTCACACACTGGTGTCAAAAGCTAGGCCGCAGCTATAAATAGCTCACCAGCCTTGCGGCTAATACAGCAGACCTCAAAGAGAGACAGAATACTCCACAAATTTAGATCTTAACCTTAATAACAACACTAAAACAACAGTTAACAAGTAGTATTATAACAGTTCTTTTATCCTACACTGTAACTTAAAATAACACAACTTAAAACTTCATTAGACTTGTGCATGCGTGTCTTCACTGCCCATGCCACAACCTCTTAATTCCTCAACAAACTCATCAAATACACAGAAGTAACTTATAAAAACCATTAGTCAAACTATACTTATCTTCCTCATGTTATGTGTCGTGTCAGAAGGCAAATTGCATCTTTAAATGCATTTTCTAGCAGCAGCTGACATGTGCTCTCTGTCCTACTTGGAAATGACCAAATGGCCTCTAGTCACATGGTCAACTGATGTCACATCTCCAGTGACCTCCCACGGGACAGGAGAACACCTCCTTGAAGTAATCTGTAATACTTGATCAAATCAATTAAGCCACTTGATAACTCACAAAAGTCAGTCAAATCACAATTTAAACTGTAAGGTAAACATATCAATTCAACTCACCAATCCTAGAAAGCACTTTACTGAAAACAGATAGATCGCTACTTTTGAAATGGACCATTAAACCATTTCTGAACAAAATTATTTATCCAAAATTATTTAAATTATCTAATAAACTCTCCTGGCTGGCTCGCCAAATATGTTGTAACTTTTTTATTAACCCACATTGCTAATTAAGATTATTAGCTGGGGCAAAAAAATACTCCATAACCCAATTTAATTAATAACACTTAATCTGGGCTAAACGCCAGTTGCACAATAGATAACCACCTGCCGCTATCTGACTTGTGTATGTTTGCCAATTTACTACTTAATAATCAATAATATAGAAGTACTTGGGTATTAATTATCACTACTACATACTTAGTTATTATTTAGTTAATTGGCCTCAATCAGCCATAAGCATACATTACCCATCTTTGTGCAGGAGAACAGAGAAGGAAACAGGAAGCCAGGAAATGTCAGGAGAGATAAATGCCATTGCCATTAAGATAGTTTATTGATACATTGCAATTGAGAGAGCATAGTAACTAAGTTATTACAGTTAACCCTTAGAATACCATAGTATAGCATAGCCTAGTGCTTTTAGCATCAGGGCTTTAGCGCCCATCTGCCAAGCAACAACCACATTCCCCAGCTCTTCTCTTGAACCCCCGCAAGGGCCAACAACTTTATACTCAGAAGTGACATCACATCATGTAACAAACATGGTCAAAGCATCAGTGCATACAAGAATACACAAGTCCTAGTCAGTTTAGAGTCTCCTCTGATTGGCTTTTAGAAGAGCCACACCATATTCAATAGCTGTGTCCATGAACTAAGATACCTCACCTACACAAATGGTATGTGTCAGCTAAACTCAGTGGATCAGTCCAGACCTAATGTCTCTGACCAGTGAGTGACCCGACACCTTGGCTAAGTTTATGACAGGGCAGCTGTTCTCGGTGGACACACAGAATGTCTCCAAAAGTCTATTGCTGGCAGAGAAGCATTCACTCACACGTACAGTACATACACTCATTCACTGATATCCTACATCTGTCTGACAAAGCTCTGCTGTTGAGGTGTCAATATGACACCCTCTCTGCAGAAGAGGCAGCCATTTTTAAATAGCTTGCACACAGTCTCTCTGCCTGCAGAATAGACTATAGACAAGCTGGCAACAGCTGTCGTAAAAGGTCGTAAACCTCCTAGAATATTCCTAAACCACACACTACCCAACTAAAATTTAGTCAAATAGAGATAAAATTCATACTTACAAACTTGCAATGACCCAATGCCACCTTTCTCCGTGGCATTCCTTCTGTTCCTTCTTTCTTTTGCACAAAGATTCCTAAAGTTGATTTATCTAGAAATAAATCTATCAATTTCCTAAATTACCCCATTAAATGCGCACATGACAATAGCCCATTAAATTTCAAACCCCAGAAATGAATACGTGTGTAAAGAGAAATTATAATTTGGCAGATTTTCAGTATTAAGGACTTAAACTAAAGGTGACTGTAACAGGGCTCTTCACACACTGGTGTCAAAAGCTAGGCCGCAGCTATAAATAGCTCACCAGCCTTGCGGCTAATACAGCAGACCTCAAAGAGAGACAGAATACTCCACAAATTTAGATCTTAACCTTAATAACAACACTAAAACAACAGTTAACAAGTAGTATTATAACAGTTCTTTTATCCTACACTGTAACTTAAAATAACACAACTTAAAACTTCATTAGACTTGTGCATGCGTGTCTTCACTGCCCATGCCACAACCTCTTAATTCCTCAACAAACTCATCAAATACAAAGAAGTAACTTATAAAAACCATTAGTCAAACTATTCTTATCTTCCTCATGTTATGTGTCGTGTCAGAAGGCAAATTGCATCTTTAAATGCATTTTCTAGCAGCAGCTGACATGTGCTCTCTGTCCTACTTGGAAATGACCAAATGGCCTCTAGTCACATGGTCAACTGATGTCACATCTCCAGTGACCTCCCACGGGACAGGAGAACACCTCCTTGAAGTAATCTGTAATACTTGATCAAATCAATTAAGCCACTTGATAACTCACAAAAGTCAGTCAAATCACAATTTAAACTGTAAGTTAAACATATCAATTCAACTCACCAATCCTGGAAAGCACTTTACTGAAAACAGATAGATCGCTAGGAACTTTTGAAATGGACCATTAAACAATTTCTGAACAAAATTATTTATCCAAAATTATTTAAATTATCTAATAAACTCTCCTGGCTGGCTCGCCAAATATGTTGTAACTTTTTTATTAACCCACATTGCTAATTAAGATTATTAGCTGGGCCAACAAAATAGTCCATAACCCAATTTAATTAATAACACTTAATCTGGACTAAACGCCAGTTGCACAATAGATAACCACCTGCCGCTATCTGACTTGTGTATGTTTGCCAATTTACTACTTAATAATTAATAATATAGAAGTACTTGGGTATTAATTATCACTACTACATACTTAGTTATTATTTAGTTAATTGGACTCAATCAGCCATAAGCATACATTACCCATCTTTGTGCAGGAGAACAGAGAAGGAAACAGGAAGCCAGGAAATGTCAGGAGAGATAAATGCCATTGCCATTAAGATAGTTTATTGATACATTGCAATTGAGAGAGCATAGTAACTAAGTTATTACAGTTAACCCTTAGAATACCATAGTATAGCATAACCTAGTGCTTTTAGCATCAGGGCTTTAGCGCCCATCTGCCAAGCACCAAGCGCATCCCCCAGCTCTTCTCTTGAACCCCCGCAAGGGCCAACAACTTTATACTCAGAAGTGACATCACATCATGTAACAAACATGGTCAAAGCATCAGTGCATACAAGAATACACAAGTCCTAGTCAGTTTAGAGTCTCATCTGATTGGCTTTTAGAAGAACCACACCATATTCAATAGCTGTGTCCATGAACTAAGATACCTTACCTACACAAATGGTATGTGTCAGCTAAACTCAGTGGATCAGTCCAGACCTAATGTCTCTGACCAGTGAGTGACCCGACACCTTGGCTAAGTTTATGACAGGGCAGCTGTTCTCGGTGGACACACAGAATGTCTCCAAAAGTCTATTGCTGGCAGAGAAGCACATTTGAAGGCAAAACATCTCTAAAATAACGATATTCTACATACAAGATATTATCTGTTATTTTCCAATAAATAATTGTAAATATTATTGAAGAAATGTTGTCTCAAAACTCACAACACTTCTCTGCAATATCTTACAATGGTGCAATGGAAACTCTGTCCTTTTGTATGACAGTGGTGACACTGGGAGAGTGTGGTGATCATGCAATGCATCTCCTTGCAAAATATTCCCACCACACAGCTGAGTGCACGATTGGAACAAGCAGGAGATTGAGCACAACAATAAGCAAAAGGGGGTGGTGGAAGTAGGGTATTGGGTGTGTACTCTGTGGCCATTACATGAAAAAATGGTGCCTTTTTATACAAAGGATAATAATACAATGGGGAAGAAAATGAAGTAAAATGTTTTGCTGACAAACAAAAGACAAGAATGAGGGAACAGAGGAGGGGGAGCGGGTGAGAGTTGTCAAAGCATAAAAACTCCTTAAAGCGACATTCCAAATCCATTTTTGTCGAAAAGGAAGAAAGGAGTTGCACACAAGAGCTGAATGCAAAATCAAGAATGCATTAAACAAAGCCCGTCTTAACAGAGCTCACCCACTTCTCAAATATCAGAGCAGAGTTTATCCGGTTTATCTACTCTGCAGTGCACTTAACGTAGGCTACCTATTTAAATATCTCTTTGCCCTAAGGGGCAAAACATACCAAGGCGGAACGGAACGGTCGCGGGTTTCGGCCGGCGTGTTTTTCTCTGCCTTTCACACTGACAGCGTCGGCGTGCGCGGCCAGTCCTGTAAAAAAAAACACACAGCTAAAGCTAGCGTGCTACTTTGCCATTCATTTGAATGAGACACCACCGGTTGCCGGCGTGAAAAATACGCTCGAGTTCTATTTTCCAAATGCAGCGCAGCGCGGAGCCGGCTCCCGCGCCGCTGACGCCCGACTACCGCCGGTTGGTGTGTAAGGACAGATAGGTTTCAATGTATTTTCACCGACGCCGGTAAAAAACCTCAGGGGTCTTACACACCAGGGCGGTAAAGCGTCCCGGAACTCGAGCGTATTTTTCACGCCGGGGACCGGCGGTGTCTCATTCAAATGAATGTCAAAGTAGCATGCTAGCTTTGGCT
>NC_085861.1:7256977-7279477 GCF_034702125.1 Engraulis encrasicolus
GCATGCTTTCATTTCTTCTGCTGTATGATGCAGTCACACTGTCTCACTTGCAATGCAGTGTGCTGTTATTAATGGTTAACCACTTTATTTGAAAATGTTGCCATATAAAATAGATCTACAAAATGTATAAAAATCTACAGCTGATCTACAAATTTACAAGTGATTCGCGTGGAAGAGGAAGTGGGAAGCAAGAAGTTGTCTGACCAGTTCTGGGGCAAACACAAACCCCTACTGTATTGTACACCACAATATAAAGGGCATGGGTTATGCAAAATGCTGAAAATGACAACAACAGGCTATAGCTTCACAAAATTCAAGCAAAGAGTCATAATTCAGGCAAAGAGTACATATTCAGTCATGCATGGTCTGCAGAGGCAGGTAAACATTGCTGAATCTAGACCTTTCAAGGGAATAGCAATGAGATCTTTCCTGATAGCAACTGGAATGCAGTGTGGCTGTGAATCCAGTCTCTCTCTCTCTCTCTCTCTCTCTCTCTCTCTCTCTCTCTCTCTCTCTCTCTCACGCGCGCACGCACACACACACGCACAGAGAAACGCGCACACACACGTAGGCACACATATGCACTCGCATGCTGGTGTCCACACGCACATGCACACGCACGCACACACACACACACACACACACACACACACACACACACACACACACACACACACACACACACACACACATGCATGCACACACACGAGCAGTGCTCCACCTGGTGGTGGTAAAGTGCCCTCACGCTCAAACTCTGTATCTGTCTCGGTCTCTGTCTCTGCCTGTGTCTCTCTCTCTCTCTCACACACACACACACACCAATATTAGACCACCTCTGACCTCTTCCCTGTGATAATACCAACATTTTGTTTTGATAAATTACAGTAAAGTGGCAGTGTCTCCTTTTGCCTCTACAGTGCTTTCGGATATTTATATTATTTTTATATATATATATATATATATATATATATATATATATATATATATATTTATTTTTTAAATTATCCTTTTACGTATAAACATGACATGGATGAAAATAAAAACTCTATTGTGATAGGTGCATTGTAGCCCTAGCCCTGAAATGAGCATTCTAAAACTCTGTTTACCTGTAAACAGGAGGTCAACACCAGTGTTTTCAAAAATATCCAGAAACATGTAAACAGCCTCTAACTGCCAGTATAGAGTAACACTAATGGAACATTTCTCAAGCCGTCTATGCAGTTCTTGTATGCTTTGTGTGTCAGTAAATTTCTGTTCATACAAAATATTAGCAATATATTTTTAGTCAAGAAAACATGACATAATTTTGTAAGCGTTGGTTAAAAAAAAGTGTTGCAATGAAAGACCATTAAAATCGTCCACTATTAGGTTGTGGATATCTGTGAAATGCTTAACATAGGTAGCGGTGGCTAAGATCTTGTGAGGTGGTGCCTTGCGACGCACAATTTTACCTTCGCCGGTGTTATGGGGCTCTCTGTTGACCACTTCATGCAAGGCAAGGTGAGTCAGTCAGAATCATAAAAGCTTGAGGTAGCAAGATAACGGAAAGGGGAGTCAAAATACGGATGGAATACAATGCGTATCAACCTACTGTGGAAACCATGCCATTTCTTTGCAAACGTATCAGAAAAAAATCAGAGGACAAATGATGAGGACATAGTGCTAAATATGGGTTGTTACTAATAGCCTACCCTATAATCAGGATCAGAAATTATATATCTGCCTGGCAGCGTTTAGAAGTTGTGACTCGAGGGAATTAAACAGGCTTCAGCAATAGCGAACAGAAGGCAAATCTCGGCTGAAAATTATACTGCGAGTCACCATTACATTGATAGTCGAGGTTCGCCCAAATGAGGTTTATCCATTTTTTGGTGATGCTGTAGGCTTAATTGTGATGTGGAATGCGGGCTCTCCAACTTCTCACTTAGCCTGCTGATTGTAATGATTGGGAAGTGTGAAGGTCGGACCTTACTTTGCTATTATTGGAACATACTGGCTCGGGATGAGCAGGAGTGACTTTAGTGCCCGTGCCGTTTCCACTGTGCGCGCACTGTTGCGAGATTCCCATAATCGGCATGACTTTGGGCAGGGGATGTTTTAATTGTTATTTTTATGTTTGCTTGAGAAGGAGATGTCAGATTTTAAAAACCCACGATGAATAGGCTATTTATCTATTGAGCTACCGATTGGAACTGTGATTTGCGGTGCAAGGAGCGCACATGAGAGGGGAAACTCTTCTGATTATTTTTAAGTAACTCAATGGCCTAGCCCTAAATATATCGCAGATATGCTACAGTAATATCATCCAATTAGGAGTCTTAGTTCTTCAGTGTCTTTTCTACTAAAATCCATACAAGGTGAAATGGCATTTAGCCATTATGCTGCCAAATGATGAAACAAGCTTCCTGTTCAAATTACTGTACCTGTAGAGCTGCCCTAACAGTAGGCCTAGGCTATCATGTTTTGACAAAAAAAAGCTTCATTGTCATCTGGCTTTGTATCTACTCTGTATAATACTTCCTATACTTTATTATAATATTTTCCTCTCTCTTTTTCTTTCCTCTCAATCACATAAGAACTATGCCAACCATTAGGGTGCATATGACACACAGTAGGCTACCAATCACAAGGATTACCTATGTAGGTAATGTAAGTTAGATTTCGTGGGGGAAAATTTAATGTCATGACTTGTGGGTAGTCCTTCATTGAGTGAACTGTTATTTAAAATTGAAAGCCTTTTGAAAACAAAATTTCAAATCTAAAATAGAAATGGAACGCTTACTCTGTCAGGTACTTCTGTCAGGTACCACTGTCAGCACCAGGGGCCAGGCCCACCTAAAGATCATAAGCTAAAATCGCCCCTGTACCTAGGTTGATTATACTTTGTATATTAACATCATTATATTCACATTGAAAAAAATATAGTGCTGTGTGCAGCCGAAAAAGGACTGTATGATATGGGAGCTGGATCAGGTATACAGCACGGACGGAATCACGGAATGTGGACATTAAAACGGAATTTGGTTATAAACGCGGAATTGCACGGAATTTGCTCATTTCTTATGATAAAATTAAAAATCCATTATTTTCGTCATCATTTATCAGTCTAAAAGACATTTCAAACACAAAATATGGCCACGATATCATATCTGGCCCACGCGAGGTGATGCGCAAAAGTTCTATGCAGATCCATGTCAGCGCATGTTGACAGTGAACGCATCTCTCTCCCAAGCGGCGTTTCCGATTGTCTCCCGCGTCCTAACACTGGCCGTCAGAGCATTGAAGAAATCTTAATACTCAACAGCACTCAAATTTTGCCTAGTAGAACAGGTGAGGTCAGGCATAAACGCGTTGTCCTGACCGTCTGTTACCAAGACAATGCGATGCGACACAGAAAAGACGGGCGGCTCTCCACTGCACTTTAATAAACAGTGGAATCATCCGACGCGAGGCACGAGTTTGGAGTTTGTTACAACAGACGTGACCGCTGTAAAATAAAAACTGATCAGGCAATGCTTTGATCATGTCTTGTTAACTTTGTTGGCCACGGAGCATAGTGACTAAAAAAAGTTAGCAACAACTTTGAAAAGGGTCAAGTCATCATCAGAAGAAAACGGCCGTCTTGTAAAACATGTTTGTGTGAAACGGTACACGGTAGGGACTTTGTGAGGCTATTTATTTAATGCCTACATATAACGTGACCAAAAATGTCTCTAATGTAGCTGCACGTTGCAATATACTGCTATCTGACAGTTATTTTCATTGTTGGCCCAGTCTTGGCCCAGTGACTGCAATCTGACAGTTATTATTAGGCTATTATGTGTTGGGCCGGTTCTGGCCCAGAGACTGTAAAATGACTCAATTTTCTGTTGACCCTGAATGGTTCTCTGCGTGTGCGTCCGAGTGGGTGATCAGTGGCTGTGTTTGGAGGGAGGCTGCAGTTTGGGCCTGCTTTCTCAAGGACTCAGGACTCGGGTAAACAACAACAACCATTTTTAAATTCCTTACTTTAACAGGCAAACGTTTACTATTTCATTTCCAAGGCTTATTTTAGTGAGGTTTAGTTTGACAAAAGTGAGGGGGATGGAGTTAGGGGATGCAATGTTAGGGGATGCAATGTAGTTGCGGAGGATCGAGTGGTGGTGGGAGCATACAGTTTACGTTGTTGGCGGTATATATCACAATCATCACATGATCATCTGAAATTATATGACCAAGATACTTAACTTCCTTACACACCATAAGTGGGCTACCACCCAAATAAAAAAAAAAACATTAAAAACACATAAAACACAACATAGCTTCTAGTCATAGGTCCATAAGCTGTTAGTAACTCTAATAAATATATTAAGCTAATAAAAAGTTTAAATATTCCTCAGTGGTATTAAAAAAGACGTTTTCATTCTCTGTAGATGTGTGCGGTCTACTTTTCTCCCCTTTTGGCAGTGCTATAGAAGGAGAGAGAGTGTTTATATTTGTTTCTCAAGTAGCAAGGCATTCTGAAACGTCTTCCAGAAGGAAGAACCTCATATTCCTGATTCAACACATGTGGAGGATCTGGAGCAATCTTGTCTACCCTTCTGAATGTATGTTCAGTGCAACTGTCCAAGAAGAGTCCCTCCATGGCCTATACCAGTTTGGAGCAAATGTTCAGGAAGTATCCTGAGTATCCTGTTTTTCAATTGGATTGAGAGGCCACAGAACCAGACTGCCTCCATATATTGTAGAATACAGTCCTAGGAAAAAGTTTGTACATCCTTTGAAATTTCTGTCAAAATTGGTCATAAAACATGGTCTGATCTTCCCAGAAATCCCAAGAAGGAACAAACAGAGTCTGATTTAACTAATTTCATCCAAACATTTACATGTTTTCATATTTTGATTGGCCATAAGATGTAAACATTCACAGGACAGCAAGGCATAAGTAAGTACACCCTGTCACGAACAGAAGAGGACCCAAGAGCGCAAGTTCAAATTCAGAGTTCTTTATTGAAGGTTTCGGGGGGGAAGAGGAGTGAGATGATCGTGAGGTCTTGGGAGGTTCCAGTTCCAGGGGTGCTAGGAGTGCCAGGGGTGTCAGGGGTTCCAGGGGTGCTTGGGGCTCTGGGGTTTTTCAGGGTCCTGTGGGTTACCTGGGCTCCGGGGGTCACCAAATGTCCGGGGGTGTCCAGTCCAAGTGCTTAGTGTGTGTGTGTCCCAGTGATGGAGCGGCGTATCGGGCTGAGGGTGGTGAAGCGTCTGGGCTCGCTCATCTGGTGGTCGGTGACCTGGGGGAACACACACACAACAGCAATATGAATGGCAGGCAGAAGTACAGATCAGGGCTGGGCAAATATCGTGGTGAGAGACAGAAGGCAGAATCGAGTTACCGGAGGGGCTGAAGATCGGAGAGTAGTCGAGATCCAGAAGGCAGGTCGGGATAGTCGGGGCAGTAGAACAAGGAGGCAGTCAAGAAAGGATTGGTATCACAAACAGGAGTCAGAGCGCAGACAGGCAGGTTACTGGTCCGGGTTTGAAGACGATCTGACAGGGCTTGACTGAAAAACAGAGCTTGATATACTGGGAGAGGTTAGTGGGGAAATGCAGTGCAGCTGGCAGAGTAATTAGAACATAGTGAGGCAAGGTGAGGATGGTGAGTGGGAAATGCAGTGCAGCTGGCCAGGTAACAAGAGCAGAGCAGGGCGGAGCCAGGTGGAGCTCGTTAGGCAGAGTAGGGAGAGAGTGAGCAGAGTGGCAGAGAATTGAATGCAATTAAGGTTGCTACCAGGGAGAGAGAGTGCTCATGACAGGACCCCCCCTCCAAGGGACGGCCCCAGAAGTCCCAAGAACAACATCATGCCGGGAGGGTGGAGGGGAGCAGGCGGCGGGTCAGAACTCCTCCGAGCGGTCCGAGTGAATATCCTCATCCTCAGAAGGAGCTGGAGGGTCACGGTCGGGAGACAGGACAGGCACTGAGACAGGAGCAGGGTCAGGCACAGGACAGGAAGCAGGGCGGGCAGGACGGCTAGGGACCCCTCTTGGACGGCCCCTACGGATTGCAGGCTGATCAGGATGTAGTCGGTGGAAGTCAGTGATGAGGGTCCGGTCCACTATCCTCCTGGCCGGGATCCAGGTCCTCTCCTCTGGACCATATCCCTCCCAGTCAACGAGGTACTGGAGACCCCTACCCCTTCGCCTAGAGCGGAGCAGCCGCCGGACGGTGAAGACAGGACCGCCATCCACGAGGCGCGGAGGAGGTGGCGCCGGAGCTGCAGGGACCAGGGGACTTTCATGGACCGGCTTGACCTTGGAGACGTGGAAGGTGGGGTGGACCCGCATGGAAGCGGGCAACTGAAGCCGGACCGCCGTTGGACTGATGACTTTCTGCACAGGAAAAGGACCAATGAAGCGAGGGGCCAGCTTTCGTGATTCAACCCGCAGCGGCAGATCCCGGGCAGACAGCCAGACCTTCTGACCAACCCGGTAAGTAGGTGCTGGGGTCCTCCGTCGGTTGGCACCGACGGCGTAGCTGGTTCCAGACTTCAGGAGCACAGTGCGAGCTTGGGCCCAAGTGCGGCGGCAGCGGCGGGCATACGCAAGAGCAGACGGACAGGTGGCATCCGCTTCCTGGCTGGCAAACAGTGGAGGTTGATACCCGTAGACACACTGAAAGGGGGAGAGCCCGGTGGAGGAACTGGTGAGTGAATTATGGGCATATTCCACCCAGAGCAGGTGTTGAGCCCAGGCCCGGGGATTTTGGGAGGCCACACACCTCAGTGCCTTCTCCAGCTCCTGGTTCATGCGTTCAGTCTGGCCGTTTGACTGCGGGTGGAATCCAGACGATAGGCTGGCGGTGGCCCCAAGGAGATGACAGAACTCCTTCCAAAAGGTTGCTGAGAATTGCGGGCCCCGGTCTGACACTATATCCTGGGGTAGGCCATGGATACGAAACACATGTTCCAGGACCACCTGGGCGGTCTCCTTAGCAGAGGGTAGTTTGGGGAAGGGCACGAAGTGGGTCATCTTACTAAAGCGGTCAACAATGGTAAGGATGACTGTGTGTCCGTCAGAGGGCGGAAGGCCCGTAACAAAGTCCAGTGAAACGTGGGACCAGGGTCTCTTTGGTATGAGTAGGGGTTGCAGCAACCCAGCAGGAGGCTGGTTGGGGGTCTTGTTTCGGTTACAAGTGGGACAAGCTCGGATGAATTCTCGGACATCCCGTCTCATCCGCCGCCACCAGAACCGCTGGCGGACCAGATGAAGGGTGCGAGTGATGCCGGGATGACAGGCCAGACGGGATTCGTGCCCCCACTGAATCACAGGTGACCTGAGATTTGCTGGAACAAACAGACGGTTGGGGGCGCTGGTGCTTGGGCCTGGCTGGTCCCGAAGAGCCTCCATGACCTGCTTCTCGATCTCCCAGGTGAGGGCGGCTACGACAAAGTGGCTGGGAAGAATGGGGGCTGTCATGGCGGTGGTCTCGTCCTTCTGAAACATCCGGGAAAGGGCATCAGGTTTGATGTTGCGAGATCCCGGGCGGTAGGAGAGCGTGAAATTGAAGCGGGTAAAGAACAGAGACCATTGCTGTTGACGGGAGTTCAGCCTCCTGGCTGTTTGGATATACTCCAGGTTTTTGTGGTCTGTCCACACTACGAATGGTTCCTTTGACCCCTCTAACCAGTGCCGCCATTCTTCAAGGGCGAGCTTGACAGCCAACAGCTCGCGGTTCCCAATGTCGTAGTTGCATTCGGCAGGGGTTAGCCGACGGGAGTAGAAGGCACAGGGGTGCATCTTGCCATCCTCAGCTGCTCTTTGAGAAAGCACTGCACCCACTCCCACGTCCGAAGCATCTACCTCCACCACAAACTGCCTTGCTGCATCTGGCATCTGGAGGATGGGAGCAGAAGTGAAACGTGTCTTGAGGATATTGAAGGCCTTATCAGCAGCTGATGTCCATTGGTACGGTTGTTTAGTGCTGGTTAGCGCCGTGAGGGGTGCAGCCACTGTGCTATAGTTTCTGATGAATCTCCTATAAAAGTTTGCAAAGCCCAGGAACTGTTGCAACTTTTTCCGAGACTCAGGAACTGGCCAGGAAGTGACAGCCGACACCTTCGTGAGATCCATCTGAATGCTGCCCTCGGTCACCACATACCCCAGGAATGAAACGGTCTTGGCATGGAACTCGCACTTCTCTGCCTTCACGAAAAGAGAGTTCTCCAGCAGGCGGCGCAGGACCAACTGGACGTGGTGCGTGTGTTCTGACAGAGTCTTTGAGAATATTAAAATATCGTCAAGGTACACAAAGACGAACGTATTTAGCATGTCCCTGAGGATATCATTCACTAGGGCTTGAAAAACTGCTGGGGCATTGGTGAGGCCGAAGGGCATGACGAGATATTCATAGTGGCCGGTTGGTGTGTTGAACGCTGTCTTCCATTCGTCTCCCTCCCTCATCCGCACCAGATGGTAGGCATTGCGAAGGTCCAGCTTTGTGAATACGGTGGCTCCCTGCAGCAGTTCGAAGGCAGACGAAAGTAAGGGCAGTGGGTAGCGATTCTTAACCGTGATGTCGTTCAGGCCCCGGTAATCTATGCATGGACGAAGAGAACCGTCCTTCTTGCCGACAAAGAAGAATCCCGCTCCTGCGGGGGAAGATGACGGTCTAATTATCCCGGCGGCAAGAGAGTCATTAATGTAGTCCTCCATGGCCTTTCTTTCCGGGGCTGACAGTGAATACAGACGACCCTTGGGAGGTGCTGTGCCAGGCAGGAGATCAATCGCGCAGTCATAGGGTCTGTGTGGGGGTAGAGATGTCGCCTTGGATTTGTTGAACACCTCTTTCAGGCTGTGGTAACAGGCCGGAACATTGGATATGTCGGGGGTAGCGCTAGGTCTTTCCCGGTGAACGGGCAGGGTGGCCCCCCTTAAACAGGTCTGGTGACAACTCCTTCCCCATTCACGGACTGTTCCTGTCTCCCAGTCAATGTGGGGGTTGTGCTGACGGAGCCACGGGTATCCAAGAATGAGTGGTTGGCCAGGTGAGTGTAGGAGGTGAAACTGGATGGACTCCTGGTGGTTTCCTGACAGCAGGATTGTCACAGGGGCGGACAATGTATGAGTCTTGTCAGAAAGCTGAAGGCGGAGATGAAGCAGGGTTTTTCGGATGGAGGGAGACTGAAGATTTGTTGAGCTCACCCGGATCTCCCCTACACCTGGTGAGCTGCGGCTTTTGCCGGACAAGTGGCGACACGGTGATTTTCACCACCACAGTAGAGGCAAAGGTTGGAGCTTAGACGGCGCCGACGCTCCTCGGGAGTCAGAGAGGCACGGCCAATCTCCATGGGCTCAGGCTGATTGAGTTGGCTTTGGGACTTGACAGGCAGGGGCTGGACAGAGGCGGTATCGACCCGAGTGCGGATGGCAGGTTGACTGAGACGGCCCTTCTCCCTCCTCCGGGTCTGTATACGGCGGTCAATGCGGACGGCAAGGTCAATGGCGGCATCAAGCGTTGAGGGCGGGTCATGGGAAACAAGCTCGTCTTTGATATAGTCCGCCAGGCTATGGAGGAAGGCTTGCACCAGTGCCTCTGGGTTAAACGAGCTCTGACTGGCCAGGGTACGAAAGTCAATGGAGAAGTCTGCCACTGTCCGATTGCCCTGACGGATGGTGAGCAGAGCTTGTGACGCTTCGGCTGTTGGCGAGCCTAGGTCAAAGACCTTTAACATCTCCTCCTCAAAGGCACTGAAGGAGGCACAGGCTGGGGTTTGCCGGTCGAATTCCGCCGTTCCCCACAACCGGGCTCGACCGGTGAGATGTGTGATGACATACCCCACCTTGGCTCCCTCTGTTGAGAAAGTCCTGGGCTGTAGTGCAAACTGGATTCGGCAGCTGCTCAAGAATGGTCTTACTTGCTTCTGGTTGCCATCAAAACGTTCCGGGTTCCCAATCTTTGGTTCAGGAGTGTGGGGATCTGGTGGCAGCACTGCCGGGCCTGCAGCATTGGGACCTCCAGCGGAGGGATGAAGGAGTGTCGGTGGTACAGGAACAGAAGGACCAGGGGGGGGTGCAGGTGGAGTAGCCGGGTTTGAGAGTAGCTGCAGGGCTTGGGCTAGATGTTGTTGCTGCAGTTGGAACTGTTGCTGTTGTAGCTCAAACTGCTGCTGCTGCTGCTGAAGCTGTTGCTGTTGCTGCTGGATCTGTTGTTGCTGCTGGTTGAATTGCTGTTGTTGTTGGTTGCCTAGCTGGAGAAGGGAAGCGATGTCGCCAGCCATCCGATTGATGTCTCCCTCAGTGCGTTCCAGTCGCTGTAGGGCAGTCATCTCTGGCTCTTCCTCCATCGTGGTTAGGGAGTGCGCTGGGTCCATGATGGTCAGATCGTTCTGTCACGAACAGAAGAGGACCCAAGAGCGCAAGTTCAAATTCAGAGTTCTTTATTGAAGGTTTCGGGGGGGAAGAGGAGTGAGATGATCGTGAGGTCTTGGGAGGTTCCAGTTCCAGGGGTGCTAGGAGTGCCAGGGGTGTCAGGGGTTCCAGGGGTGCTTGGGGCTCTGGGGTTTTTCAGGGTCCTGTGGGTTACCTGGGCTCCGGGGGTCACCAAATGTCCGGGGGTGTCCAGTCCAAGTGCTTAGTGTGTGTGTCCCCCAGTGATGGAGCGGCGTATCGGGCTGAGGGTGGTGAAGCGTCTGGGCTCGCTCATCTGGTGGTCGGAGACCTGGGGGAACACACACACAACAGCAATATGAATGGCAGGCAGAAGTACAGATCAGGGCTGGGCAAATATCGTGGTGAGAGACAGAAGGCAGAATCGAGTTACCGGAGGGGCTGAAGATCGGAGAGTAGTTGAGATCCAGAAGGCAGGTCGGGATAGTCGGGGCAGTAGAACAAGGAGGCAGTCAAGAAAGGATTGGTATCACAAACAGGAGTCAGAGCGCAGACAGGCAGGTTACTGATCCGGGTTTGAAGACGATCTGACAGGGCTTGGCTGAAAAACAGAGCTTGATATACTGGGAGAGGTTAGTGGGGAAATGCAGTGCAGCTGGCAGAGTAATTAGAACATAGTGAGGCAAGGTGAGGATGGTGAGTGGGAAATGCAGTGCAGCTGGCCAGGTAACAAGAGCAGAGCAGGGCGGAGCCAGGTGGAGCTCGTTAGGCAGAGTAGGGAGAGAGTGAGCAGAGTGGCAGAGAATTGAATGCAATTAAGGTTGCTACCAGGGAGAGAGAGAGTGCTCATGACAGGACCCCCCCTCCAAGGGACGGCCCCAGAAGTCCCAAGAACAACATCATGCCGGGAGGGTGGAGGGGAGCAGGCGGCGGGTCAGAACTCCTCCGAGCGGTCCGAGTGAATATCCTCATCCTCAGAAGGAGCTGGAGGGTCACGGTCGGGAGACAGGACAGGCACTGAGACAGGAGCAGGGTCAGGTACAGGACAGGAAGCAGGGCGGGCAGGACGGCTAGGGACCCCTCTTGGACGGCCCCTACGGATTGCAGGCTGATCAGGATGTAGTCGGTGGAAGTCAGTGATGAGGGTCCGGTCCACTATCCTCCTGGCCGGGATCCAGGTCCTCTCCTCTGGACCATATCCCTCCCAGTCAACGAGGTACTGGAGACCCCTACCCCTTCGCCTAGAGCGGAGCAGCCGCCGGACGGTGAAGACAGGACCGCCATCCACGAGGCGCGGAGGAGGTGGCGCCGGAGCTGCAGGGACCAGGGGACTTTCATGGACCGGCTTGACCTTGGAGACGTGGAAGGTGGGGTGGACCCGCATGGAAGCGGGCAACTGAAGCCGGACCGCCGTTGGACTGATGACTTTCTGCACAGGAAAAGGACCAATGAAGCGAGGGGCCAGCTTTCGTGATTCAACCCGCAGCGGCAGATCCCGGGCAGACAGCCAGACCTTCTGACCAACCCGGTAAGTAGGTGCTGGGGTCCTCCGTCGGTTGGCACCGACGGCGTAGCTGGTTCCAGACTTCAGGAGCACAGTGCGAGCTTGGGCCCAAGTGCGGCGGCAGCGGCGGGCATACGCAAGAGCAGACGGACAGGTGGCATCCGCTTCCTGGCTGGCAAACAGTGGAGGTTGATACCCGTAGACACACTGAAAGGGGGAGAGCCCGGTGGAGGAACTGGTGAGTGAATTATGGGCATATTCCACCCAGAGCAGGTGTTGAGCCCAGGCCCGGGGATTTTGGGAGGCCACACACCTCAGTGCCTTCTCCAGCTCCTGGTTCATGCGTTCAGTCTGGCCGTTTGACTGCGGGTGGAATCCAGACGATAGGCTGGCGGTGGCCCCAAGGAGATGACAGAACTCCTTCCAAAAGGTTGCTGAGAATTGCGGGCCCCGGTCTGACACTATATCCTGGGGTAGGCCATGGATACGAAACACATGTTCCAGGACCACCTGGGCGGTCTCCTTAGCAGAGGGTAGTTTGGGAAGGGGCACGAAGTGGGTCATCTTACTAAAGCGGTCAACAATGGTAAGGATGACTGTGTGTCCGTCAGAGGGCGGAAGGCCCGTAACAAAGTCCAGTGAAACGTGGGACCAGGGTCTCTTTGGTATGAGTAGGGGTTGCAGCAACCCAGCAGGAGGCTGGTTGGGGGTCTTGTTTCGGTTACAAGTGGGACAAGCTCGGATGAATTCTCGGACATCCCGTCTCATCCGCCGCCACCAGAACCGCTGGCGGACCAGATGAAGGGTGCGAGTGATGCCGGGATGACAGGCCAGACGGGATTCGTGCCCCCACTGAATCACAGGTGACCTGAGATTTGCTGGAACAAACAGACGGTTGGGGGCGCTGGTGCTTGGGCCTGGCTGGTCCCGAAGAGCCTCCATGACCTGCTTCTCGATCTCCCAGGTGAGGGCGGCTACGACAAAGTTGCTGGGAAGAATGGGGGCTGTCATGGCGGTGGTCTCGTCCTTCTGAAACATCCGGGAAAGAGCATCAGGTTTGATGTTGCGAGATCCCGGGCGGTAGGAGAGCGTGAAATTGAAGCGCGTAAAGAACAGAGACCACCGCTGTTGACGGGAGTTCAGCCTCCTGGCTGTTTGGATATACTCCAGGTTTTTGTGGTCTGTCCACACTACGAATGGTTCCTTTGACCCCTCTAACCAGTGCCGCCATTCTTCAAGGGCGAGCTTGACAGCCAACAGCTCGCGGTTCCCAATGTCGTAGTTGCATTCGGCAGGGGTTAGCCGACGGGAGTAGAAGGCACAGGGGTGCATCTTGCCATCCTCAGCTGCTCTTTGAGAAAGCACTGCACACACTCCCACATCCGAAGCATCTACCTCCACCACAAACTGCCTTGCTGCATCTGGCATCTGGAGGATGGGAGCAGAAGTGAAACGTGTCTTGAGGATATTGAAGGCCTTATCAGCAGCTGATGTCCATTGGTACGGTTGTTTAGTGCTGGTTAGCGCCGTGAGGGGTGCAGCCACTGTGCTATAGTTTCTGATGAATCTCCTATAAAAGTTTGCAAAGCCCAGGAACTGTTGCAACTTTTTCCGAGACTCAGGAACTGGCCAGGAAGTGACAGCCGACACCTTCGTGAGATCCATCTGAATGCTGCCCTCGGTCACCACATACCCCAGGAATGAAACGGTCTTGGCATGGAACTCGCACTTCTCTGCCTTCACGAAAAGAGAGTTCTCCAGCAGGCGGCGCAGGACCAACTGGACGTGGTGCGTGTGTTCTGACAGAGTCTTTGAGAATATTAAAATATCGTCAAGGTACACAAATACGAACGTATTTAGCATGTCCCTGAGGATATCATTCACTAGGGCTTGAAAAACTGCTGGGGCATTGGTGAGGCCGAAGGGCATGACGAGATATTCATAGTGGCCGGTTGGTGTGTTGAACGCTGTCTTCCATTCGTCTCCCTCCCTCATCCGCACCAGATGGTAGGCATTGCGAAGGTCCAGCTTTGTGAATACGGTGGCTCCCTGCAGCAGTTCGAAGGCAGACGAAAGTAAGGGCAGTGGGTAGCGATTCTTAACCGTGATGTCGTTCAGGCCCCGGTAATCTATGCATGGACGAAGAGAACCGTCCTTCTTGCCGACAAAGAAGAATCCCGCTCCTGCGGGGGAAGATGACGGTCTAATTATCCCGGCGGCAAGAGAGTCATTAATGTAGTCCTCCATGGCCTTTCTTTCCGGGGCTGACAGTGAATACAGACGACCCTTGGGAGGTGCTGTGCCAGGCAGGAGATCAATCGCGCAGTCATAGGGTCTGTGTGGGGGTAGAGATGTCGCCTTGGATTTGTTGAACACCTCTTTCAGGCTGTGGTAACAGGCCGGAACATTGGATATGTCGGGGGTAGCGCTAGGTCTTTCCCGGTGAACGGGCAGGGTGGCCCCCCTTAAACAGGTCTGGTGACAACTCCTTCCCCATTCACGGACTGTTCCTGTCTCCCAGTCAATGTGGGGTTTGTGCTGACGGAGCCACGGGTATCCAAGAATGAGTGGTTGGCCAGGTGAGTGTAGGAGGTGAAACTGGATGGACTCCTGGTGGTTTCCTGACAGCAGGATTGTCACAGGGGCGGACAATGTATGAGTCTTGTCAGAAAGCTGAAGGCGGAGATGAAGCAGGGTTTTTCGGATGGAGGGAGACTGAAGATTTGTTGAGCTCACCCGGATCTCCCCTACACCTGGTGAGCTGCGGCTTTTGCCGGACAAGTGGCGACACGGTGATTTTCACCACCACAGTAGAGGCAAAGGTTGGAGCTTAGACGGCGCCGACGCTCCTCGGGAGTCAGAGAGGCACGGCCAATCTCCATGGGCTCAGGCTGATTGAGTTGGCTTTGGGACTTGACAGGCAGGGGCTGGACAGAGGCGGTATCGACCCGAGTGCGGATGGCAGGTTGACTGAGACGGCCCTTCTCCCTCCTCCGGGTCTGTATACGGCGGTCAATGCGGACGGCAAGGTCAATGGCGGCATCAAGCGTTGAGGGCGGGTCATGGGAAACAAGCTCGTCTTTGATATAGTCCGCCAGGCTATGGAGGAAGGCTTGCACCAGTGCCTCTGGGTTAAACGAGCTCTGACTGGCCAGGGTACGAAAGTCAATGGAGAAGTCTGCCACTGTCCGATTGCCCTGACGGATGGTGAGCAGAGCTTGTGACGCTTCGGCTGTTGGCGAGCCTAGGTCAAAGACCTTTAACATCTCCTCCTCAAAGGCACTGAAGGAGGCACAGGCTGGGGTTTGCCGGTCGAATTCCGCCGTTCCCCACAGCCGGGCCCGACCGGTGAGATGTGTGATGACATACCCCACCTTGGCTCCCTCTGTTGAGAAAGTCCTAGGCTGTAGTGCAAACTGGATTCGGCAGCTGCTCAAGAATGGTCTTACTTGCTTCTGGTTGCCATCAAAACGTTCCGGGTTCCCAATCTTTGGTTCAGGAGTGTGGGGATCTGGTGGCAGCACTGCCGGGCCTGCAGCATTGGGACCTCCAGCGGAGGGATGAAGGAGTGTCGGTGGTACAGGAACAGAAGGACCAGGGGGGGGTGCAGGTGGAGTAGCCGGGTTTGAGAGTAGCTGCAGGGCTTGGGCTAGATGTTGTTGCTGCAGTTGGAACTGTTGCTGTTGTAGCTCAAACTGCTGCTGCTGCTGCTGAAGCTGTTGCTGTTGCTGCTGGATCTGTTGTTGCTGCTGGTTGAATTGCTGTTGTTGTTGGTTGCCTAGCTGGAGAAGGGAAGCGATGTTACCAGCCATCCGATTTATGTCTCCCTCAGAGCGTTCCAGTCGCTGTAGGGCAGTCATCTCTGGCTCTTCTTCCATCGTGGTCAGGAAGTGCGCTGGGTCCATGATGGTCAGATCGTTCTGTCACGGACAGAAGAGGACCCAAGAGCGCAAGTTCAAATTCAGAGTTCTTTATTGTAGGTTTCAGGGGGGAAGAGGAGTGAGATGATCGTGAGGTCTTGGGAGGTTCCGGTTCCAGGGGTGCTAGGAGTGCCAGGGGTGTCAGGGGTTCCAGGGGTGCTTGGGGCTCTGGGGTTTTTCAGGGTCCTGTGGGTTACCTGGGCTCCGGGGTCACCAAATGTCCGGGGGTGTCCAGTCCAAGTGCTTAGTGTGTGTGTGTCCCAGTGATGGAGCGGCGTATCGGGCTGAGGGTGGTGAAGCGTCTGGGCTCGCTCATCTGGTGGTCGGTGACCTGGGGGAACACACACACAACAGCAATATGAATGGCAGGCAGAAGTACAGATCAGGGCTGGGCAAATATCGTGGTGAGAGACAGAAGGCAGAATCGAGTTACCGGAGGGGCTGAAGATCGGAGAGTAGTGGAGATCCAGAAGGCAGGTCGGGATAGTCGGGGCAGTAGAACAAGGAGGCAGTCAAGAAAGGATTGGTATCACAAACAGGAGTCAGAGCGCAGACAGGCAGGTTACTGATCCGGGTTTGAAGACGATCTGACAGGGCTTGGCTGAAAAACAGGGCTTGATATACTGGGAGAGGTTAGTGGGGAAATGCAGTGCAGCTGGCAGAGTAATTAGAACAGTAGAGGCAAGGTGAGGATGGTGAGTGGGAAATGCAGTGCAGCTGGCCAGGTAACAAGAGCAGAGCAGGGCGGAGCCAGGTGGAGCTCGTTAGGCAGAGTAGGGAGAGAGTGAGCAGAGTGGCAGAGAATTGAATGCAATTAAGGTTGCTACCAGGGAGAGAGAGTGCTCATGACAGGACCCCCCCTCCAAGGGACGGCCCCAGAAGTCCCAAGAACAACATCATGCCGGGAGGGTGGAGGGGAGCAGGCGGCGGGTCAGAACTCCTCCGAGCGGTCCGAGTGAATATCCTCATCCTCAGAAGGAGCTGGAGGGTCACGGTCGGGAGACAGGACAGGCACTGAGACAGGAGCAGGGTCAGGTACAGGACAGGAAGCAGGGCGGGCAGGACGGCTAGGGACCCCTCTTGGACGGCCCCTACGGATTGCAGGCTGATCAGGATGTAGTCGGTGGAAGTCAGTGATGAGGGTCCGGTCCACTATCCTCCTGGCCGGGATCCAGGTCCTCTCCTCTGGACCATATCCCTCCCAGTCAACGAGGTACTGGAGACCCCTACCCCTTCGCCTAGAGCGGAGCAGCCGCCGGACGGTGAAGACAGGACCGCCATCCACGAGGCGCGGAGGAGGTGGCGCCGGAGCTGCAGGGACCAGGGGACTTTCATGGACCGGCTTGACCTTGGAGACGTGGAAGGTGGGGTGGACCCGCATGGAAGCGGGCAACTGAAGCCGGACCGCCGTTGGACTGATGACTTTCTGCACAGGAAAAGGACCAATGAAGCGAGGGGCCAGCTTTCGTGATTCAACCCGCAGCGGCAGATCCCGGGCAGACAGCCAGACCTTCTGACCAACCCGGTAAGTAGGTGCTGGGGTCCTCCGTCGGTTGGCACCGACGGCGTAGCTGGTTCCAGACTTCAGGAGCACAGTGCGAGCTTGGGCCCAAGTGCGGCGGCAGCGGCGGGCATACGCAAGAGCAGACGGACAGGTGGCATCCGCTTCCTGGCTGGCAAACAGTGGAGGTTGATACCCGTAGACACACTGAAAGGGGGAGAGCCCGGTGGAGGAACTGGTGAGTGAATTATGGGCATATTCCACCCAGAGCAGGTGTTGAGCCCAGGCCCGGGGATTTTGGGAGGCCACACACCTCAGTGCCTTCTCCAGCTCCTGGTTCATGCGTTCAGTCTGGCCGTTTGACTGCGGGTGGAATCCAGACGATAGGCTGGCGGTGGCCCCAAGGAGATGACAGAACTCCTTCCAAAAGGTTGCTGAGAATTGCGGGCCCCGGTCTGACACTATATCCTGGGGTAGGCCATGGATACGAAACACATGTTCCAGGACCACCTGGGCGGTCTCCTTAGCAGAGGGTAGTTTGGGAAGGGGCACGAAGTGGGTCATCTTACTAAAGCGGTCAACAATGGTAAGGATGACTGTGTGTCCGTCAGAGGGCGGAAGGCCCGTAACAAAGTCCAGTGAAACGTGGGACCAGGGTCTCTTTGGTATGAGTAGGGGTTGCAGCAACCCAGCAGGAGGCTGGTTGGGGGTCTTGTTTCGGTTACAAGAGGGACAAGCTCGGATGAATTCTCGGACATCCCGTCTCATCCGCCGCCACCAGAACCGCTGGCGGACCAGATGAAGGGTGCGAGTGATGCCGGGATGACAGGCCAGACGGGATTCGTGCCCCCACTGAATCACAGGTGACCTGAGATTTGCTGGAACAAACAGACGGTTGGGGGCGCTGGTGCTTGGGCCTGGCTGGTCCCGAAGAGCCTCCATGACCTGCTTCTCGATCTCCCAGGTGAGGGCGGCTACGACAAAGTTGCTGGGAAGAATGGGGGCTGTCATGGCGGTGGTCTCGTCCTTCTGAAACATCCGGGAAAGAGCATCAGGTTTGATGTTGCGAGATCCCGGGCGGTAGGAGAGCGTGAAATTGAAGCGCGTAAAGAACAGAGACCACCGCTGTTGACGGGAGTTCAGCCTCCTGGCTGTTTGGATATACTCCAGGTTTTTGTGGTCTGTCCACACTACGAATGGTTCCTTTGACCCCTCTAACCAGTGCCGCCATTCTTCAAGGGCGAGCTTGACAGCCAACAGCTCGCGGTTCCCAATGTCGTAGTTGCATTCGGCAGGGGTTAGCCGACGGGAGTAGAAGGCACAGGGGTGCATCTTGCCATCCTCAGCTGCTCTTTGAGAAAGCACTGCACCCACTCCCACATCCGAAGCATCTACCTCCACCACAAACTGCCTTGCTGCATCTGGCATCTGGAGGATGGGAGCAGAAGTGAAACGTGTCTTGAGGATATTGAAGGCCTTATCAGCAGCTGATGTCCATTGGTACGGTTGTTTAGTGCTGGTTAGCGCCGTGAGGGGTGCAGCCACTGTGCTATAGTTTCTGATGAATCTCCTATAAAAGTTTGCAAAGCCCAGGAACTGTTGCAACTTTTTCCGAGACTCAGGAACTGGCCAGGAAGTGACAGCCGACACCTTCGTGAGATCCATCTGAATGCTGCCCTCGGTCACCACATACCCCAGGAATGAAACGGTCTTGGCATGGAACTCGCACTTCTCTGCCTTCACGAAAAGAGAGTTCTCCAGCAGGCGGCGCAGGACCAACTGGACGTGGTGCGTGTGTTCTGACAGAGTCTTTGAGAATATTAAAATATCGTCAAGGTACACAAATACGAACGTATTTAGCATGTCCCTGAGGATATCATTCACTAGGGCTTGAAAAACTGCTGGGGCATTGGTGAGGCCGAAGGGCATGACGAGATATTCATAGTGGCCGGTTGGTGTGTTGAACGCTGTCTTCCATTCGTCTCCCTCCCTCATCCGCACCAGATGGTAGGCATTGCGAAGGTCCAGCTTTGTGAATACGGTGGCTCCCTGCAGCAGTTCGAAGGCAGACGAAAGTAAGGGCAGTGGGTAGCGATTCTTAACCGTGATGTCGTTCAGGCCCCGGTAATCTATGCATGGACGAAGAGAACCGTCCTTCTTGCCGACAAAGAAGAATCCCGCTCCTGCGGGGGAAGATGACGGTCTAATTATCCCGGCGGCAAGAGAGTCATTAATGTAGTCCTCCATGGCCTTTCTTTCCGGGGCTGACAGTGAATACAGACGACCCTTGGGAGGTGCTGTGCCAGGCAGGAGATCAATCGCGCAGTCATAGGGTCTGTGTGGGGGTAGAGATGTCGCCTTGGATTTGTTGAACACCTCTTTCAGGCTGTGGTAACAGGCCGGAACATTGGATATGTCGGGGGTAGCGCTAGGTCTTTCCCGGTGAACGGGCAGGGTGGGCCCCCCTTAAACAGGTCTGGTGACAACTCCTTCCCCATTCACGGACTGTTCCTGTCTCCCAGTCAATGTGGGGGTTGTGCTGACGGAGCCACGGGTATCCAAGAATGAGTGGTTGGCCAGGTGAGTGTAGGAGGTGAAACTGGATGGACTCCTGGTGGTTTCCTGACAGCAGGATTGACACAGGGGCGGACAATGTATGAGTCTTGTCAGAAAGCTGAAGGCGGAGATGAAGCAGGGTTTTTCGGATGGAGGGAGACTGAAGATTTGTTGAGCTCACCCGGATCTCCCCTACACCTGGTGAGCTGCGGCTTTTGCCGGACAAGTGGCGACACGGTGATTTTCACCACCACAGTAGAGGCAAAGGTTGGAGCTTAGACGGCGCCGACGCTCCTCGGGAGTCAGAGAGGCACGGCCAATCTCCATGGGCTCAGGCTGATTGAGTTGGCTTTGGGACTTGACAGGCAGGGGCTGGACAGAGGCGGTATCGACCCGAGTGCGGATGGCAGGTTGACTGAGACGGCCCTTCTCCCTCCTCCGGGTCTGTATACGGCGGTCAATGCGGACGGCAAGGTCAATGGCGGCATCAAGCGTTGAGGGCGGGTCATGGGAAACAAGCTCGTCTTTGATATAGTCCGCCAGGCTATGGAGGAAGGCTTGCACCAGTGCCTCTGGGTTAAACGAGCTCTGACTGGCCAGGGTACGAAAGTCAATGGAGAAGTCTGCCACTGTCCGATTGCCCTGACGGATGGTGAGCAGAGCTTGTGACGCTTCGGCTGTTGGCGAGCCTAGGTCAAAGACCTTTAACATCTCCTCCTCAAAGGCACTGAAGGAGGCACAGGCTGGGGTTTGCCGGTCGAATTCCGCCGTTCCCCACAACCGGGCTCGACCGGTGAGATGTGTGATGACATACCCCACCTTGGCTCCCTCTGTTGAGAAAGTCCTGGGCTGTAGTGCAAACTGGATTCGGCAGCTGCTCAAGAATGGTCTTACTTGCTTCTGGTTGCCATCAAAACGTTCCGGGTTCCCAATCTTTGGTTCAGGAGTGTGGGGATCTGGTGGCAGCACTGCCGGGCCTGCAGCATTGGGACCTCCAGCGGAGGGATGAAGGAGTGTCGGTGGTACAGGAACAGAAGGACCAGGGGGGGGTGCAGGTGGAGTAGCCGGGTTTGAGAGTAGTTGCAGGGCTTGGGCTAGCTGTTGTTGCTGCAGTTGGAACTGTTCCTGTTGTAGCTGAAACTGTTGCTGCTGCTGCTGCTGAAGCTGTTGCTGTTGCTGCTGGATCTGTTGTTGCTGCTGGTTGCATTGCTGTTGTTGTTGGTTGCCTAGCTGGAGAAGGGAAGCGATGTCACCAGCCATCCGATTTATGTCTCCCTCAGAGCGTTCCAGTCGCTGTAGGGCAGTCATCTCTGGCTCTTCTTCCATCGTGGTCAGGAAGTGCGCTGGGTCCATGATGGTCAGATCGTTCTGTCACGGACAGAAGAGGACCCAAGAGCGCAAGTTCAAATTCAGAGTTCTTTATTGAAGGGTTCAGGGGGGAAGAGGAGTGAGATGATCGTGAGGTCTTGGGAGGTTCCGGTTCCAGGGGTGCTAGGAGTGCCAGGGGTGTCAGGGGTTCCAGGGGTGCTTGGGGCTCTGGGGTTTTTCAGGGTCCTGTGGGTTACCTGGGCTCCGGGGTCACCAAATGTCCGGGGGTGTCCAGTCCAAGTGCTTAGTGTGTGTGTCCCCCAGTGATGGAGCGGCGTATCGGGCTGAGGGTGGTGAAGCGTCTGGGCTCGCTCATCTGGTGGTCGGTGACCTGGGGGAACACACACACAACAGCAATATGAATGGCAGGCAGAAGTACAGATCAGGGCTGGGCAAATATCGTGGTGAGAGACAGAAGGCAGAATCGAGTTACCGGAGGGGCTGAAGATCGGAGAGTAGTGGAGATCCAGAAGGCAGGTCGGGATAGTCGGGGCAGTAGAACAAGGAGGCAGTCAAGAAAGGATCGGTATCACAAACAGGAGTCAGAGCGCAGACAGGCAGGTTACTGGTCCGGGTTTGAAGACGATCTGACAGGGCTTGGCTGAAAAACAGGGCTTGATATACTGGGAGAGGTTAGTGGGGAAACGCAGTGCAGCTGGCAGAGTAATTAGTACATAGTGAGGCAAGGTGAGGATGGTGAGTGGGAAATGCAGTGCAGCTGGCCAGGTAACAAGAGCAGAGCAGGGCGGAGCCAGGTGGAGCTCGTTAGGCAGAGTAGGGAGAGAGTGAGCAGAGTGGCAGAGAATTGAATGCAATTAAGGTTGCTACCAGGGAGAGAGAGTGCTCATGACACACCCTTGTTAAGTTAGTCGCAATAATCTCGACCAGATGTTTCCTGTAGTTGCAGATCAGATTAACAAAACAATCTGCATGTATCTTTATTCCCTCTTATTTAGAAAACTGCCCTTCTTCAGCGAGGTTTCTGGGATGTCTGGAGTGTATAGCTTTCTTGACTTCATGATGCCATATCATCTCAAATGTTTTTTTTTCAGCGCTTTGACTGGGCTATTCCAGAATGTGTATTTCATTGTTATGAAGCAATTCTAAAGACAATTGCCTCTAAAAGATGGGTGGTTGTTCCATTTTAGCACCCATCCTCTTGTGTGTTTCAACTGTGTGGCAGACTATCTCACATTTTTTTCAGTAAAATATCTCGATAAACTTCTGAGTTCATTGTTCCACTGATAATAGCAAACTGACAAGCGCCTGAGGCACCGCCACCATACTCAAAA
>NC_085861.1:7284477-7287650 GCF_034702125.1 Engraulis encrasicolus
AATATCAAAGACATAGCCAAAATGAGCTCAAAGTGTTTGGGAGAGCAAGAGAGGAAGCAAACAAGACAGGAATGGCGGCGGCAACAACACAATATCCAATACACAAAACATACATGCACCATAGATGCACTTTCAAACACAAATACTGTTAGACAACACAAGAATACTCGCACAATCAGCCATACAACCACACCATAAATGGCAGTCACATACTATATGCACTATATTCAAAACCATGAGGAACCATGCAGGGTTAATTTTGGAAAGTTGTTCAGTGCAGTGATGACAGATGGCGATGAGCACACTTCAGCAAAAGCTGTGTTCCATCTGAGTGATGTGTACCTCCAACCGGATGGAAGCAGTGTCAAATATGGATGATGAGAGTGAGTGTGTGATCTCTGGTTATTGAATGTGCAAGACGCCTGACAGCTTTGAGGTTGAGATCAGTTAGATATTTAGGTTGTGTGTGGGGTGGTGAGTGATTTTGGATGCAATGTGTGTGATTTTAGTGAGTTTGTTTCTGTTGCTGGTGGAGAGCATGTTGTAGAAGCAGGGTGAGCACACTAGGATGGGCTGGATGATGCTGGAGTAGAGGTGGGAAAGGAGATGAGGGGCAACAGAGAGGGCAGAAAATTTTACGGATCACATTAAGCTTCTATTAAGGCCTTTTGTGGATGATGGTGACGTGCATCAAAAGTGAGTTTATTGTCTATGGTGAGTCTTTGGTATTTAAAGTGGCTAACCTGTTCCGCTTTTTGGATGATGGTGATGTACATCAAAGGTGAGTTTATTGTCTATGGTGAGTCTTAGGTATTTAAAGTGGTTGACCTGTTCTGCTTTTTGGTTATGGATGGAGATGGGGCCCAGACCAGGAGTGTTTGTGTGTGAATTATATGAAAAAACATCCCCTTTGTTTTTGGGACATTAAGTTCCAGAGAGTTATCTGTGCACCATTGAGTGAAGTGAGTTATGGATTGTTGGTAGGCTGTGATGGAATCGTTGTTAAGCAGACCATGGACTGCAGTGTCAATGGACTACTTAAAATATGTGGTGATGGGAGAGGGGCTTGTGCAGTCATTGGTGTATAAGGTGTAGAGAAAAGGGATGACTACAAAGTTGTGCGGGGTTCCAGGTGTTGTGGGAGGGGGTGAATGAGGGATGCTACAGCATGATAGCTGGTGTGAAGATGGTATGAAGCTTCATGATAAGATATCATGTCAGTCTTTCCATCGTAGCTGATGTGTCATGTCCTGTCATGAAAAATAAGGAACAATTAATGATCATGTATACTGTCCCAGGGGTCCTGAACTCTGCAGGGGCAATGCTAGAAATTCCATCAACCAGATATGTGAGCATATGAGGGAGACCAAACTTTTTTGAAATGATTGAACTTACTGAGCGATTGAAGTTGTTATTACGCATCACTTCCAGTACATGAAGATTTGTCTACATAGTTACTATCTTTAGATAATGTTGATCTTACCTACCGGTATGCTAGGTGCAGCAACCCAATGGAAAGGATGCATGCGAGCAGGACAAGGATGCATGCAGATGGAGCTAAGCCTTCACAACATAGAGAATAGAACATGGGGCATTATGAAGATGAAATTTACAAAAGCACAGGTTACTACATGCACTTGTAGATACATTTCCCAGATGCAGAACATGGAACATGATTATGAGGCTGCGCTAATCAATGTGTCAAGTAAATCTGGTTACAAATGGTTAGCTGAGATACAGTACATTTTCCTCACACTATAGGGATCTGTTAGGTGTCTCAGCTGATCAATTACAATCAGCTTCAATTTAGAACGGTCCAGTCTATTACATACTATTACATATGACATAGCTCAAATTTTAATGGTCATTTGATCCCCATGGCATAAGCTGAAAGACCCATTTTAGATTCTGAATGTAATATCTGATTGCAAGTGAGAATCTGAGACACATGGTGTAAACAAAATGTATCTATCTCAAATGTAGTCAGATACACTGCCTTGGTTTTCCCCTATTCTGGTCTGCCCAACTGGACTCCACTCAATTTTTACTCCACACCAGTCGTGGTTCCCTGTCATAATATTTACCAAACACATTCTACAGTAGCAATTAGTAACAGTAGTAGGCCTACTAATTGGAGTCTAAGGTAAGATGGCTACATCATAGCCACACTTTTGCAGTTGCAACATGAAAGCTGAACATGAGAAAGATGAGATAAACAACCACTGACTGCACACATCACAGATGGTTTTGACATTATAAGAGTCCATAATACAGAATATGAATATGTTTTGCATGGACACTATACCAACAACTGGATTAGGTCAAGGTATTTTTTTAATTACGTATTGTTTTAATGGGGAAAGGCCAGTGTTTCAACCAGTACAGTGTTCAAGGTGAACCCATATGTTGTGCCCCTAAGCTAGGCCTATAGGACTATAATGGATTTGGGCATAACCTATTACAGCAGATGGCCAATTGGTGTTCACTTCTTGCTGAAAGCACTCAACTATATCATAACAACAAACTTGATATGACATTCCACAAAGTTGTAAGCAACTAAGTAATATTACAGTAAGAATTGGTCATTACAAGCTCTGCGTGAAGGGGTTAAACATTAGGGCAGGACTTGTCTGGAGAGAGAGAGAGAGAGAGGAGAGAGAGAGAGAGGAGAGAGAGGGAGAGAGAGAGAGAGAGAGAGAGAGAGAGAGAGAGAGAGAGAGAGAGAGAGAATGCAAGGGAGAAATGGGAAGAGGGGGGAGAGAGAGATTACCACAGTAAGAAACAAGAGACTGCACCACATACCTCCATTGTACGCTGGCTGTTTGTAAGCTGAACGACATTTTCCTGAGCAACAGCATTGTGGCTGGACTATGGGAGAAAAATAGCAAATATCGACGTATTACTATAATAACTTAATGCTTAATGCACATTTAAGTCTTGATAATATGTCCATCAGGGGCGGAGTGGCCCACCTTTTCCCACCGGGAGAATTTTCCCCTTGGCGGCCCTCTTTAAAAAACAAAAAAACCACAAAAAAAACCAAATCGAACAACATGGTTTCCTAACCAAAAAGACAAAAGCCACGAAATCTGCAGTCGTACTACATGTGAACATTAGTGTTGTCAAAATATCAACCTGAATTGGAGAATTTAGCCTACACCTTGTAAATGCCA
>NC_085861.1:7287750-7290250 GCF_034702125.1 Engraulis encrasicolus
TTTGTAATAACGACGTGATTACTCCTGGCTGTAGATGACATGGGGCAATGAGAGAAGAGGAATTTTAAGAGCCTGTGCCAACAGTGGGACATGATCTGCGCAGAGACCGACACATTGGCACAACCCATACGAAAAGGTAAGGCTTAATTTACTTTCAGGTGATTTATGGTATTATTCTGTTTCATAACCTCATTTATGGTCCTTTCAACCTGTAAATAACAACACTGCACTTGATTTGTCTTGTCTTCTTATTGGTCTACAGGCCTTTGTGTTTAATGTCTTGTTGCAAATTTAATGGCCCCTTACAGTTGAAGTTAAAATACTTGATCCATTACAGATTCAGACATGCCCAGTACAGGAGAGGGGACAGACATCACTGTTTTGTGGGCAGCAGACCTGTACAGGCTCCAGCCCTGTGTGTCACAGCTACAGATGCCTGCGCTGCATGCCCAGACGCCCCGGCCCCCCTCACCATCGCTCCAGCCCTGTGTGTCACAACTCCACACCCCTGCGCTGCTGGCCCAGACGCCCCGGCCCCCCTCGCCATCGCTCCAGCCCTGTGTGTCACAGCTCCACACCCCTGCGCTGCTGGCCCAGACGCCCCGGCCCCCCTCGTCATCGCTCCAGCCCTGTGTGTCACAGCTCCACACCCCTGCGCTGCTGGCCCAGCCTCCTCTGGCCCCCTCGCCATCACTCCAGCCCTGTGTGTCACAGCTCCAGACACCTGCGCAACCGGCCCAGCCTCCTCTACCCCTCTCGCCATCGCTCCAGCCCTGTGTGTCACAGCTCAAGACCCCTGCGCTGCTGGCCCAGACGCCCCGGCCCCCTTCGCCATCGCTCCAGTCCTGTCTGTCACAGCTCAAGACCCCTGCGCTGCTGGCCCAGACGCCCCGGCCCCCCTCGCCATCGCTCCAGCCTTGTGTGTCACAGCTCAAGACCCCTGCGCTGCTGGCCCAGACGCCCCGGCCCCCCTCGCCATCGCTCCAGCCCTGTGTGTCACAGCTCCAGACGCCTGCGCTGCTGGCCCAGCCTCCTCTGGCCCCCTCGCCATCACTCCAGCCCTGTGTGTAACAGCTCGAGACGCCTGCGCTGCTGGCCCAGCCTCCTCTGCCCCACGCGCCAGACGCCTGCACCATGGCCTCCTCCTGCCCTCAGCTCTACCAGCTCCTGGTCCGTCTCAAGTCCAGCCATCACAGCTGGTAAGCATACTCATTTAAAAACAAATGACCTATTCTACTCATTCTACAAGTGACCTATACTCATTATTGCACATAAAGGTATATCCCCATAATGTATGCCGTACCATCTGAGTAATAGTCTGTAAAAGTCATTGAAAGGTTAATTACCATTGTAATACTATGACATAACACACAGCCTTTAGTACTGTGCTCTGTACTGTATTGTGTGGCTCTGTCATTGCCATTCTGGTAACAACAAATTTATAACGCTGTGTTTCAATGGGTTAACTAACTTTAAATAACCTACATGACATATGAATAGGGTTATCCGCTTTATAATTTTTGTTTAATATTGTCATTAACTATTTTGTTTTAGGTAGGCTGTCGGTGAACACGGGATGCCAAGCATGGACAAGTTGGACAACCTGGCTGAATAAATTGTGGAGCTGCACCATGAAGCCTCCCTGACCCACCCCCTGCATTTTCAATACCACTTGTTCTCCCACTCCACCCAAACTGCTCCTCTTGTCTTTTCTCGGCTTACTTTTCCTCTCTGTACATTCCCCAGACAACAACCATGGGTACAGTTTTCATACCTGCCAGACCTAGTGCCACCACTTCAGCCCCCCTGGACCATAGAAGCACCTCTCAAAGGCTAGATTTAATAAAAAGGACTGTAGATAGTAATTGATGCAGAACATATGGTCAATATCGCACAAAATAAACTGGACATAGTCAGTACAAGAGCTTTATGTATGACCCTAATACTCAATCCCTTTCAAAGGAGGAGTGGCTGAAAAAAATGAACAAAACCAAAAGCAGTAACTCTAAATATTTCTCTGCTGTACATTTATGTAATGTGACTGTACATATTGTTCATACTGTTCTGATGTGTGTGTGGGTGTGGATGTGTTGACGCTAAATTGTAAATTTGTATGTTTAGATTACTCTGTCGATCTTGGCCAAGTTTCGTGTGTGTGTGTGTGTGTGTGTGTGTGTGTGTGTGTGTGTGTGTGTGTGTGTGTGTGTGTTTTATGTAAAATTGCATATTTGTATAGGCCCTAATTGTTTATGTCACTTCAGATTATTCTATTGATCTTGGCCAGATCAGGACTCCTTTGTGTGCATGTTTTTTTTTTCACTGACAACTATTTGGGAATGGGTCTGGTCGGGGCACAGTTAAACATTGTTGTTTTCGTTGTCATACAACCATTGAACATGGCCAACAGTTTGTGTGTTTGGTGTGTTACTTGCAATAAAATGAAAATATTTCTTCAAAATGTCTTTTCATTTATGAAAAAATATTTGTGTAAAATATGTAA
>NC_085861.1:7310250-7442750 GCF_034702125.1 Engraulis encrasicolus
CTTGTAGAGAAATACTAAGAATGTCTCCTGCTCAGCACAGTACAAAATGACTGCAGGTTTTCAGTGTACTTGAGAGCAATTTTCTGCTCACCATTTACAGTCACTGCTCCTGATATACCCACTTTCATCCTCTTCCAGATGACTGACGGCAGTCTGAATCCGTTTTGTGATATTACATTACAGGTTACTGCCCACAGAAAAAATCTAACTGGCTGTATGTGGCCCCTGGACCGAAACGAGTTTGACACCCCTGGCCTACACTAAACCTCCACACACAACTAGAGATGTACAGGATCCAAGATCCGGATCCGGCAGGATAATAGGGGTTTTTCAGACTATCCGGATCCGGTTCCAGGATCCAGGATCCGGTAGCCGAGGCCTTTAAGTCAAAATAGTTTGAGCCAACGTGATAAAAAGGGCCCACTTGTGCGACTAGGCTATGTGTTTCAACCCTTTCGTAGGATCCGGTATCCGGTTCCGGATCCGGCAGGATCTTAAGCAGTGGATCCGGTATCCGGCAGGATCCTAAAAATCAGGATCCGGTGCATCTCTACTAACAACCCTCTCCCATTGTTCCTCATGTTCCCTGGTCTAACCAGGGGCGAAGCTATAGGAAGAGCAAGCAGGGCATTTGCAGCAGGGCCTGGGGCCCTCCTGTATTGGTGATGAGGGCCCTATTGTAACCTTGGGAAGTTGTTTGGGGGTCCCATCAGTCTCTTGCCCTGGGGCCCTGTGGGCAATTGTTCCGCCACTGGGTCTGACCTCTGTGCCTCTTCTCCTTCGGGTAATGTTGTTCAGACTGAACTTGATGTGAACCCTCATTACCTGACGCTGAGGCTGGCAATGCTTGCATGGCAGGAAGCCAGGAAGAGGTGGTGGGATATGACAAGTCTGTGTGTGTACGTGTGTGTGTGTGTGTGTGTGTGTGTGTGTGTGTGTGTGTGTGTGTGTGTGTGTGTGTGTGTGTGTGTGTGTGTGTGTGTGTGTGTGTGTGTGTGTGTGTGTGTGTGTCTGTCTGTGTCTGTGTGTGTGTGTGTGTGTGTGTGTGTGTGTGTGTGTGTCTGTGAGTGTGTGTGCTGGCCAGCATATGTGCATGCTTCTTTGAGGATGGCAGGAAGGGAAGAGGTGGTGTGGGATATGACGCATCTGTCTGTACGTGTGTGTGTGCGCGCGCACACGTGTGTGTGTTTGTGTGTGTGTGCTTACGTGCGTGTGTGTGTGTGTGTTTTCATCTGAGGTGGGAGGACAGTGAGTTGTTCCAGATAGAGCATGGGATCACTTGTGGTCAAGGCCGAACTGGGCAGCCAGACATTAGCCTAGAACTAGGCGAAAGCTGACTGTTGACTCCATTAAACAGTCTGGCGAAAGCTAAGAGGAATCCTTCTCCATGGAGGGTGGGAGATGGTCTGATCTTACTCTGCCATTTTAAGTAATTGGAGTTTCGAATTCAAATTAAAACCTATATTGTGCTTTATTAGCATGACTGTTACGATATATTTTTGCAAAAGCATACAAATGAGAAAACAAAAGTGTTAACAGTGTTACCTTAACTAATCAATAACGGACTTCGCTGGTGAGTTCAGCGTCACTCCTCTCGACTGTTTGCTGATTGGCTTAACAGTGAGCGAACCAAGCTATGAGGGTTTCGCCAGACTATGTGCGGAGCCAAAATCTTGGGTGGAGTACATAGGATGGAGTCACCAGGCTAGCCAGACATGGCCATGATTCACCAGGACAGTTCCTTTATTTGGGCCTTCAGCACAGTAAAATACTGTGTCAGTTCAGCACTGATGTAGAGAATCGATTTCAGCATTTCATGCAGAACCTCTGTCATAACCTTATTCTCACCAAAATGGTAATGACCATGTCTTAATCTATTACTAAAGGGGGATTCATACTTGTCGTGACTGACGCTACCCTCCTTCATACTTCACTCGCGACCTCACTCGCGCCGTCACGTGACCCAAAATGACGTCACACGCCGTGGCGCGAGCTGCCGTGTCGCGACGTCGTGCACCCCAGAATTTTTGTAACTTCTCGTGCGCCACCAGCGACCATACAGGTAGGCAGACAAAGCAGGAGTTGCGAAGAGAGTCTACAACTACTGTAGGCTACTACAGAATGGATCCTGTATCATTTTGAGGATAATAAAACGTCCTGGAGAGTTATTTTATCTTCTCTCTTAAATGTTGTTCAGTGAAACAATTGTTTACTTTGTTCAGAAGCACGTTGTGTTCGGCGATCTATTTATAAATTCTGCCGCCAGAACAATGCTCTCACATGGTCTTGGAATGATCTGGCAATGTAGGCTACAACAAAAAATATATGTTTCAATGTGGTAAGTCACAAGTCAGACGTTCAGTAGCCCTACAGCAGCCGTGTTTAGCTTTCTATTTTATACATCCGTAGAACTCACGCTGCGAAAAATACTGCCGTTTCTCTCATGAACAGCAGAGGGCACTTCCGACAATGCGAGCGAAAGCGCTTTTGAAGTATGAATAGTCTCTCGCAAATGATGACGTCATTAATGGTTCTCGCGCCACACGCGCCAAAGTGCGCACGTGAAGTATGCAAAGCCCTTTAAGTCTCTCGGTATTGTCATAGCAATATTGTTATGATGGTGTTAACTTTTTTTTCAGCAAATAGTGAATATCCCTTCAGTCCCTTCTGCATCTTGTAGACTGCATTTGGTCCCAGAATACCCTCTTAATGTCAAATTAACACTGCATGGTTACTGTGTGGCCCTGTTGAAATGCAAGGAAGCCCACTTGGCCCTCGATATTCAAACATTCCGTATTGTCATGATATCAAGACTGGATATGGGAACGTCCTCGGTTCCCAAGGCAAATACAAATGCAGGCATAAGCTATACTAACCCAAACACAAGAACAAAAAAACAACAACAACAAAGAAATGTTTTCAAACCTGAAGAAGCATATTGTGAAAAGTGCTCAGCAATGAAAACAAATGAATGGTGAACAGTGATTTTGTCCTGTATTATGGGAAATGTTTTCTACATTGAACTCTGCGGCCAAGGCATTAAAGGTGAGATTGTTGGGGAGATTGTGCCAAATGATCAATTTTGCCCGAAAACATGCAAGACGTGCAATGTCTCTTTACAATACAAAATATCTAATACACAAATCCAACTATAATACATTTAAAATAATGACTGTAATACTGTATACATATTAAGTTTAGCACAGGGTGAGGTTGGGCTGTATGTGTTTGTGAAGTATACCTTTTTTTAAGGGCTTTTTTGCCTCTATTTTCGTCAGGACAGCGGAGGAGAGACAGGAAATGTGTGGGGAGAGAGAGACAAGAAGGATCTGCAAATGACCCGGGCCAGAATCGAACACAGGTCGCCGGCGCAATAACCCAGCACCCCACCGCCAGGCCATGGCAAGGTCGCGAAGTATATCTTTAAAATGTATAATCATACAATCAAACCATTATTTCCTGTATGATTACACAATCATAATACAGGAAAACAACTTAAATGTGTTTAATATGCACTGTACTGTATATGTTTAACAAATGAAAGCTGTGTTCCTGTATTATGGTTTTGTTTATACCGTAATTAGTATGAGCTTGATTGTACGCTTATATTTTATAAAGGTACAGTAAACTTCACAATAGAGTATGCCCCACCCTGTGGTTTGGTACACCCTGCGCTATGGTGATGGCATTCTGGTAACAACCGGTTGCTCATAGGTCAAACAAGTTAGGCCATGGATGGCAACGGGGAGAGACATGGGCGTGAGCTGACTTTTTCAAAAGGAAGGTTTGTCATTACCATCTAAAAACAACATTACACAACATTATTAACATGGAGATGGATATGACTTTGCTTATTGAGCAACCTCTGAAATCACATTTTTGGACATGGGAAGAGGTTTATTCAGCGCGCTGGGAGCTATCTGTGTTGCTATGGGAGTCATTGTGTCGGCACACCTCACTGGATACTCTATCTAATCAGTGAGTTTCTATGCTTCCATCAGGGGGTCAGGATTTGGCTGGCTAGCTTCGCTGATTAGCAAGGCCCTTCCTCGTTGCCATTTTCACCAATTCACATCATATCCAGGACCACTTCGCTCATGATGATTGGTGGGTGCACAGCACATGCACAAGTTTAGTGTTGGGCACACAGACCTATATAGGTCTGTGGTTGTGCACCTTATGATACCTCCATGCATCCAATGCCCGTCTTCCATATAGCTTTCTGGTCAACCAGTAACGTGACACGTAATTGGCGGAGTAAACTGGTCCCGGAAATGAGCTCCATGAAACTCCATTTTGGAAGCTGAAAATTCGTTCAATTTTGGCTGAATTCACAAACCTAGCATTTCCCATTGAAATGACTGGGGGCGGGACTTGTTCACTCTCTCCAGGTCTTATATTACAGTACCTCCATGGTTTCCATCTACCACTTCCATTTATGCTTCCATCTTAGGTTGCCACTTGGCATTCTGTTCCCCAGTCTTCCATCTGTCTGTGTGTCCACGCATCAAAAATGTTTGTGTGTGATATAACTTTTGAACAGGAGGCCAGATTTTCACTATTAACCCTTGCAGACTTGGAGACTTTCAATATGGTTGCCGTGCAGAAGCGTCAGAATCTGTGCTTTACCACTGAGATCTACCATGAGATGGAGTGACCATCACTAGGGTTGTGCGCAGTAAAAAAAAAAATACCAGTGTTGGGCTGGTCGTGGCTCAAACAGTTGGGGCATTGACTGTTACGCCAGCGACCAGGGTTCAATTCCGGCCCAAGGTAATTTCCCGATCCTCCCTCATCTATCTTTCCGACTTGCTTCCTGTCACCATCTCACACTGTCCTGTCAAATAAAGGCATAAAAGCCATTTAAAAATGCCAGCATTGTTTAAACATGTTCAGAGTTCATTCTACTCAATATTTGCTGCTCCTGTCGTGGGTTTGCTTATCATCTCCACCAAATGTGACTGTTCCATTTCATAATGGACTTAAACTTTCCACTGCCGTCTGTTTTTTGTGTCCCTGTTTTGTACTAATATTGATTCTCTGTATGTCTTTGAGTGTTTGTATGTTATTCGTTTATGGCCTAGGCCTATCTGTAAAGCATCTTTGAGTGCCATGAAAAGCGCTATATGAAATAAATGTATTATTATTATTATTATTATTATTATTATTAATTATTATTAATTATTATTATTATAATATAATAATATTTAGTAGGCTGGGACTCGATTAAAAATTTTAATCGAATAAATCTATAGGCTTTGAAATTAATTAATCAAATTAATCGCATTTTAATCACATGTAAATATCTGACATGAGAACAGTGAAAATTATATTTTTTCACATGGATTTTGAATAATGACAATAAATAAGCTTAATCTAAAAATATTTTTCATTTTTAAAAGAGAGAACTCTTCTCAATTTCAGCTGGCTGTTTGACATAATACTGCCCTCCACTGGTCTAATCCAGAACTATGTAGCTGTATTATAGTGCGATTAATTTTATTAATTGCGTTAATTAATTAATCGAATCGCGTGATTAATTAATCGAAATGAATGCATTAATGTCCCAGCCCTAATATTTAGTAAATATCACTGGAATGTGAAAAAATATGGTGGCACCGGAGCAGAGAGGATGGGTAATCGTCTTGCTGTAGAGTTGACATTACGCAGGCCATTGGCAAAATTTTACATTGACTTGTGACTCCGCTGTTAGAGTAATTTGACTCTCAGCAGTTTTTAAAAATACTTTATCTGGAGTTATATACGTAAGTTTACACTGGAATATTAACACCCCATTCTTTACTCTGTATCACACCAACAAAACTGATCAGGGCTCCCGTTTGGTATCCCAGAAGACTTGAATTCAAGCCCTCACAGATAACACTGGACAAATTAATTATAAAAGACATGAGGATCGCATTTACCCTGAAAAAAACTGTTTACTGTTGATGGATGAGCAAGAAGGATGAGCATGAAGGACATTTATTTTTTGAATAATGTGATTTGACATACCGTACAGTTCATAATGTACAGCTGGCAAGGTAAACACTTGGAATGTATTAGAATGATCCTGCTGCTGTCAATGTCATGCTTCACAATACAGTAATGATTATACAGTGTATGCAACGCTTTACAGGATCCAGAACTTACACAACATGGCACATTTCCCAAACGGGACAAAATGACATAAAAACACAAACCCAAACCTCCAAAAAGTGTTTTAAAGCTAGTGCAATTTATAGTGGTAGGTGTCCCACAGCTGCTGAAGCCGAGGGAATCAGATCTTCCCCCAGAGGCGAATATCCCTGAAATCTCTGGAGTTTAAAGCCAGTCGGTCTGCAACTACAAGGCACACCAAACACCATGAGTGACAAGAACAAAACAAGGCAGATTAGGACGGTTAGCACAGCAGCCAGTTGCCCCTCAGCAGAGGAGGCAGTGATGCTTTTGGTGTAGTTACTTACTCTCTGCCGCCCCCTCTGCACAAACACTAGCTTTGCTCTCTGCTGCCCCCTCTGTCCAGACACCGGCTTTGTGGTAGGAGCCGGCTTTGCGGTAGGTATGGGTGCACAGCGCTCCACCCTAGAATTGATCTCGCCTGTCAGTGCACCACTGTATGTCCCAGTGATCGCAGTGCTGCACCTGGTCTTATCCTTGTACACCTTGGTGACGACAAAATCGAGAATCACCACACACATTCAAAAGTGTAAACAAGTGCAAAACGAAACAAATTTAAGTAAAATGACGCAGGTGATCTGCATGCCAAAAAGCTCCTATTATTCCTGAACGATGGACAACGTGCTCTGCACTTCTGGAATTATGGCTCATATGGAGTATTTTTTATTTTTTTTACCTTGGTGACGATGCCACGGTACGGGATGTCTGCCTCCACCTTCCGTCCCTCCATGACCACAACGCAGTAGTACCCCGGCGGCACCTTCACCTGCAGAGGGGGCACAAGTACAAGGAGAAGGAAAAGAAAAGTCACCCAAATAACTCCTGGTGAGCAGGTGGGCAACTTTGTGTGCCGTGGCAGACGCTGCCACCAGTATGTGTATGAATAAGTACTCCAGGGGCAACGTTGCCCTGTTCATGGTTGGTTGTATTAGGATGTTGCACCACAGCAACCCCCTCTTCTACTTATTAACTTTGCCTTTATTGCCTAGATTGGACAGTACAGAGAGAGAGAGAGAGAGAGAGAGAGAGAGACAGAGAGAAAAGTAGTGGAAGGGAGAGTTGCGGATTTAAACCTGCGTTCCCATGTGCGATGTTCATGCTATGTTCATGTTCTTCTGGTGTACTTGTGTGTGGCGCCACAGCACCTCCCCATTTCTACCGAAAAAAAAAAGATCAGCTTTTATATCTTTATTACTCAGAAAGGATGGTGAGGGTGTGAGAGAGAAAATGAGTGGGGAGAAATGGAGAAGGGTGGGTCAGAATTACTGGGTTAGAATCGAACCCCAGTTTTCGGAATTAAGGGACCACACGTTAGCCAACGGAGCCGTGGATCTTTTACTTTTGGCACCTAGTCCGCTCATCTGCACGTCCTCGGCCTGCTCGACCAACTCACGTCATGGTTCGATGTATTAGTGCACTACACTTTGAAACATTGCAGTCAGTTAGACGTAAAAAAGGAAGTTTCCCTGCTGCCTTAAGTTTGTAAGTTAACTCAACTTGAGAAAGCCTCGAGTTGAGTTAATCCTCCAGTTGAGTTACAGTAAATTACAAACTTAAAGAAGCAGGGTAACACACCTTTTTACATTTAACTGGCTTGTCATGTGCCACAGCACCACCCCTTTCGTTTTCTACTGCTGACGGCTAGGTAGTTCGCTCACCTGCACGTCCTCGGCCTGTGTGACGGTCTCGCTCTCCAGGTGTCCGTCCGTCAGCGTCATGGTCTGCACCGCCCCGATGCTGATCGCCACACTCACGATGTCTGGCACGCCGGCCGCAATAGTGGTGCTCTGGGTCAGCGAGGAGGAGAAGCTGCTCTGCCATGAGTTGGCTATCACCGTGGAGTCCTCCAGGTGCACCTGTGTAGTGGGGAAAACATTAAAGGTAGAATATGAAGAGCTCTTTTCCAAAATGAGATATATGCATTTTATAAAATGTTGGGAAATTGACATTTTTCCATTGGGCATTCCATTGAATTGCATTGCAAAATGCATTTTATAGAGGTTTAAAAAGTATGTTCTTAAAATATTTGAATAGCAAGAATTCAGATATAGATGATAGAGTAGAGTAGAGTAGAGTAGAGTAACTTTATTGATCCCCAGGGGGAAATTCAGGTATCCAGTAGCTTACATAAATACACAAATACACAAAAGCCCACATGGACATTTCAAGACAAAAATAAACACAGGAATAGTCATCAGGGTGGGGAAAATAAAATAAAATAATAGAGATAAATGTAGAAAAGGTAATTGTGCAAAAAGACATTCTGTGAGTTGGGATAGACCAAAGCAGAAAAAAAACATACTCTGTCAGTTAAGGTAGACAACAAGTGTTGATGGATACATCTATGATATAGTATAGTATGTAGAAATAGGCAGTGTACAGAGTATGATAGGGGTTGAACATTTTTACAATGTCACAGTAAAGTACAGGTAAGTGTTTTAGGCAAGCACACACACACACCACACACACACACACACACACACACACACACACACACACACACACACACACACACACACACACACACACACACACACACACACACACACACAAAGAGGTTCCCCAGTAACTGGGCCAGCTCCGACAGATCACAGTCTTTGCTTGTGGTCAGCAGGAAAAACAAGTATGTCCAGTGGTCAAGGGTCAAAAGTTCCTTAGGACTTCTTAACAGTCAATTCCAATATTAAAATCCAAAAAGTAAAAAATGGTGGATATAGCGTTTTGGAAAAGAGCTCTTCATATGTCATTTTAGTCGTTTCGTCTCTTTTCAAAATGTACGCGGCGGCCCATTCACAAATGTCCCATTCACAGTTCATCAGAATCAGAATCATGCATTTCACACGTTGTAAATTTGCCTCTACCCACCGTGACAACCACCTCCTGTGAATCTTTGTTCTCCACGCGTGACGTCTTGATGGCGTAGGGAGCGTGCCGGGTCCTGTTCACGCGGTCCAAGTCATACGTCACGTTTGAGAACTGCACGTTGAACACGTCGCGGTTGACACTGAGCACGTCGTAAGAGCTGTACCAGATCTCCTTGCCCTGTGGAGTCCAAGTTAAAGGGTTTATTATTATTTCTGCCAAGTCTTTACCTAATATACCTCCCTACTCTGACAAGTCAAAGCACATCAAAGTCAAAGCCCTGTGCACTGTAACAAACTTTTACATAGATTACTGAAATTATGTTTCACCAGGAACCAAGTGTAGATTAAAACATGGGCATGCACACACACACATACACACACACACACCTACACCTACACCTACACACACACACACACACACACACACACACACACACACACACACACCTACACCTACACACACACACACACACACACACACGCCCTGTGGTGCCCAAGTAAAAATGTTTATTATTCCTGCCAAGTCTTTACCTAGTATATCTCCTTACTCTGTCAAGTCAAAGTGTTCCTTTATCGTACACAAACAAACTTTACATAGAGGACTGAAATTGTGTTTCACCAGGAAACAAGTGTAAGTTAAAACATGGGCAAGCACACACACACACACACACACACACACACACACACACACACACACACACACACACACACACACACACACACACACACACACACACACACACACACACACACACCACTCCCTGATACCTCCATAATTTCTCTCCTAAACTCTATAACTCTATTAATCTATTATTATTCTATTATTCTCTATTACAAACACATGCGCGCACACAGACACAGACACAGACACACACACACACACACACACACACACACACACACATACACACACACACACACACACACACACACACACACACACACACACACACACACACACACACACACACACACACACACCAATGTACAGTGAATAACACAGACATTAACAGCAGTAAGCACAATACCTGCCAGGGGAGGTAGAAATAGCCCTTGAAGATGTCTCCCAGGCCATACTCATTCTTGCCAACGTAGTTCTCCTATCATGCATCATTTCTGAGATTATTAAAAATACATCAAATGTATTATGACTATTATATACCAGTATACACCATAGCTATGTTTACATGTAAATAAAGCCTAGTGTCGCACACTTTATTCTTGGCACCACCTTCTTTAGTGTTAGTTCAACCCCCTTTCCGTGTTAAATGAACACTAGTGTTGAATTTAGCAACACGGCTTTGCAATGGTATAAAACACTCAAAAGAGTTGAATTTAATAGTAAAATAAAATGGGAACATTTAGTCTTCTAAATTATCACTCCATTTGTTTTACTGTGTACATCAGTGTCTCTCAACCTTTTTTTTTCATTAAATGGCCCCTTGACGTCATCATAATTCTGCTCAACCCCCTCCCCAAATGTAATCGAATAATGCCCCCTAATGGTAACTAATCACCGCCCCCCTCTCAGCTGTATCCTTCTCAACGCCCTGCTTGAGCTGCATCCCCCCCATATCTCAATGCTTCCCAGAAAGAAAATGACGAAATCTAAAAATGTAAATTAATAAAGACATAAAATGGGTCTCTCACCTTTCTGGATGGCGATTAATTGCAATTAGTTTTTTTTAATTGATCAACGTTTTATTTGACTAAAATTGAATAGATTAATAGTTTATTCGACTACAATTTAATAGATTAACCGATAAATTGTTGACATCCCTAGTTCCTGTACCTGGCAGAAGCTGATTCCTGGGTTGGCTACCGTGGCGCCAGGCTTCCACTCTAACCGTTCGAAGTTGTCTATATTCACCAGCACGTCAAAGTTTTCCGTCTGCAGCTCGTAGCCACGGAACGGGAAGAAGCAGAGCAGCCCTCTGCCTTCGTTAAGGAAGCCAAATGTGCAGTAGTCGCGGGCTCTGCAGACAAAGTCTTGCCGAGATGTGTAGGTGTTAAATATGCCGACTGCGTTGTCGGGAACCCGTCTGTCTTTTAAGGGGACCCACTTTAGGTACGACGTGTCACCAGCTGCCCAGCTGTGAACAGGCACAGGGTCTGTAACAATAAATGACAACATATACAAAGTCAACTCTAAAATGTTTGTATGTTATGTGTCCTGTTATGCTTGCATGTTATGTGAATGTTTTAATTGTTTTGTACGACTGGAGATCACTAGGGTGCACAACAAAATTTGACTATACTTCTAAAAGTAATCTAATTGTATTCTAAAGACTGACCATCACATTTTTAATTGACCTGCACTTGACAGATGGAGGGGATTCTAAGGTACCTGGCACCATCTAAGGCCACATTGGATTGTTCATGGCCCATGGTTGGTCTTCAGCTTCAGGGTGAATTTATAACTGAAAGCGTGAAAGCCCCATTGGGAAACTCCAACTCCCATTGTCATTGTGACACAGCACTCCACAGCACACAAGTGAACACTGCACACAACAAAATTGCATTTATGCCTCACCCGTGCAAGGGGGCAGCCCTCAATGGCGCCCCAGGGAAGCAGTGCAGCGCGACAGTACCATGCTCAGGGTACCTCAGTCATGGAGGAGGATGGGGGAGAGCACTGGTTAATTACTCTACTCCCCCCACCAACCTGGCGGGTTGGGAGTCGAACCAGCAACCTTTGGGTCTGACGGCCTAACCCAGGGGTGTGGAACCTATGTCTCAAGGCCCGTTTGCGGCCCTTGAGGGCGTTTTATCCGGCCCCCGATATAATTTTAGCTTTATTCAGCTTCACATGAAATATGACATATTTTGAAAAGGAATCTTAGAAAATGCATTTCCAATACAATTAAGTTATATTCTGGGAACCTAGAGAAGGTGGTGTTTGTTTAAAATGTGGCTGCCTTCAATATAGGCCTAAAGTGAAGGGGAAAATCTTGGTTTGTGTTCATAGTACGGCCCTAGGAGGACTTTTATGGCCCTTGGATGAATTCAAAGTGGCACTTCGAATGAAAAAGGTTCCCCACCCCTGGCCTAACCGCTTACCCATGTCTAAATAACTACTCCTAATCCTGGGTATCATGACGAATGTGGCTCCCACTTGCTCCACGCACATTCATCTGGAACTATCTGGGCACATAAGTCACGCCCTCTACTTCCTGATTCATGGGGCAATAAGTTGCAAAAAATTGAATGGAAGTGAACGAGGCGAGTTTGGTTTGGATTGGTGTCGAAAATCCACTCATTTCAAGCTCAGTAATTATTTTTTGACTCCCCATGCCCTATGAACCAGGAAGTAGAGGGCGTGACTTAGGTGCCCCATAGCTCTCCGAAGACATTTTTTATCAAAAATCCTTGCGCGTGATTGGAGACATCACTAATGTGACATTTTTAATGACGTGCATGCCACTTTAACTACTCAAAGATTGAACAGTTGAAATAGCAGACGCATGAGTCCGTGGGAGCCACCATTGTTGTCTAAAACAACTGTCATGTTTCACTTCTTTTGTACCTCTTCTCTACTGTGTCTAAACTTTCACTACGTCACCATCTCTGAAGATCCCACGATACTGATCGGTCCAGCCGCTTGAAAGTTGGAGAACTGGGAAAAATCAGAAAATCCACCCAGATCCACGAGTAGCTTGCAAAGTGGAGCAGAAACAGGCAGAAACACACGGATCTGGCAAAAAAACAAATTAAACTTCTATACGCTCTACTAACTTAAAATAACATAGGCGGCTCCAGGGCTGGACTGGGATCATAAAATAGGCCCAGGCATTTTTGTGCAGATCCCTTTAAATGGGGATCAGTCTCTAAGGAAATAGAAAAACAAACAAACAAAAAACAAAAAAAACAGCTCCCACCAAACCCATCGGGTCACACCATTTATGCCAGATTACCAGTTCAGGCCTGCATGAGTTAGCCTGGGCGAAAAGCTGACTGTTGACTCCGTCAATCAGTCTGGCAAAAGCCATGAGGAAACCGTCTCCGTGGATAGTGGGAGATGGTCTGATCTTACTTTATCATTTAAATTAATTGGAGTTCCAAACTCAAATTAAAACCCATATTGTGCTTTATTAGCATGCCTGTTACGTTACAGTGTCGCAAAAGCAAACAAATAACAAAACTAAAGTGTGAATATAGTTACCTTAACCAATCAGTAACGGAGCTTGCGGGTAAGTTCTACGTCACCACTCTCAACTGTTTGCTGATTGGCTGAACACTGAGAGAACCGAGCTCGAGGCTTTTGCCAGACGATGTGCGGAGCCAAAATCTTTGGGTGGAGTACATGGATGGCGTCGCCAGGCTATGCATGTGCTCCCTCCCACAACACTGGCTGAGCCAGAAGAGGCCCAGCCGCATCATGAAACGACCTCGCCCATAGTGACTCACTGATTTGTCATGCCGTTGGTAGAAAAGTAGGCTATATTATAATATATTAGTATATTATAGTATATTATACAACTTCCTCAAATGGACAACTGAGCCCTCTCTCTCTCTCTCTCTCTCTCTCTCTCTCTCTCTCTCTCTCTCTCTCTCTCTCTCTCTCTCTCTCTCTCTTTCTCTGCCTGTAGGCCTAGGCCTACCACCAGTGTATAGCCACACATAGCCTAGACAAAGGCTACATTGTATGTAATTTGCGCAGGGCAGGACACAAGGCATGATAAGGCAATAGCTTTGTGTAATAGCATAATTATTATTACACATAGTTTTATGACCGCTTTGGCCGCTATTGAGAATAAGATGCAATTAGCGGGGAAAAGTTGCGCCTCACCATCTTGAGTGCTGGCCTTTGGCGATGCGGCGTGAGCGAATAGTGCCCCTGCAGTTGCGGCCAGGCAGCCAAGGGTCAGCAGAAGAAGAGTCATCATGCTACGTCCAGAGACAGTTTATCAAAATCTCTGCTTCGTCTCAGATGTTTTTTTCTGAAAGTAAACACAACTCAAGTTTATGATCAAAACATGACTTCACTTCACTTGACCATCCGTGCCTCGTGAGTAGCCTACGATGTCTTCGCGAGATATGCACTGGCGTGCGCAAATTTAAACAATGTTCGACAAAGAATTAAACTGGTATCTAGACTGCCCACCTTGCAATAGCCAACAGGAGCATGTGGCTAGTATCCTACCGCCAACACATCAGTTTACTTATAATAGGTTGTAACGATGCATTATTATGGCGTTTAAAACGTTTGAATTTTCAGGAATGCGCAGCAGGGCTTCTTACCAACATTTGCATCGATTCGACCTCTGGGCTTGTAAACGACCACCAGCGAGTTGCATTGTGCTCCAACATGAACTGTCAAACTTTGGTGCAACTGATTGCATTGCCCCAACCAGCTCTTTAAGTTTCGTTTTCCTCCTTTGGTTTCGTTTCATCCTTCGTTTGGTTGCCTTTTAGAAGGTACCATTTGCAAGAGAGAGAGAGAGAGAGAGAGAGAGAGAGAGAGAGAGAGAGAGAGAGAGAGAGAGAGAGAGAGAGAGAGAGAGAGAATTGCGTCCTGATCTATCATCAAAACGTCCTCTGTTCTATCATTTCTGGCAGCATTCAGTAGTTAGGCTACATTATCTCTCTTTTAAGGGTTAGTCAGAAATAACTAATCTATTTTCATGTTATGGTTGCAGGGCTACAGACTTTTCATTGTACCAAAGTATATTTTCTGCAGTGTTGTGCAGTGAAAATATATAATTAAATATCTGCTGATATGTGATAGGGTATCTACTCATTTTTGTCTATGTATCCCGCTGTAGTTTGAGCAACTGTAGGCCCACATTTCAGAAATTGGCCTTAGGATTGGAAAGCCACTGGTTAGAATCCCACGCTGTAGAATGAGTGACCGTGCTAATGAGAAGAAACTCTCAAAATTGGATACTCTCTGTAGCTGTCTTTATTATAAGTATTACCGTAGAAGTAGATAGGGAAAGGCTTATAAGTTAGGCTACTTGAGTGAACCTTTGCCAAATGTGTAGATTGAACTCAGGCAATGGAAATTGTCGACACAAATAAAATGATGCATTAAAGCAATGGCAATAAAGCAACAGCAATAACATTTTTGTTCAGCATATTATAGGCCTACATAACTGTCATTCAATGTGCTTGAGTGGAAAGAAGGACAAGAAAAATATCTTAGAAAGTAAGTATAGAACGTATTATAAAGAGAAGATAACTTTGACTGAAAATGGTGGACATGGAGAAGATCCCCCTTTTCATGTATGAAAAGTGCAATTTTGGCAATAATGAATACTTTGATGAATGTGATAGTAGTGTTAAGTATTCATGAAAAAGGTAACATTTGTAAATGGGAAGCATCGATTCTGGAAATAAAAGGCCTACTCAAATATTACACAGTGCACCTCTAAGGTAGAATTGTGACCATAGTAGTCATTGCAACTGCTGCCCATTTCCAAATTTCACCATTTATTAAATATCCATGAAGAGAGCAAGTAAGTAGACGAATAAACTAATCATTTCTGGAAATGGACACAGTGTCACAATGGTGACATTTGATGGTGGTGGTAAGTATTCGCGAAAAAGATAACATTTGTGTATGAGCAGCATGAATTCTGGAAACAAAATATTAAACTGTATCTTTAAGGCTGCCCAGGTGAAAAACCCATATACTTAAAGTGTACTTTTTTTGACCGTACTTAGTACAAAGTTTACTATTTTCGGCGATTTAAAATGCGCTTCATTGCACTATTAGTGCGCTGAAGCACTACTAAAGCAGTACTTCAGCACACTTGCAGCACACTGAGGATGCTAAATTGGCACCGCTTTTGGACAACTTTAAGTGCACTACAAGCATACTTTTGAAAGTATGCTCCAAACACGCTTTTCATGCATTCGTATGGCATTAATAGTGTGCTTGAGTACACTTCTATAACATTTTATTGTTACTAGAAGTACAATAAAAGTATATTAACTTCATGCTTCTTTGGACTACATTGGAACATTTTAAGTCTGTAAAAAGTATATCATATTAAGTATTGTAAATATATAACAGGTATGCTTGAAGTGTATTTACAGTACACTCCCAAGTACATGAAATAATATAAATGTAATAGTACAATCCATGCTGGTCCTCAGAGCTTGTACAGCTTATCGGTATGCACAGCCACATGTCACAGTAGTGTTACAGTATGCATGCCTAGCACGACTGACATTTACAATCATTGCATTGTTACAGAGATTTCAGATACACATTTCACTTTATGTCATTCTTGTTCCACCTTCCTGCAATTGATCATTTGAATTGATCACTAATGGTGACCTTTGATTCTTTGTTTGAACAACTAGTTCCAACTTACCTCTCACCATGATGTCATGGGAAGTGTGAGCCTATATATACCAGAACATATACGTGACCATCATAATGACGGTGGGAACATGGTCATATTTTGTGTACCACTTTAAAATGTTAAAACTCCTACAATAAACGCAGAATATAACAATGAGTAATATTTTCATGCAAACCAAAGATATTCCTTAGAGGTCAATGGCTTTCTGTTTGAGAAATTGAGCTCCAAGAAGTGCATTACATGATGGTACATGCATGATGATGCATGATGGGTAAATGCACTTTGTGTAAGCACACTTTGAATATATTTGGATGAAGCACAATCATGGTGCACTTAGAAAAAGTATACTTCCAATATGTTAAAGTGATTTACTTTAAAGCGCACTATAGAAAATCACACTTCGAAGTCACTTGGGTGAAGTATAATCAAAGTGCACTTAAAAAAAGTGCAATTGCAATATGTTATTAAAAAATACACTTTTAGTAAGTTCACTATTAGAACACTATTAGTATATTCCTCTACATACACTTTAGCCAAACATCTTCTAAGTGCACTTTATGTATGGTTTGCAAAGTGTACTTTCTTTGAGAGCAACTTAATTACATCTAATTTTAAGTTCACTTTAAATAAGCATATTGTAAACATACTTTTACTTAGTACGAGTGCACCTTTAATATGCTAAGTACACTTCGTTTGTGTTTCTATTATACTACATTGAACTACTTTTTCACCTGGGTGGATGTCTCATGTCTGTTGCCGTTTGTTGTTGATGTCTGTTCCTGCAGGACCAACTAAAGATAGGCAATACGCCTCTGTGCAATACTCTATGATGGACACAAGATGGGGGTAATACTGATTGAGCTCATGAGTGTATATGACTACTGGTGGCACAAATGCTGGAAAATGCAAGGAATCGTCAGAGGACGCGTTCAACTTCTTGGAAAAAATGAATGTCTTTGGGTGCACAATAAAAGGTATCAACTGAAAGAAGAAAAATCTGCACTCACAAACTAAGTCTCATTGTTTATTTATAGATTACCACCATGTCCAACATTTTTGGACATGGTGGTAATCTATAAATAAATAATGAGACTTAGTTTGTGAGTGCGGATTTTTCTTCTTTCGGAAAATGCAAGGAATCCTTTGGAATATTGTGACCAGCAGTCACAATAAGCACTATAAATAATTATGAACTATGAGCAAACTAGTTAATTTTGAAATGTGTGAACTGAACTTTGAACTAGTTCCTATAGAAAGTGAATTTTCCCAATACAGGTGAACAATGACCATGGCTAACCAACTATGCCCATTCCCAAATGTGATCTTTTAGGAAATATTCATGAATGAAGATAAGACAAATAATAATTACTGGCCTGACCCCATTTTTACATTTTTGCACCTTAAGTGGAAATTCAAAATGGCAGACACAGAGAGACACCTTTTAATGTGAGAAAAGTGAAATTTCCCCAGCCATAGGCCTAATGAATTGGCCCTACGTACAATTTGATGGTGGTGATAAGTATTCATGAAAAAGATAACATTTGTGAATGGGTAGGCTGTATATTCTGGAAATAAATGTCACTCTTTTAAGCAAAGAAGGCCTGCTACTCAGAAGATATATTCCTCAAATGCTGCACATTAACTTCACCAAACTGTTACTCCGAGGATAGCCTATTATTCCTCTTATTGCTAGTCTATATATTATTGTACATGTATTGTGCATGTATACATACATATACATACATTGTATATGTTAGTGTACAGTATAGGACTATTTGATGCAATACTGCGGCAATACACGTGCTGTGTGTGTGTGTGTGTGTGTGTGTGTGTGTGTGTGTGTGTGTGTGTGTGCGCGTGTGTGTGTGCGTGTGCTCCCGCGCGCGTGTATGCGTGCGTGCGCGCGCACAATGGAGTGGAGGGTACAAAGTGAATGGGGAAAACAGGTTTTATGAGTGAGACTTTTCTGTTAACTTTCTATTCTGTGGTATTTGAAACATTAGCAAAGGCCAACTCTTCCATAAATGTTGATGTGAAGACATTGGTTCTGCTTAGCTAAAATCCTTTCAAATCATGTGTGTGCTTTTATTTCGTCCGTTTCAGCAATGTGTTGACGCAGGGCGCTGATCCTGAATGTCTCAAGTCCACTGCCACAGAGGCGAGACCAGATGCCATGCGGGCCTATCAGTTTTCCCCTCGGAGAATGCGCACTTTCGGGCAAGATGCCTTTCAAGATTCTTCGGTCGGTGTAACGGGGAGTAAATCCCTCATCTGGGAATTTCTCCCCGACCTGCGAAAATAAGAACTGTTCTTCAGGAATCTTATGACCTCAGAGGAAATGGAAGCAGTGTAGCCAAAGCTGACCATAGGCTGGCTACACGGCCCTCTGGTCATGGGGAGATTGTGTCCCCCTTTCCAAGGTGGATGACTTTATTATTACTCAGCCAAGGATTTATCCGGAACAGCTTGTCATGCGCATTTGTGTTTTTTTTCTTTCGGATGAGCAGTTAGATGACTCACTCCTGAAGCCGCATCCCCCTAAACTCCCGTTGTGCCTTTCCCCTCCTCCTAACACTGCCAGTAACACAACACACACACTCTCTTAAAATGTGCAGTGCATGTCCAAACACACTCTGTGCCAGACGAGGAACCGCATACTCAGAACTTGCTTGCTTTGGCATGCCGCAACACTGACCTAGATATTGGCCATTCCCTGAACTTTCCGTGGAACAGTCGCCGTGCTTTGTGTGTTCCTTGAAGAGTATAGGCCTACCCCGAAGTTTAGAAGGTGGACCTCGAACGGTTTTTGTGGCGTTTCGTTGTCTTATTATCGTGACGCAGCTATGGCTCGGACAACGATCCTGGGACATACGCTGGCGGTGGTGTGGTTTGGGGTTTTGGCCAGTGCCTTGAGGGGTATGTGTCTGCCTCGTTATTACTGATGTACGAGCTGTACTTTTGCTGCGTTTGGTTGCTTCGCTCACTTTGTCTTTAAGTTTAATCAGTCTGCCATTCCAGGGCAATACGCATTTCCATGGCGCACGTTTAACACTATTACCTTAAGCAGTGCATTGTTTTATTGAAATTGTCTGCTTTCCGCACTTTATTGGCTGATGGCTTTTATGTACTCGCGTATTGCGCCTAGCGCGCACGTGTGTGTGTGTGTGTGTGTGTGTGTGTGTGTGTGTGTGTGTGTGTGTGTGTGTGAGAGAGAGAGAAAGACACAGAGAGAGAGAGAGAGAGAGAGAGAGAGAGAGAGAGAGAGAGAGAGAGAGAGAGAGACTCAAGTTCCATTGCCACATTTAGGCCTACATAATGGACATGGGCCTATCTATTATTTCATTTAGCTAGAAACCACAATGCGGTTATACATGTCTCCGCATGCTCCTATGCCAGGATGTGTTGTTATATAACCTGTGTGTAGTAAACCTCATATCCAGATGTCTAAGATGAGGGTAGGAGACAGCCAGGATTCCACACCATTAAACTACATTTGACAAACAGGTGGGCAGGGCTGGACTGGTCATCTGGCATACAGGGTGTTTTCCCGGTGGGCCGATAGTCCTCAGGGGCAGATGCCATTGTTTTCCTGGGGATTGGAAGGATCAGGAAGCGCGCTCAACACCTTGTAGTCGAATGCTCTCTACACTGGGTGCTTAACTTTGTCAATGAATGAACTCAAATCTCGGCTAGTCAAGATATAGTATGAAAGTGGCCGGTGGATGCGTTAGGGGCCAGTCTATGCCAAAAATGCCCAGGTCATTTTATTTATCCCAGTTCAGCTCTGCAGGTGGGTGTGTTTGTTTAACACTCAGAACAGGGTAATAAATCAAGTCTACCCTAACAAAACCATGGCCCACTGAGATAATTTGTGAGGTACACATTGTCTTCCTCATCTGCAAAATAATTTAGTTTCAGTAGTTGTGTAAGAATGGAAGACGGATGGTGGGAGTGCCCCACAATGATAGGAATGAAAGTGTGTGTGTGTGTGTGTGTGTGTGTGTGTGTGTGTGTGTGTGTGTGTGTGTGTGTGTGTGTGTGTGTGTGTGTGTGTGTGTGTGTGTGTGTGTGTGTGTGTGTGTGTGTGTGTGTGTGTTCAGCAAGCTTGATACGGCAAAAACATTATTGAGGGAAGGGGAACTGCAGGCCACTAGGCAGCCTGAGCAAGTTTGGATGCAAACAATAACAACCATCATGTTCTCTCTCTCGCCCTCCCTCCCTCGCATGTCAAGACAACCCTAACCCAGACATGGAGCAGAGAGAGGTCACATTTGACTTGGCTGACATTTGGGGATTTGAAGGTAAACATTCGTTGGTTCTCTTTTTTGTTAAATGTTCAAAAATATGATATTCACAACAACAGTTCAACCTTTTTCTGAAGAAGAATTTATCAGAGTTTAGTAATGGTGGGGAGAATCATTCGAAAGCAAACCGAGGTTGTTAAGTCCTCAGCCAACCTCACCATTGCCTTTTGTATACTAATCAAAAAGTAAAAGTGTTAAAGGGGCTTAAAAGTTTAGTCAATCACTGTCCAGAGTCAGCAGATACTTGAGTCATTAGTAAGTGAACGATGACTCTCGCAACCACTTTCACAGTCCACTACCATGGCATAATACAGGGCCTTTAGTTGGCCTAATGCACTACGACTTAGTCATTGCCATTCTGGCAACAGCGCCCCAAATGTAACTTTTGCCAGAGCGACCCGCTATGAGTGTCGTGGGAAACACTTCTCATTTTAAAAAATCGCTTTACATACCGTATTCAGATTTGTATCAACTTCTTGCATTCCGTCATGAAAAACATTCTCACAGCAAGTTTATTTAAACAGCATTTTTTCATGACTGTGTTTTGAGACAGAAATGCCACGGGCACTGCGCAAACTACGTCATCCTACATTGTGTTCCTTTAATAAAATGGGTTTATTTGTTTAATGTAGTCTGTAGATAAACAGTTGATAGCTGTCATTATATTCAGATGTTTCTTCCTTTTGCAGCGGATAGAAATGGGTTATAGCTTTCCTTATAGGCATATGTTTCCTCCTTGTACAGAGGATGGAGATAGGCAATTGACTAGTTTCCCTTCTATGCATATGTTTCCTCCTTGTGCAGAGGACGGAGAGGAGCAGGTACAGAAGGAGGTGAAGTTTAAGATGCCAGATTTCCTGGTGGGGCCAGGTGAGTGGAGGTTATGTTTTAAATGCATTGATGATGACTTGAGGAACGAGCCTTGTTTGCTGTGGACATGGTGGTTGACTAAATAACACTCACGACTACGTTTGGATGTTTTTAATTCCAAATTAATCATTCCAAATTAAATAGTTCGTTGAGTATACTTTGATCTTTCCTTTAATTCTGAATTAAGAGGTGTTTACATGACGTTTTCAAAGCGGAATTAAGCTTTAGTATAGTCAGTTAATTCCAAATGAAATGAGACACAAAAGGGGCATTTCACCGGTGGAGACATGAATATGTATTGAAAGTGGGTCATGTAGAATAGTAGCATAAATTTCCAATTTGTTGCTTTCTTGGCCGAGAAAAGGCAGAAAATGACTTTTTAGTGCATGTGGATTTGTGACAACAATCCCCATAATGCATTGCAATGCTCAAGTTCCACAGGCCACACCCAGGCAGCTCTGCCTGTGACTTACTGGAGCCTCTATAGCCCCATACGACTTTGTTGCTGTCGACTTACATTGACAAAGCACGTGAGCGAGAACTTGTTGTCACGATGTGGGTGTTATTAAATACAGCGTAGTTAAAGTCGGCCACAAATATGAACGAGACGATGAGCTCGCACCAGTTTGCTCTACTAACACACCACGTGTGAGGAGTGGGGGGACAGGCAGTGAGGAGGAGCTGAAGTGGGGACCTGCGCAAACTTGTGTAGAGGTGTGAGACAAGACTCATATACACACATGAATGAGTTGTTGACCAACCAGTTCATGGGCGCGTGGCCTCGGAGGCGGTCTGCAGACGAGCGTTGAAGGGGATAAGCAACTGCAGAGGTTGCAAGATCTGACTGCAGTCGCATTCATCCCGCGATAGTTTGACACCATGTGACATGTCACCTTGTCAACGCAACATCACCGAAATTTTGAAGTTTGACAGGAAATCTAACCGTCATGCAGCATTTTCATCCAGAGTGCATTGCTGTCTAAATGCGCATGCATGCGTTAACAACTACTCGAATGCACTTAATGCCAGTGATTTCAAAAGCACTGGCACACTGATCTGTGATAGGTCTGTTAGCGCATTAGGTCCAACCCCCTATGGGCGGGTTGAAAGGGTGGGAAAAAGGCTTGTAGTCTCAACAGAAATCCACCTCTCTTACACTTCTTCCTACAAGGATGCAAAATGACGAGTTTTACATCATTGTAGGAGGAAGTGTTAAGAGGTGAATACGGATTTCTCCTGTCTCAGGGGGAATTGAGAGAGTGTTGCACGACCATTCAAAAGTATGACTGGGTGTCTAGCAATGGAAAGCCTAATGCAAATGGGTGGAGTGTCCCTTTAAATGTCTCGTGTAAACTTAGCAAATGGGACTCTGTGTGCAAGTGTGGTTTTCTCCACTTTAGGCATACTGTGTTTACACCCTGCTGAGTATTTTGATAAACAGATAAATTCTTGCCTCGGTTTCCCAAAATAAACGTGTGCAGAAACATTCTTCTTGAAAAGCTAATTTAGCTGAATCCATTCTTAATTAGGTGGCATTTGTTTTTGTTTTTATCAAATTGGCTACAACAGGTCAAGTTCAATTCGACCTTGTCTCATATGACTATAGGCGTGCCCCAGGTTTTTATTACATTGGTAAATTTTCAGATGACACTGTTCTTCTTAGCCTCCTCACTAAACATGATGATCTGAACATTTATCTAAGTGGTAGTCAATGAGTTTGTTAATTGGTGTTATTCACACTTACATATTAACACAAAAAACTGTAGAGATGGTGCTACGCTAGATCCAAAATCCCTCTGTGGCCTGGGCACAGTGGCTATACATGGCTTGGCCACTGATCAGGTGAAAACCTTCAGCTACCTGGTGGGGCATATAGTCATATAATCTCCCAAATCTACGAGGCTACTACCTTTGCCAGAGGGTTTTTTTAAAGAAAGATTTTTCAGCCACTCATGTACTGTATTAGTGTGCCCTTACTGGCAATGTCTATTCTTTTCTATATTCTACTCTATTTGTTTCTTAACCTGAAGGGGAATGGAGAAAAAACAACTTGAAATTCAACTACTGTGTTTCCACAGATGTCAAAAAATCCAAACAAGAAAACTTGCCAGACAAAGACAACTGTACCATGTACCTTTGTTGTGTGTAACTGATTTGTCTGTGTGTGTGTGTGTGTGTGTGTGTGTGTGTGTGTGTGTGTGTGTGTGTGTGTGTGTGTGTGTGTGTGTGTGTGTGTGTGTGTGTGTGTGTGTGTGTGTGTGTGTGTGTGGAGTCAGGACCTGACATGGGCCAGAAAGAGATATCAGAAGATCTGCTGGCTGAGTTGGGTTTTACAGAGGTACAGCCCGCTAATCCATCAGGTAAACAACAACAGTCTACACAGTGTTTCAGACTCAACTACATTAAAGAGTTCAAACTGCGTTGTAATTTATTCATCATGTAATGCAGGGTTTCCCAAACTGGGGTCCGTGTGGCCTGCCACAAGAGGGCGTGCAAGCTGAATAGAGCAATGGTGGATATGTGTGTTTTTATACAGCATTAATGAACATTAAGTAGTTTTTAATTGGATGGTGAATTGTATGCTGGAAAGCTCCATCTGAAGTGTAATTTATGACTCCTAGACTTGTCATGCAACAAGTGAAAGCCTTGAAAGTCCAACTGGGAAACTCCAACTCCCATTGTCATTGTGACACAGCACTCCACAGCACACAAGTGTTCACAGCACACTGCCTGCACACACCGAAATTGCATTTATGCCTCACCCGTGCAAGGGGGCAGCCCCCAATGGTGCCCTTAGGGAGTAATGCGGTGGGACGGTACCATGCTCAGGGTACCTCAGTCATGGAGGATGGATGGGGGAGAGCACTAATTACTTCCCCCACCAACCTGGTGGGTCGGGAGTCGAACTGGCAACCTTTGGGCAACAAGTCTGACGCCCTAACCACTTACCCATGACTGCCCTGTTAATAAGTCCCATTATAGTGAGGGCAGGGAAAAAAGTCAGGTCTAATGAGGATTCCCCGATGACTATGCATGATGTGCTGTGATTTGCTGTCCCATAGCCATACTTCCATTTGCCTGGCTCTTGCCTGACCTGTTGTTCCCCACAGCTTCTCGAGTTCCACTACTTGCATGGCCCTCAGCACAAGAAAACATTTGCTTGGGGGTTGTGCAAACCATATTGAAATGTACGAGAGGTGTGCAGGAAGAAAAAAAAGGGAATTACTGATGTAATATCAACTTCACAAAATCTTCGGACACCTATCTTTAATTCAGCCAGTGCTTTGTTGCTTACAAAAGATTATGAGGGTGATCGAACTATAGCGGCGATTCAGAATAAGGGTGCAGTCATGAGGTTTTGTCAGTCATGAGGTTTGCAATAATGTGACTCCTCACAACTTGCAGCAAACTTTTAGCCAGGTCATACACAGCCATTGCATGATAAGGTGTTACCACTCTATTCTGTGTCAATGAGCGCTACTCCACCCATTCCTTGACAGTGACTTGGCAGTAACAGTTAATGGTCAAGGCCCATTTTCAAATGGTTTCTATCATTTTGTTTTTGTAGAAAAAACGTTTGCACACCTCTGGATTTTTTTTCTTCTTTAAGTTATTTTTTCTTTTTATTCATTCATTGGCAAGCAAGATGACGTGTCGACCTCTCGGTCTTCCTCAGATTCACCTGAATAAAAAGAAAAATAACTTATCGAAGAAAAAAATCCAAAGGAGTGTGCGAACGTTTTTCCACAAATACGTAATTTTTTTGTTCAGCACCTGGGATTGTGCACAAGTAACTCTCTACAAGTTCTATCATTTTGTTGCCATTTTTATTCTACAATACACTACACCTCATCCATTAGAGAGAGGCTCTGCAAATCATGCCCCCTCTCCAGCCTAAACAAACCCTGCACAAAGTGGTCAGGACAGGGCACCTTTTGCACCATGTACAGTAGCTACTGCCAGTCCTCTTTTATTGACTCAATATTTATGGAATATAAATTTGTGAGTCAAAGAGCAAACTAAATCTCATAAAAAAGTGTTTCCTTCGTTTTGGTGCCCCCACTGACACTGTGCCCATATGCCTATATAGTGCATACCTCCTTTTTTGCACCCCTGTTTTTAGTACCTAAATCAATGTAAAAACAATTTATGGTGTGTGTCTACGTAAAATTGATGCCTACTGATGTCTACAATATAAAATGGGGATAATTTTGGGGTGGGCATGCCCTTTGTTTCTCTCTCTCTCTCTGTCTCTGTCTCTATCTCTCTCCCGTCCTATTAGGTCCTGCTATGTTCAGTCCTCGTGGTGCGCCCCCTAGAGTCGTGTTTCCGCCTGGCCAGCCCACCGCTCAGAACCTCCAGGCTATCTGCCTCCAGGGGGGAAGCCGGCCCAGGTATCCCCAGGGCACGCTGCCCTCGACTGGGTTCAGCCACCTGTCCAGACAGGCCGATGCCATCCACCGCGTGGAGGCCTGGTACGGCCAGCAGTGCTGCCAAGGGGACTGGCAGCAGCACGTGGACAGGACATTATGCTGCACCCGACAGGCCGTGAGTTAGAAGAGTGTGTGGCTGGTATAGTGTTGAACCATAGAAACACACACTTGCACGCATGCACGCACACACACACACACGCACGCACGCACGCACATCATGCACAAATTTGTACTTACAAACCTCTGTACTGCCTGCCCATTCAGGAGTTTGTTTGGTTAAATTTTGATTTATTTGTGTGTTCCCGTATATTGTCGATTTACGAGAAGAGTGAAATAGAGTGGAGGAGGAGTGGAGGAATGCTGCAGCTGTTGTCCTTGGCTGGCTGGTTGGCTGGTATCAGACCGCCAGACAGGGGCGTGCAGCAAATTGTTGGGCCCTTTGTACAATTAGCTCCAATCAACCCCCCCAGCCATACAGTATATCCAGAGAGAGCAGAGAGAGAGAGGTTCCATTGGCCCATTGTTTCCGGGTTCTATTATTGCAAGGGGGAGGGGGGGATCCCCCTTTAGGCAGACCTAGGCAGACCTAAGGATTGTTCTATTCAATGCTAGGAGTATTATGACACGCTCCTTTAGGCAGACTGGAACCTGGTCATGTTAGGTGCCCATAGCAATCTATCACATTGGCATATCTCTATATAGTTAAAGAATCTCTGGTATATCTACATAACTCAGATACTGTGTGGGCCCCCTATATTCATGTGTGGACCCTGGAAACTCAGTCACACTTTACCCCCCCTGCACGACATCCCTGCTGCAAGAGATTACACTGCTGCTGCTCCTACTCCCAGTGATGTTATTTAACAGACAACCGTAGCCCATAATGCACACCTTTCCACCAGTGGGATGCTGTAATAATCATTGAAAAGTTAACTACCACAGTACTACACTACCATGGCATAACGCAGTGCCTTTAGTATTGCACTACGACTTGGTCATTGCCATTCTGGTAACAGCAAATTTGTAACTCCATGTCTGTAAGGTTTAACATAAGGGATGTAAAGTAAACATATAAGTACCACTTGGAAAAGGTTATCATACCAAAGCACATCCCACAGACATAGAAGAATATAACAAAAATCATTATTAGATTTTGCCATCTTTTGTGATACAAACTTCTGATCTGGCTCAAGGACTCGAATAATGAAGTAAGAGACTATTCACATGCTGCTGCCGCTGCTAGCATGGTAATAGCACAGCAATAACACCTTAATAGTGCTAATCAACGATTTCCGCAATGTCGTTGGGGGCGGAGTTTCGCAGTGGTGCTGTCCCTGCACGGGTGCCGCCCCGACCAATAGCCCTATTGGCCCACCCCTCTGCCCATATATGGTAGTAATGCCATTCGCCACTTTGCCCCGGTTCACTTGCACTTTTGAGACATACACACACACAAGCTCACACACATTCTTACATCTGCATGTGTGCAAACCTACACTGACCAGAGACGGTTTAAATTAGAATAGAGAATCTTTGCACTGTCCCCAGTAAAGGGTCAATGCTCAATTGTACACATGTGTGCAATTATGTGTAACAATGTGTAATGTGTAAAGTGTAATGTGATGTAAATGTAATGCACTCGTCTTTAAAAGGGGAGGGGAAAATCCTTGATCCAGGCACTTCAATTGATTTAAAAGTCCTAAACGATCTTTATTCTACTAAATAAAGATTTTTTTTGGACTTTTTAAATCAACTGAAGGATTTCAAGGATTTCTCCCTCCCTTTTTGTGAAACATTGCACCCTCCAATAGCACCAGTTGTTGTTTTTGAGAAGACTAGGTGCGCTCTACCTGCTCTTCTGCTGATACTTGTTGTTGTTGCTGCCTGCTAGTGGAGGGAGGCCCTTCATCAGTTTTGCGAGGACGAGTTTGGCATCAAGACGAGGCACTACCACTGCTGCAATCTTCGGAAGAAGGCCCGATGGGCGTGCTTTGAGAGGGAGGCCCCCAACCCCTCCTACCAGCCCAGCAGGCCCTACAGCGGGCCCAACGTCCCGCCCCGACACACACCTGTATTCACCTTCAATAACAGCACCTGTTCCAGGTAGTTCTCCTTTACTTAGTTTAACAAGGGTGGTCACGTTGAGACAGTAGAAATCTCTTTTTAACGGAGTCTTGGTCAAGGCATTGAGAGAGAGAGAGAGAGAGAGAGAGAGAGAGAGAGAGAACGAGAGAGAACGAGACAGAGAGGCAGACAGAGTGAGTGGATTATACTGTAACATAAAGGGTAAATCCACATAATTTACACAGAACTTACACATACACATGAAAAGATCACACACACACACACACACACACACACACACACACACACACACACACACACACACACACACACACACACACACACGCACGCACGCACGCTCGACACACACACACACACACACACACACGCACGCACGCAGAGCTCGCTCGACATCATGCAAGAGCCCTTTTGTCACCACACCGACGACTGTTGTCAAACAAGCTGGAGTGGGAGGGTAAAATTAAAACAGAAGAGGAATCGAGAGTCCTAGAAAGCGCAGAGAGGAAGTAGAGGAGAAGATGAACCTCCTAGTGACGCAAAACCTTCTGTGTTGCTTCTAGAGCAAGAACAATGTAAATATCGTTTCTGATCTCCCGAAAAATCGGGAAGTCCACCCACTCTGTCGGACACCAGTCAACCAGTAGCAAACCTAGACAGGCGGGTCAACCATGCCGTTTGGGAAACGTTAATTGATATGCTCTTGGTCAGACCAAGTCTTGAAAAGATTTGAAAGTCGATGATAATCAGTCTAGAACCTGAGGGAGGAAGCGCCATAGAGTAGTGGTTCTCAGACTGTGGGACGTGGCCCACGGGTGGGTTCTGAGGGTATTTCAAGGGGGCCTTGAAATAATTTTCTGAAACTCAAAATGTTTTGAAAATAATTCAAAATCTAAAAAAAATGTTTTACACACAACGTGTTAAGGCTTTGATGGAGTTTTTGGGAGAAAAAAATGTGCATAAGCGATTGAAAAAAAATGTCATTATTATTCCTATATCCAGGACAGGGGCTGATAAGAAGGCCGTTATTGTTGTTGTTGTAGTATTGTTGTTGTTGTTGTTGTTGTTGTTGTTGTTGTTGTTGTTGTTGTTGTTACTATTACTACTACTACTACTACACCTGTTATTCCCATGTCCAGGACAGGGAATGAGGCAAAGGGCGTGCTTCCGCGGGCCCTGAAAGGCAGCAATGGAACGGAGACCAGCATTCCCGACATCATTTTCCCCCCGGCACGGCCCTCCGCCTCCAACATCCGCCACGTCTGCAAGCTGCGTAAGGCACGGCCCCTATACAACGCCGGCTGCCTGCCACGGGGGGGCTACGGCTGGCTGGCGCGGCAGGCAAAGTCCGCTAACCGTCTGGAGCGAGGCTACAAGAGTTGCTGCAAGGGCAAGGTCAAGGTGCTGGCCTGCGCCACGCAGAAGGTAACCGCTTACTTAGTAATATTATAATAATAATAATAGTAATAATAATAATAATAATAATAAAAATAATGATAGTAATAATAATAATAATCTGAATAAGTCAGTGACCAGGTTCTGGCCCATGCCACGCAGAAGGTAACCACTTACTTAGTAATATAATAATAATAATAATAATAATAATAATAATAATAATAATAATAATAATAATAATAATAATAGTGGTAATAATAAAAATAATAGTAATAATAATAATAATAATCAGAATAATCAGAATATGTCAGTGGAAAAGGTGCTGGCCTGTGCCACGCAGAAGGTAACCACTTACTTAGTAATATAATAATAATGATAATCAGAACTAGATTGCCTTCTTGCAGAAAATGCTGGAAGCGGGCTTGCCTTTTGGGCAGAGCTGAGCAGTTTTATTTTGATATCTCTGTACCTAAATTAAAAACAAACTACTATTGAGAAAACAAAGCTAAAAGAAATGTGGGAAAAATCCATCCACCCAGTCAGAAGTTATGGGCCAAACAATTCAGCCATCTTGGATTCAGTCATCTTGAAAGTGTTGTAGTTTTGGGGATAATGCTATTTTAAGTTGGCTAAGGAACACTGCATATGACATCATTTTGAAAATCAACATGGGTCCAAGTGGGATTCGAACTCACAACCTCCATATCTCTAATCCACTACCTTTGCCATTGATACTAAATGACATACGTGCTATTTTAAGTTGGCTAAGGAACACTTCATATGATATAATTTTGAAAATCAACATGGGTCCGAGTGGAATTCGAACTCACAACCTCCATATCTCTAATCCAGCACCTTTGCCATTGATACTAAATGACATACAGCACTGATTCTTGAAAGTTTGGCAGAAACATGTCCCAGCAGTAAAATGCTAATTTTGTTGAAAATCAACTACATTTTCACGAACAAAATGAATCCAGGTAATGGCCAAGGGGTCTGTTATACAAATACACAGTTGTTTGAAATATTTAAGTGTAATTTTATTACTTTTCATGGCTATAAACCTGTCCACACCCTGTAAAAACGCCTGTCCCAAGGACTGGCATCATCATTTCAATTGACTTAAAATACAAAAATCACTAACAGAATTGAACAATATCACCATGATGTGAAAGACCATATCAAAGTGGTTCTACAGATGTGCACATAGTGCATGTAAAACAATATTTACTATTATTTTCTGATTGCTCAAAATGTGTCCAGCATATTGGTCACCACCGTCAGATTTTTTGTAAAAGACAATAAAATCAGGTATGCACAAGGTCATTTTCATTACTGAGGACCCCTTTTCAAACCTTTAACTCTACTGCATACTTCACCATCACTGAAGCTCCTAAATGTACTATTTTCTCCTCAATTTGTTAATTTGATTGGACACTGGTGCTGTCCCAACCATAAACTGTCAACACCGTCAGATGTTTTAATAGTAGCCTATTACATTACATTACTGTTAATTAATATATACTTTCTCAGAAAAGGTATGAAGCACCCAAGAAACAGAGCGAAAATGAAATGGCTAATGTGAACAAACAATGCATAATATGTAAAAGAGTGTTTTTTTGTCTCACACCGTCAGATGTCACCACCGTCAGATTTTGTTCCGCTCATCATCTTGTTCCATAAATTGTGCTGGTTAATGAAACATTACTAGGCATGTTAGTAATAATTGTGATCCAAAATGATACTCTAGTCACCACTGAGGGGCATTTGGAGGTTTTTATGTCAGAAAACCTGACGGTGGTGACATCTGATGGAGTTCACTAAAAAACACATGTTTTACATGTTTTGACATGTTTTAAGAATATGCATACAATAAGTATCTACAGTTATGTTGAATTGTTAAAGTAATTCACTTTAATACAGTAAACATATGTTTTTACTTCTAATTCTGTCTGCCGCTGTTGACAAAACAAGAAAGAGCCCATTTTATGAAAAATGTTAAACATGGGGAGCTTGGGCAATACATTCACTGCACAGCCAAGACCTACATCTATGATAATACACCTCTATATTTTGGATTTGAACAACTTAAAACCTGTTTTTGCCACATTTTCAAGATCCAGTGGCCTACTTCCTAGAGAATCTAACTAATGAAGAAAAAACACATGTACAAACATACTGTGCACACACAAACATAAAGTGTTTATGCAAGATGCCATTGACTTGAGAGGGCTATTTATTTTGGTAAATGTAGGTACAAATTAGGTCATTTTCACCACTCTCAGATTACTGTCACCACCGTCAGTTCTTAAGTCACCACCGTAAGAAGGAGTTTTGGACATTTTAAATGAATGTGCTTACAACATTTTCCTTAGGAGTCGTTGAATTATCAAAGCAATAGCCTACAGGAATATTTGTGAAATTAAAAAAAATTGTTTGTTCTATTTAGGCGTTAAGTAAGCATTGTATGACGGTACATATTTTAAAATTAGAACACATGAAACAGTATTAAAATAGAACAAAAGTGAATTTTCAACATTTAAAGGCATATGTGTGAACCAAAAAATACACATAATCACTTAAAAACTCCAAATACATATGCAACCAAATCAATACAATTTTAAATACTTTTAATTGTGTCTGACGGTGTTGACAAAAAACAAGGTGTGATTAGAGAAAAGCCTGATTTCTGAAAAAAATACAAAATGGGGAGATTGGCCTTGTGCATTTCTGAAAAGCCAAGACCTTAGTCAACAAGGATATACCATATAATTTTGTAATTCACTTTGTTTTTTTCTGTCAACATTGCAACCTGTTTTAGCCACTTTCTCAAGAATCAGTGACATGCAATTTGAAGTTGGCGAAGGAACACTGCATATGATATAATTTTGAAAATTAACATGGGTCCAGGTGGGATTTGAACTCACAACCTCCAAATCTCTAATCCACCACCTTTACCATTGAGCTAAGCAGCTGGCTGTCATAAACTTTCCAGCAAGACAATATCACATTGCATTGAAGAGCTGAACAGTACAATTCTAGAATGGTAGTTGCAGGTGCTCGTTAAGAATAGAATGTTGAGAGAAAGTGACAGTTGAGATGGCACCTTTTCTGATTGTCTGTATGGCCGTTAGTAATGTGCTCTAAGGCAGAGGGCAGAATCAAAACAGTTTCTAGTTTTTAAATCGCTGTTGTTAAAAAAACTCAAAAGAATTTGCACATGTCCTGCTCACAGATTGGAGTCATAGATGTGATCTTTCTAACAGTCCTTGAATGAAGTTTATAGGTTAAACGGTTCAGTCACAAATGGACCTCTTGTTGCAGATGACCTGACCTCTTCAGAGAGACATTTCAAAAATGAATAGGACACAGCCATTGGGGGGTTTTACACTGCCATTTAAAAAGTAATGGGTATTGGGACGTGATGTTTTCACCAGTTGGAGTCATCTCATAGAGCTCGCTAACAACACTTCAACTAAACTTCTAGGTGAAAGTGTTGCTGTTTTATGAACAAAAAAGCCTCCTACACTCTGATCCCTAGAATGGCGGAACCTTCATTCAAGAGCATTCTACAATTGTTTTCTATGGGGACCCAAACTTGCAAAAAAAAAAAAACGAAAACGAAAAAATGACAAGGAGTATGGACACACGAAGCATTCTTTGAAATCTCCAAGCCGAGCCGGTCGTTTTAGTGTTTGAACAGTGTCTCTATCTCGAAAGGTCTAGGAGGAGAAGTGGTTTCTATTTTTACTGACCTGCACAAGAGAAGCAAGCATAACTAGATTGCATTCTCACAGAAAATGCTGGAAGCGGGCTTGCCTTTTGGGGCAGAGATGAAACAAAGTACTATTGAGAAAACAAAGCTAAAAGAAATGGTGAAAAAATCCATCCACCCAGTCAGAAGTTATGGGCCAAACAATTCAGCCATCTTGGATTCAGCCATCTTGAAAGTGTTGTAGCTCTGCGTTTTGGGGATATACTAAATGACATACATGGTATTTTAAGTTGGCTAAGGAACACTGCATATGATATAATTTTGAAAATCAACATGGGTCCGAGTGGGATTCGAACTCACAACCTCCATATCTGTAATCCAGGACCTTTGCCATTGATACTAAATGACAAACATGGTATTTTAAGTTGGCTAAGGAACACTGCATATGATATAACTTTGAAAATCAACATGGGTCCGAGTGGGATTCAAACTCCCAACCTCCATATCTCTAATCCAGCACATTTGCCATTGATACTAAATGACATACATGGTATTTTAAGTTGTCTAAGGAACACTGCATATCATATAACTTGGAAAATCAACACGAGTCCGAGTGGGATTTGAACTCACAACCTCCATATCTGTAATGCAGCACCTTTGCCATTGATACTAAATGAAATACATGGCATTGTATGTTGACTAAGGAACACTGGATATGATATAATTTTGAAAATCAACATGGGTCCGAGTGGGATTCGAACTCCCAACCTCCATATCTCTAATCCAGCAGCATTCCCATTGAGACAAGCAGCTGGCTGACTTAAACATTCCAGCAAGACATTTATCATATTGCATTGAAGAGCTGAACAATAGACTTCTAGAATTGCAGTTGCAGGTGCTCGTTAAGAATAGAATGTTGAGAGAAAGTGACAGTTGAGATGGAACCCTATATTGGCTGCACCTGTTCTGATTGACTGAATGGCACTTAGTATGGTGCTCTATGGCAGAGGGCAGAATCCAAAACAGTTTCTAGGGCTTTAGATTATCGTTGTAAAAAAACTAAAAAGAATTGGCACATGTCCTGGTCACAGATTGGAGTCATACATGTGATCTTTCTAACAGTCCTTGAATGAAGTTTATAGGTTAAACGGTTCAGTCACAAATGGACCTCTTGTGGAACATGCGCTGACCTCTTGAAAAAGGCACTTCAAGACTCAATGGGAAAACCAGTGTAAAAGCCCTGTCGTTTTTACACACCTGCCATTTAAAAAGTAATGGGAGTTGGGAGATAAAACTTTGAAAATTTGGAGACATCCCATAGAGCTCGCTAAAAACGCGTCAACTAAACCTCTAGGTGAAAGTGTTGATGTTTTATGACCGAAAAAGCCTCCTACACTTCTCTGGAGTGGCGGAAGCTTGGTTCATGAAGGTTCTACCATTGTTTTTAATGTGGACCCAAACTTGCACAAAATCGCCAAAAACAGGAAAACGACAAGAGACACGGACATGCTATATCAGTACAAATGATCTCCAAGCCAAGCCGGTCGTTTTAGTGTTTGAACGGTGTCTCTATCTCGAAAGGCCTAGGAGGAGATCCATTTTCTATTTTTACTGCTCTGCACAAGAAAGCAACAAAGCAATCCCCGTGTTTTGGGGATAAACTAAATTACATGCTATTTTAAGTTGGCACTGAAGTTGGTAAACTAAATGACATACATGCTATTTTAAGTTGGCTAAGGAACACTGCATATGATATAATTTCGAAAATCAACATCGGTCCAAGTGGGATTCGAACTCACAACCTCCATATCGCTAATCCAGCACCTTTACATTTGAGCAAAGTAGCTGGCTGTCATGCACAGTCCAGCAAGACAATATCACATTGCATTGAAGAGCTGAACAATAAACTTCTAGAGTGGTAGTGCAGCTGCTCGTTAAGAATAGAATGTTGAGAGAAAGTGACAGTTGAGATGGAACCCTGTATTGGCAGGACCTGTTCTGATTGACTGTATAGCGGTTAGTATTGTGCTCTAAGGCAGAGGGCAGAATTAAAAACAGTTTCTAGTTTTTAGATCGCTGTTGTTAAAAAACTAAAAAGAATTGGCACATGTCCTTCGCACAGATTGGAGTCATACGTGTGATCTTTCTAACAGTCCTTGAAAGAAGTTTATAGGTTAAACGGTTCAAATGGACCTCTTGTTGCAGATGACCTGACCTCTTCAGAAAGGCACTTTAAGAATCAATAGGACACAGCTATTGGGGGGTTTTAAACACCTGCCATTTAAAAAGTAATGGGAGTTGGGACATGATACACAGTTTGGAGACATCTCATAGAGCTCGCTAACAGTGCGTCAACTAAACTTCTAGGTGGTGAAGGTGTTGATGTTTTATGAACAAAAAAGCCTCCTACACTCTGTTCTGTAGAGTGGCGGAACCTTCGTTCATGAGCATTGTACCATTGTTTTCAATGGGGACCCAAACTTGCACAAAATCGACAAAAACGAAAAAACGACAAGGGGTATGGACACACAAAGCATTTTTTGAAATCTCCAAGCCGAGTCAGTCGTTTTAGTGTTTGAACGGTGTCTCTATCTCGAAAGGCCTAGGGGGAGAAGCGGCTTCTATTTTTACTGACCTGCTTCAAGAGAATCAAGCAAGCAAGCAAGCAAGAAACTGTACTTAGAGATTACTATAAGCGGAACTTGCTCTGCAAGCCCGCTTAATAACTAAACAGGACTTAGAGATTACTATAAGTGTGGCAAGCCCGCTTAATAAATTGTACTTAGAGATTACTATAAGCGTGGCAAGCCTGCTTAATAATCAGAATACATCAGTGGACAAGGTGCTCGTGTAACAGAGGCTAACTAGCAGAGTTGGCATGGAACGTTAGTAAACCTCCCTCCAAAGCCTCATACAGTGTCGATGCCATTGGGCTGGGGTACTGGTCCTTTAGTCCAGCGGTATCGTACTGTGCCTCCCATTGCCGGACCGTTTTAGTTAACGAGGTTGCAGGTTCGCAGCCCCGAGGGGGACGAACAGGTGCAAGAGATGACCTTCATCACATTCGCTTGTGCCATGCAGAAGCTAACTGCTTATTTAATAATGTTTAATAATAAATAGATAAATTACAGTGATTAATACAAAATAATTACAATAAACCAGTGGACAAGGTGCTTGCTTGCCCCATGCAGTAACTAACGTCTTACTTTGTAATAATCATAATCATCATCACCCCAACACACACACACACACACACACACACACACACACACACACACACACACACACACACACACACACACACACACACACACACACACACACACATAACACTGTCCCCTGTATGTATGTTGTCCACAGTGGGAAGAGGAGATGAAGCGTTTCTGTGGCGATGAGCATGTGGCGAAGGCTAAAAAGGATCAGTGCTGCGCGGAGAAGGGAGCCCAGAAGCAGCTGGCCTGCCTGGCCTCCAAAGCTCCGGACCAGGACTATATGGATCCCATGCTGCAACGCGAGCTCACACACGACACTCCCCACCCCCGCCGCATCTGCGACACACACAAGATCCTCAAGAAGTGAGAAAACACAATGAAAAATACTAAGTGCATGTGTGTGGATGGAATGCTCAAAAGTTTGTGTTTTCTTCAAAAGACAGTTCAAAAAAATGTTTTTGTAAAATAAAATAGGTCACAGTGGCTTTTTTATGAATTGTGCACAGTTGGCACTTTCATTTCTCCTTTTTGTGATCATTGCAACATAACATAAATTAGAGAAGTTGAATCACTTCATGGGAAATATCATGACTAAGACCATGATCCCTAGTGATACAGTGATGACATCAGTGTAAACATCTAGTGTAGGCACTCTACTCGTCGAAAAATGTTAAAAAGCCTGAATTAAAACATGGCTATTTTTAAGTTAAAAACAGGGGGGAGACCCACGCGTATAGGCGCAGACCCTTCTTCAGGGTTCTTGGGTTTTCTCTGTTGGAAGACACAGTCTTGGTTGATGTGACTCTCATGATACAAGCATAGCAGGCTGACTGACTGCTGATCCTGAAAGCATTCTCTTAAAGCTCATGACCCGAGCCTGGAACATCATATCAGCTGCTGGATTCATAATTTGTTGAATTATCCAGCAAGTCTGGAGCCGTTGGACGGCAGAGGTGGCATTAGTGGCCAAACTGTTTTTGTGCAGATTGTTGCTGGACAGCCACTGTAGGTCTGTCATCTGACTAAGAGCATGGTCCTTAGCGATACAGTGATGACATCCATGTAAACATAATGTAACTGCTTTTCAGGCTTCAGGTTAAGTTGCCAGTGGACGCTATGGTGAAGAAATGCTGCCACCTGGAGGACGTAGAGAAAGTTGCATGTTTGACGGACACAGTAAGTAATTTGTGTGGAGAAAGAAGATTGCTTTTCTTGATGTTGTGTATCTGGATGGATTTTAGGGGGGGGTTCCATTCTGAAGAGCTGAGCTGAGCTATCATACATCCCAGAATAAGGTTATCACACTTGTTTGTGGTTGCCATAATGGAAAATGAGTTCTTTGAATCTGAATCTGAAAAATTCTGGGCACCACGGTGAAGTGTGTCCAGTGTGTCCAGCAACATTTTGAGCATATTACATTATGACTGACTCTGTTCTTGGATGCCATCACATTTCGTCAGTGTACTTCACTCTCCATTTTTAAATTCAAGCTCAAGACCATCGCATGCACTCAACGTTGGCCTACTGCTTTACAGTTTCTTTTTGTACCTAATTATGTATATTACGATTACAAAACTTTTCCTTGCCATTTTCTTTTAATCCTTCTCCTATTTTTGTTTCATACATTCATTGACGCTTTGTCATTACTCTTGCTACTGTTATTAATGTTTATGTATGTTCATGTATTCATATTAATGTTAATGTAGCCTATTTATATTAATTAACTCTGTCTGTTTTAATGTGAAGTGACCTCTTGAAAGGCACTTAAAATAAAATGTATTATTATTATTGTTGTTGATGTTGTTATTGTTATTTTTAAAATTATCATTATCATCATCTTGTTCTGTTCTGTAGATGACGGAGTTTCAGGAGGAGCAATGCAAAGTGCAGCCTCCTTCCACTGTGTCGGCATCGGAGTGCCGCGGACCAAACCAAGCCAAGTGCCTCTCAGACCTCCTCACCAAGTCCATCGCCAAGGCAATGAAGACCAAGGGTTTCAGTCGGAGAAGATGTCCACTCAAGAGGCTACACTGATTTCTTCTTTACATTTTTAATGGAACAGTCCAATGTGTTTCACTACTGAACTATGTTCTTCTCTGATATTATACAAGTTAATGCACACCTCTCTGGTAGATGAGAGCTTGATTGTGTGTGGATATGTGGATATATGTACGTTGAGGACCCTCTCAAAAATAAGATGTTCATTTCAAGGGGCTATCCTTATATAGTAAAGAATTTGAATTTGTGCCAGAACATAGCTCAGTATGGAAAGATGGTGGATTGTTCCTTTAAAGGTTTAGTATGTTATTTTAGTTGTTTATTTTCAAAATGTATGTCATCAATTCAGAAATGGGATAATATAATGGATATTTAGTAATAAACTAATGTGCACTATGTGACCAAGGCACAGTAAGTTTAGCCAAATATGTATATTACTGGAAATTCAAAATGGTGGACAAGGAGAAGATTTACGTTTTCATGTACAACAAATTTGATAGTTAAATAAACATGAAAGTGATACCATTTGTGAATAACCAGCATAAGTTCTGGAAATAAACTATTAAAAAAACATAGTCTATCTTTGAAAAAGAACCCTTCAATAATGGATAAGTGGGTCAATATGAAATAATGGTACCTAGCCACTGACACGCAGACTTTTACTTTTTCACTTTTTTACCACTGATTTTATTCTAATAGAAAATGTATTTCTGTTACCTGGGGTTTTGTATGTTTTTTTTATAAACTACATTTTCTATGTTTGCAAAACCTTTTACACGGCCAGTTTGAATGTCTTATATCTTGTGTGGCAAAATAAACATCAATTCTGCTAAATAAAGAAAAAACATTGTCAACAACCATACAAGTTGCTTCTCCATTGTTTCTTATCACTCGTTTATCCATCTGGTCAATTATCACAAGGATTTTTATTGATCATTGGCATTAGAGAAACGTAACTTACTACAGGTCCTGATGTCCCTAATGGAGAAACTTCACACGAGACTGTCAAATAATGTCTTCAAACAAAGTGCAAAATATATTTAGGCTACATAATGATCATGATATATCTGCTATTATCAACCTCGGTATTAATGACTAGCAAGATGATTCCAATATGAAGCAGAAACTTGTGATATTTTGCAAATACATTACTCATCTGGCCCACTTGAAATAAAATTGCCTGTAGCAGCCTATGTGGCCCCTGAACTGAAATGAGTTTGACACACCTGTTTTAACCCCAGGTGGAGGGGTTTTGTGTACCACTAGCAGTTAGAGGTGACAGCATGCCTACTTGGGTGGCCGTGGCCAGTCATTTCATTCGAAAGAAGATGGAGCGTGTGCACACAGGCCTAAAGCTGGGGACAAGGGGAGAAGGGTAGGCCTCATAATCATCCCTGGAACACCACATTTTAAAAAAAATGCCCCAAATAAATGCACAAATTGGAAATAAATTGACATAGCACAGGACAACAATAACATTGAACAATGCAAATTGACGTGACATGAAAAAAATGGCCAATCTTCATGATGCATTCGTCTGCACTCTGTAGCTTTGCTGGCCTGGCAGAGGCGCTATTTCCCAAGTGACCTTCGCGCATCTTATTCCATGTATTTTTCTCTGTGGCCACAGGGGGGCGACTAGAATGCTAGTCCAGCATTGTCCGCGCTAAAGCGTAGTCAACAGTGTGTGGGAGGCCAAAGCAAAATGGCGACAGCCGGTGCAGCTGACTCGGGTTTGACTGCTCCCACAGGTAATTAAACTAACAAAGGCTTACGCCAAATTGATAAGGCAGGGGTATAGCACGGTTGTAAGATATAATGTGCTTCGCTACACTGTGGGTGAGAGCGATTTTGACAGATGAACACAATATGTTCAAATCTGTGTTGGTTTCGCCAGTTAATAACTAGCCAGGTAGCTAGCAACTATTTGCTGCCATAGCTATCTAGCTAGCTTGGTCGTTGGGAAATGTTATGGTGTGCTGGACGAATCATAGCTATCGCAAGGATATCTGGTTAGAATGCCATGTTGGGATGTTATTGCAACGGCTGAAATATATGTTATAGTATTAACTACTGACAGTGTGCAGTTGTCCATATTTCGCTGAATGCAGCTGTACGATGGCAAAAGTAAACTTACATTATCTATGCTGTAATTATCTTATTGTCTGTGGGAATGCGCCGCGTTAGCCTGCTCGCCTGGTTCTGAAATTAGCCAGCAGAGTCATGGATTTCAGCTAATATTGTCCCAATTACAGTGGCTAGTCGTCCATTGTTTACTCTTCTCGTGACCCAAGAATAGCTATGAAGGTTTATGTACATCTCGGAAGGTAATCTAGCACTACATGCTTGTGGACAGTTATAGCTATTTAATTTCAAAACGGCATTTACGGCTAATTAGTTGGCGTCACTTTGGCAGTCCTCAGTGTATTTAGCAGAGGATGAAAGCAGTGTGTGTCTGTTACCTGAACAACACGACATATTGCATTGTTGTTGGAAAATCGCTTTTTCAAAAATAGGTAAGCTTATTAGGTTTGAGAACAGAAGAGGACTTATTGTTGGGCGACTGGACTGTTGACAAGATGGGTCAGCGATACTATAATGTCATGTTTATTAAGTAAGCTAGGCTAATTACCTGATTTCGTTTATTTTTTGTCAAAAATCATTGTAAAACCCTTCCAATATGGAGAACGTTATAGTTGTTTCCGAGAATGGAATAGCAAACCATTAATCAATGATACCCCTTCAGCCAATGTGTGTATGTTTCAATTATCCTATTCATGCAGGTGACTTCTTTGTTATGTCACATTTCCTTTCAATTTCCCTACTTCAGTTCCAGCCTGAGGCTTAGGAAAACAGCAGCTCTATTTTACATTGCGTTGCATTTAGCTGACTGTTTAACCCACCACAAGACACAAACTTTACTAGTATTGTTCATAAAAGGGGCACCACGTTGGCTTAATAATAAGGTCCTGGAATTTAGTGAAGCTTGGGTTTTTCCTGTTGGAAGACATGGTCTTGGTAGATGTCAAGTCAAGTGTACTTTATTGTCAAAAATCTATGTAACAGAAACATTGTCAATAATCTCTCTCACACCCACACACTGGCGCACACACACACACAACTAACCTACTCATGCATGAATTTACCATTCTTTCTCAAAAACATTAATTCACAACATACACACAGACAGATGTGACTCTCATGATACAACCATAGCAGGCTGACTGACTGCTGACCCTTACAGCATTCTCTAAAAGCTCATAACCCGAGCCTGGAACATCATATCAGCTGCTGGATTCATAATATGTCGAATTATCTAGCAAGTCTAGAGCGGTCGGTCGGCAGAGGTGGCATTAGTGGCCAAGCTGTTTTTGTGCAGATTGTTGCTGGACAACCACTGTAGGTCATCTGACTGGCCTATGGAACACTGGTTATAAGTGGAAATATTTGTGGGAATGTTTAGTGGGGAGATGTTTTGGCATCGGTTTCTTCTAGCCCAATCATTTTCCACATTCTAGAAGAAAACATGCGCACGCACGCGCGCCAGCTCTATAGGCACATTTCCTAGTTGGCAGCGAGTTGATTGGTAGCTGGCTTCTTAACATGGACACACACTTACACACACACTCAAACACTGGTCCAACATTTCTCTAAGACTGTTGCCTACTCATCTCTTCTACATGCTTGATTATGTTTCAGCTCTTAGACATCTCAGTTAGGCCGCTCCTCACGAGCGAACGGACACATACGGACACGGTTCGCTCACACACCTCCACAACGCCAGAGGATCTATTTATAAATGCTGAAATGGGGCAAGAAGCTGCGCACTTCCCATCTCCCTTGTTACTAAAGTGTAGCGATAACCCAGTAACACCCACACACACACACACACACCCACACACACTCACGCACACACACACAGAAGATGCATTTGTAAGGTTGTTTTTTGTTTTTGTGTTTTGACATTATCAGTCAGTAAGTCAGTAAGTCTCTCTCCAGGGCCCAGGCTAATTGTATTGTGTTCAATTACCATCAGGCCCATCTATATTGTGTTATTGGGCATCCCTTGCATTCCATCATGTTGCCCCACCAGAACAATGTAACACAAGCAACGCAGCAACTTTGTGTAGCAGGTTTGAATCCCCCCCACCCCAATCAGGGCTCCAGACTAACTTTTTGCACTGGTTGCACTGGTGCGCCTAAAAATTTTTTTTAGGTGCACCAGCACAAAATTTAGGTGCACCCAAATGTTTTCACCACCCCATACACACACGCACCTCAGCTTTAAAAAATAATAATTAAAAATAATAACAATAGCAATAATAATAGCAACAATAATAGAATAATAATAATAATTATTATTATTATTCTATTATTGTTGCTATATTTTAAAAGACCTGGAGCCTTTCATGTGCTATAGGCTAGTCTTCCAAATGTGCTCCTTATAAAAGACATGACAGTAGGCTAACTAACTAACACATCTTGGCTACAAGCAGTTTGGCTGGTAGAAAAGACCAAATTAGTAGCCTTTTAGTCAGTAGTGTTTGACTAGTAAGATAAACATACCAGCTTTTTCTGCAATAAGGCTATGCACACAGCACAAGCACAGAGTTACAATATGAAGATAGATAGATGGATGGATAGATTTTTTTAACAAACCCTGCTAAAAATGTCATGATTTTTAAAATCATTAGACACAAATAGCCTAGCCTATGTTTACAGTGGAATCTGAGGTGAATTGGGTTTTGTCTATTTCCCCGTTTTTGAGCGCTCTCCCTCTGCATAATGATTGTGGTATCTTAGCAAGCGCTACGAACAGACACGACAGCACTAGTGCGCTCGCTCGCTCACTCTGTCTCTATATCTCTCTCTCTCGTGCTGTCTCGAGGTGCATGAACGATGCCTTGCCGACTGATAGGCAGTATGTAGCCTGCCCTAGTCGCTATCAAAAAACTCTCACAGAAGTCCCGACAGACTAGCGCATCACCTTGTTTAGCCAGCTCTGCACGCGGCTGAAACGGGCAATTATCCGCACCCGTCTGCGTTTTTGTGCGGATGTTTAATATCCGCTCAAGCCATTTAGTTTTCCCCCGTGATTGTGACTCTCGTGTTTACATGATTGTAACTCTCTCGTCTGTTGCAAAACTCGCCTGGTTGAGAACACAAAACTCGCTGGCACATGTGAACTCGGATAGTTGAGCGAAGTCGAACATTCTATTCTGAAACGTCGTGCTGCCTGTGAACGAGGAAGGGGGAGAAAGCTACCGGTAGTTCAGCGGAGTTGACCGCATCGACACGTTTTATTGTGTGATTATGGGTCACTACTGTAGAATGACCATTCATTTTATGTTCATTAAAACGGTTGTTTGGTAATTGATTTTGTTCTACTGATGGTTGGTCGCACCGGTGCGCCTAAAAATATTTTTTAGGCGCACCATTGAGAAAAATGGTCGCACTCTGGAGCCCTGCCAAGATATTGAATTAATTTTCTGTCGTCAGTGACATCATCATGAGGTCACAAGTAGGCAAGGGAGGACGGGAGTCCGCATTTTGGAATCCACCCTAGTTTTATATCTCACTTTTCATACAGTCTGGCAATAGCCAGGCTAGCTATGTGTACTGTTGTTGCCATGGAGAATGGGAATCAACCCACCTTCCACCTCTGTAACCCTCTCTTCAGACCCGAGAAGTCCCTTTTGGAGGATGTGTGCCTTAATGGCCTCTCAGAGAGGTACAGGTACATGCATGGCTCTGCTGTGCTGTGTTGTGATCTGTTGTGCTGTGCTGTTTGCAGTGATGGTCATTTAACACAGCCCTTAGTACACACACACACACACACACACACACACACACACACACACACACACACACACACACACACACACACACACACACACACACACACACACACACATACAGAGTTAGATATGAAGTGCTCTGCTGTGTGCAGTGGTAATGACACACACACACACACACACACACACACACACACACACACACACACACGGCATGGTGTGCTCTCTGCATTGATGAATTAAACGTGCACACACACACACACACTAGTCTTAGGATTAACCCAATGTTGCGTCCCCTAATAGAGTGGTTCAGGATTGTGATGATGGGTGGAGGAGAGGGAGTCAAGACTATCTCTTGACGGACAATAACCCCTAATAGAAACTTACATGCTTACAGCAGTGCCTGATTGGAAATATTTAGTTACCTTGTCATGGCATGTGCTTCTGCACAAAGATGGTGTGTCCATTGATAGTGGGTGTGTCTAAAGAAATAGAATGTTTAGGTGTTGCATAGCAACACAGACAGCTACTAAGCTGGAGACGTCAAAGCTTTTGTTGTTGCATTTCTGAGAATCACTATTCTGAGTTTGCGAGAAATGATCAGACCACAAGTTGAGTTATATCAGGGATGGGCAACTTTCGTGTTAAGGAGGGCCACATTTTTTCATCGCCACCATCGGAGGGCCACATGACCTGGGATTGGACTGCAACTCAGAGTTTGAGATACAGTTGGTTGCTCAGCGACTGCCAATATTGCTAGAAGGAATGGGAGTGTTTGGGAGTTTATCGGCCAACATTATAATTTAACGGATTAATTCCGTCGTGCTTTGAAAAATCTGGACATTATTTATTTATTTCCATAATTAAGTTTTATCTAAGGGCCACACTGAGTGAGGAGGCGGGCCGCATGTGGCCCCGGGCCTCCAGTTGCCCATCCCTGAGTTATATGAACGAGGCCCAACGCTGTTCTCAGCTGCCGGCCATTGTGCAGAAGTATTGGCTGTATATCCCAGTAAGCCAGTCAGTGGAGTCAATGGGATACACTGTCCAGCTTAATTCTAAAGAGCAGCACAATAGAAGTCTTTGGCGTTTGATGAGACTGTATCAAGCCGGAGAAGTATCGCACCTTTCTGCCGTTGCTCAGTTTGACAAAGGCCAGTCAATGGCCAATTTGATTTTGGTATCAATCCATCCAATCCACAGATTTGTGGTCGAAACATAAAATATCATAGACACATAGGGAGCCTATATCAAATGTAATGGAAGGAACACAGATCCCACTCTTAAACTGTGTCACACACACTATACTATGCCACACTACTACTACACTATACTATTGCAGTGTGCTTTTAAAAGGAAGTGGCAACCATGGTGATCTATTGTTAGCGTTGTAGTTGGACTAGTATGTTCACTCTACTCGGCCCTGTTGGTACACTTTGAGACCTATTTGCGTGTCCTGATAGAGGTGGTGGGTTGGCCATGTGTCGCCTGGCCTAGCGTGAACTCATCTGACCTGTCCTAGCTGGCCTGTCCAGCTGAATCTCTCCACTCAGGGCTGAAATATCCCCCAACAGGCAGGTCTTGACATTAAGAAGAAGAAGAAGAAGAAAGCCCAACTGGGAAACTCCCCACTACCATTGTCATTGTGACACAGCACTCTACAGCACACAAGTGAACATTGCACACAACGAAATTGCATTTATGGGAGTAGTGCGGCGGGACAGTACTGGGTACCTCAGTCATGGAGGAGGATGGGGGAGAGCACTGGTTAGTTGCTCTCCCCACCAACCTGACGGGTTGGGAGTCGAAACGGCAACCTTTTGGCTACAAGTCTGATGCCCAAACCGCTCACCCATGACTGCCCATTAACAGCTGCTAGTACTACATCAGAGGTGTCAAAAGTAAAAGTAAATTCATGTTGAAAGTACAACACTAGCATATGATATTACAAATACAAAGCAGGTACACCACTTACCGCAGAGATACACCAGCGGCGATCTGAGCGAGTAGAGCGACGGAAGTAATTGACTTTGTATTGAGTCGAGAGACAAAAGCGATTCTGGAGACTAGAGCGATTTGCGCGCCGAGCGCGACAATTTGAAGTTGAAATCTTTTCAACTTTTTATGACGCGGTTCGGCGACAAGCCGCGACAGCCAATGACTGTATAGAGGTCAGTAACCACAGCCAATGGGAATGCTTGAATGCTTTGCCTTCCGCCTGTACGGACATACTCTAGTCTCCTCAGTCTCTCGTATCGCTTGCTGCTACACTCTGTCGCTTGAATCGCGTCGCCGCTGGTGTATCTCTGCGGTTACTCCATTGTAGCTTTTGTCATGAGGTAGATAGACTGTTTTGTTACTGAAAAACACACCAAAAAAGCTAACAAGAATCCACCACAAATTTGATCCAACTAGCTCAGAGTCAGCTGATTCTAAGACAACAAGTAACTTACACATGTGTATTAGTTACTCAGATAAGTTACCCATGTTTTTTCTATGTTTTTTTACTTTTACTTTTACTTTTGGACACCGCTGTACTACAGCATTGGCTCGTCGGCGGTATCAACCTTTCCATGTTTTCAGGAGTAGTTATTTCAGGCTTCATGCTCCATTTAAGAGCAGCCAGAGGTCCGGCTCAGGCTGCCTAGTTATGGAGTAGGTGGAGGACAGGACATGCAGACTTGGCTCTCTAGCTGTGTGCTTCTTATTATGGAGGATCATTTCATTTGTGTCTCTCTCTCTCTCTCTCTCTCTCTCTCTCTCTCTCTCTCTCTCTCTCTCTCTCTCTCTCTCTCTCTCTCTCTCTCTCTCTCTCTCTCTCTCTCTCTCTCTCTCTCTCTCTCATACACGTCACACTCTTTCTCTTTCTCCTTCTCCCTCTTTTCCTTCTCCCTCTTTTCATTCTCTCTCTTCTCTTCTCTTCTCTTCTCTTCTCTTCACTTCTCCTCTCTTTTCTTCTCTTCTCTTCTCTTCTCTTCTCTTCTCTTCTGCCCCCACCAGCCCTTTGCATCAGTGAAAGTGGCTGTGCCTTTTATAGATGGATTGCGTCACAGCTGATGTGCCTGTGTGTGTGTGTGTTAAGTGTTGGCGTGTGTGTTCGTGCTGACTCCTGGTTGCCGTGTATGCCCCCTCCTGCTTGTCCTGGTGTTAACTCTGTGTGTGTGCGTGCGTGCGTGTGCATGTGTGTGTGTGTGCGTGTGTGTGTGCGTGTATGCGTGTGCATGTGTGTGTGCATGTGTGTGTGCATGTGTGTGTGCATGTGTGTGTGCATGTGTGTGCGCATGTGTGTGTGTGCATGTGTGTGCGCTGCCCCCTCCTGCTTGTCTCAGTGTTAACTGTGTGTATGTCCGTGTGTATGTGCGTGCGTGCGTGCTGCCCTCTCCTGCCTGTCCCGGTCTTGACTCTGCCCTTTGCCCTCCTGAGCTGTCGTCTCTGAGCAGAGACTCTTTTTTTTTCCTTCTGTGAGCCAAGAGAGCTATATAACTTTGGCCCCGAGCGCCCGTGAGTGACGTCTGCCTCCGTCTCTCTCCCCAACTGGTCTCCATGGCGAAAATAGCTTGTTGTTGCTATGGGTTACGCTAGCCGTACCACACACGTTGCCTGAAACGAGGGGTGCTTGCTGTTCGGCTGGTAGTGGGGCATGGGACTGAGCTCTCTTGACTGCGTTGTGTGTGTGTGCGCGTGCACGTGTCTGAGGCCCTCTGTATGATGCCTGCCCTACCTGCTGCTCATCATACACACACACTTAATTCTCTGTGTGGTGTTGGTGTTTGACTGGCTTCCTAATACAGCCTGAGCTTCCACAGACTGCAGCAGTACTGTAGCTCACACTCTAAATCCCAATCAGACAGATCTATGTGCCCAGAGAGAGGTGCGTGCGTGCGTGCGTGCGTGCGTGCGTGTGTGCGTGTGTGTGTGTGTGTGTGTGTGTGTGTGTGTGTGTGTGTGTGTGTGTGTGTGTGTGTGTGTGTGTGTGTGTGCAGGGCTCCAGACTAACTTATTGCACTGGTGCGCCTAAACATTTTTTTAGGTGCACCAGAACAAAATTTAGGTGCACCCAAATGTTTTCACCACCCCATACACACAGCTTTAAAAAATAATAACAATAGCAATAATAATAGCAACAATAATAGAATAATATATTATTATTATTATTATTAATAATATTGTTGCTATATTTTAAAAGACCTGGAGCCTTTCATGTGCTATAGGCTAGTCTTCCAAATGTGCTCCTTATAAAAGACATGACAGTAGGCTACCTAACTAACACATCTTGGCTACAAGCAGTTTGGCTTGTAGAAAAGACCAAATTAGTAGCCTTTTAGTCAGTATGTGTTTGACTAGTAAGAGCAACATACCAGCCTTTTCTGCAATAAGGCTACGCACATGGCACAAGCACAGAGTTACAATATGAAGATAGATAGATGGATGGATGGATGGTTTAACAAACCCTGCTAAAATGTCATGATTTTTAAAATCATTAGGCACAAATAGCCTAGCCTATGTTTACAGTGGAATCTGAGGTGACATGGGTTTTGTGTATTTCCCCGTTTTTGAGCGCTCTACCTCTGCGTAATGATTGTGGTATCTTAGCAAGCGCTACGAACAGACACGACAGCACTAGTGCGCTCGCTCGCTCGCTCATTCTCTCTCTCTCTCTCTCGTGCTGTCTCGAGGTGCATGAACGATGCATTGCCGACTGATAGGCAGTATGTAGCCTTCCCTAGTCGCTATCAAAAAACGCTCATAGAAGTCCCGACAGACTAGCGCGTCACCTGTTGTTTGGCCAGCTCTGCACGCGGCTGAAACGGGCAATATCCGCACCCGTCTGCGTTTTGTGTGACAATGTTTAATATCCGCTCAAACCATTTAGTTTTTCCCCGTGATTGTGACTCGTGTTTAATATATCCTCAAGTCATTTTGCTGTTTTTACCTTGATTGTAACTCTCTCGTCCGTTGCAAAACTCGCCTGATTGAGAACACAAAACTCGCTGGCACATGTGAACTCGGATAGTTCAGCGAAGTCGAACATTCTATTCTGAAACGTCGGACTGCCTGTGAACGAGGAAGGGGGGAAAGCTACCGGTAGTTCAGCGCAGCGGAGTTGAAGGAATAACCGCATCGACACATTTTATTGTGTGATGATGGGCCACTACTGTAGAATGACTATTAATTTTATGTCCATTAAAACGGTTGTTTGGTAATTGATTTTGTTCTACTGATGGCTGGTCGCACCGGTGCGCCTAAAAATATTTTTTAGGCGCACCATTGAAAAAAATGGGCGCATATGCGACCAAATTGGTCGCACTCTGGAGCCCTGGTGTGTGTGTGTGTGTGTGTGTGTGTGTGTGTGTGTGTGTGTGTGTGTGTGTGTGTGTGTACGTGTGTACGTGTGTACGTGTGTACGTGTACGTGTACGCATGTATTATCAAAGCTGTCTGCTTGCTTGCTGTGTCTACGATGAAAGTCACTCATACACACACAGTTTTTCTTTGATGTGTGCTTCACGCATCCGAACACACACACACACACACACACACACACACACACACACACACACACACACAATCTTTCTCCCTATTTCTCAGATGCTCGTTCTTGTGCACTCTTGGTCAATATTGCTGTACTTACTTAACCCATTTTCTCTCTCTCTCTCTCTCTCTCTCTCTCTGTCTCTCTCTCTCTCTCTCTCTCTCTCTCTCTCTCTCTCTCTCTCTCTGTCTCTCTCTCTCTCTCTCTCTCTCTCTCTCTCTCTCTCTCTCTCTCTCTCTCTCTCTCTCCCCCATCCCTCTCCCTCTCTAGGGGTCAGCAGTGCCTCCCGGAAGTTGGCCTCCCCCGAGGTGAGTGAAGCCGTGCGACATTAAGGGCGGGTTATGCTCTGTTTAGAGCCTCAACGGAGTGAGTCAACGCAGTGAATTTTAATTTATAGCTCCATTCTAGCTGCGCTATCCGTTTCCGTCGCAACGGTAGGAGCAGCGAGATGATTGGTCAAATTGCCTTCAATACACAGAGTAAACTAAACGTGTCGGTTGTTTTTTAGCTTCACAGACTCGACGACAATGAAAATGAAACATTAAATCTTTATGTCACGTGCATTTTTGATCACAGATACCGCGGTAGTTTGGAACAAAGAAGTGGCTCATTTGTCGAGGATAGGTCCCACAAAGCGGAATGTTTCCTCGACCTCGGAAACACTGTTCAACTGTCCAAATAACTTCAGCGTCGTAACTTGCAAGCGAACGTGTTGCCTTTGGTCCGTGTAAATAAATGAAACGACAAAGCACGGGCAACTTATTTAATGAAGAGCTCACAGTCTGTAGCCCGACGAAGGTTAGAACAAGGAAGTAGCTTGTTCTCGAGGACAGAGCAGGCTGGTCGAGAGGACCAATCAGAGACCTCTTTTCTCTCCTTCCCGCCTTTCACTCCTTTGCCGTCTGCATCATTCACTGCGTTGAGTCACAATTTTGGGGATGTGCCCCAGAGTACCTGCGTGATTGGGGGTGGGGGCTCACTGCATCACGACGCAGGGAAGTGTCGTGGGTCTGGGGTGCATTTCTGGAAAGCGTAGTTGTTTGCAGTTAGCAACTTTGGTAGTTGCCAATGGGAAATTGCACTGCAACCAACAAAGTAGCTAACATAGTTAGCAACTACGCTTTCCAGAACTGCACCCCTGATTTGTAATGGGGCCTACGTCTACAATAAGCAGGTGTTTGAGGCACATAGACAGACAGACATGCAGACAGGGAAACGGGCTAAATGTTGTGGGTGTTGGCCTGGTGACTGGTGTCCCAGGGCAGGCAGACTCACATCGCCACACACACACACACGCACGCGCACGCACAGTCGCACACACACACACACACACACACACACACACACACACACACACACACACACACACACACACACACACACACACACACACATCAAAATCCTTTGCTCAAACACTGTGACAACTGTGTGTGTACAGTATGTGAGCAACCAGACAAACGGGTGGTCACAAGATGAAGTGTGTGTGTGTGTGTGTGTGTGTGTGTGTGTGTGTGTGTGTGTGTGTGCGTGTGTGAGAGAGATAGAGAAAGAAAGAAAGTGTGTGTGTGTGTGTGTGTGTGTGTGTGTGTGAAAGAAAGTGTGACAGAGTGAACCACTGGCAGGCAAATGTTGACGTAGTAAAGCCAACACACCAGAGCCCCATCTCCGTGTCCATGTGAACTAGGGGGGAGAGCACACGGAAGAGCAGTTACTGCTTCTCTTTGCGTGATGGAAAGAGAGACACACACGCACACATTTGCACACACATACACACACATATGAAACACACAGATAGAGGGACACTGTGCAAACAGCACATTTAGTTACCGGAACACACGCTACACAAGAGGGGAATACACACACACTAGGGGTGTGCAAAATAATCGTCATATCGATGCATCGCGATACTTACTCTCACGATACAATGCATCGATTCATGACAAGGTATCGTGATACTTATTTTCTCAATATACTGCATGGATTCATGACAATTGATTATTTGATAACAATAAAATTCGATTTGCCATGGGTTATTTTGTTCAGTAGAGAATAGGTAATATTTCTGTTGTGATGTAAGCTCTCTCCCAGATGATAGAATGCGTAAATAGAATGAACTGACTTAAGAAAGCTACACAGCAACTGACAAATAAGCTGTATTTTACACATTTACTGAAGTAAATATCGCAATGCATCACAGTAGTACATGAATCGCAATGCATCGTGATAGAATCGCATCGTGGCATGTGTATCGTGATGCGCATCGAATCGTGAACCCTTTGCCAATACCCACCCCTAACACACACACACACACACGGGCAGAGTGTGATTGTAGTGAGTAGATGAAAGCTTGATTGACTGTCATCGCCAGAACATTGCATTTTCCTAGTTCCCTAGGTCAACTAGGTTCCCTGGCCATTATCCGTTTTTTTGTGTTACCACACACACACACACACACACCAAAGAAATCAAGCTTGTCTTGCTGACTGTCCCCCTTCCTCCCCCTTCCCTCTGTGTCACCCCTGTGACTGTCCCCCTTCCCTCTGTGTCCCCCCTCCAGGCTGCGGGCTCCTCTGGCTCCTCTCAGACCATGAAGAAGACCATCGGCCACCGGGGGGTCGACGTCACCGGAGAGACCACCTACAAAAAGGTCAGACTCCTGTCACACACACACTGTCCCACTGTGTGTGTGTGTGTGTGTGTGTGTGTGTGTGTGTGTGTGTGTGTGTGTGTGTGTGTGTGTGTGTGTGTGTGTGTGTGTGTGTGTGTGTGTGTGTGTGTGTGTGTGTGTGTGTGTGTGTGTGTGTGTGTGTGTGTGTGACTGAGTGGCAGAGCTGTGAAGAGGGGGTGTGTGTAGAGGGTTTGTTGGTGTAGACTAGTCTGCTGACTCGCTCCCTCTTTACGACTGTGAGTTTTTCTCTTGACCATTTGTGTCCCCACTCATTCATCACCTTTCTGTCATGTTTTAAAGAATATATATCTTGTTATATTTACCTCCTCCAAGGAGATTATGTTTTCGGTCGAGTTGTTTTGCTCTGTCTGCTTGTTTGTTTGTCAGCAGGATGACTCAAAAACTTATGAACGGATTTGGATGAAGCTTGGTGGAGTTGTTGGTAATGACCCAAGGAACAAGTGATTAAATGCTAGTGTTGCCCATACATTGAGGAAACTATGGCGGCCCGCCATAGTTTACATTTGGCCGCCATAGTTTCCGAAAATGTAAAATATATATATATATATATATATATATATATTTTTACTTTTTTATTTTTTTTAATTTTTTTTAACGATGTCCGTTTTTGTTAAATTTGAATTACGATTTTGAATTTACTTCGCATTTTCCTCCTGGAGTAAATACATCCTATAGACTCTGTATTGGTTAGATAAGTAGTCCCACGGTAACACAGAATGAGGGGAAAGCATTAGGAAGTGACCGTAAGGGTATTACAGTTGATTCATGTGTGCACACGTGTAACATCGGGTGAGTAACAGAATATGTGCGCAACGATGCGTTATGACACGCCGATATGCGAGGATCTTCGTCCAAATCGCTAGTCGCATGCATCATGGCTAACTGCGTTTACATCGCGTGCCGCGTGTAAGGGAAATGTTAGTTGTTGACATGTATGGAATTCACTTCAATTTGTGCTGTTTCTTGCTTCAGTTGTGGACAAAACGATTGGCCAAACTCACAATAGAAAGCCTTTGCTGTGCTACTGTCCCAGAGAGCTGAAAAAAAACCTTCATAGAAGTCACACTTAACAGGGGTGTTAACCAATCCAATGAGTTCTCTCTCTCTCTCTCTCTCTCTCTCTCTCTCTCTCTCTCTCTCTCTCTCTCTCTCTCTCTCTCTCTCTCTCAGTAGCCTACTATTTACCCATAACAAATGGTGAATTTCTGAGCCCTTTTTTAATTTGTAGCCTATACCACTGAAGGCATGATAATGCTTCATCATATTTTAGAAATAGGGCCTATGTGCCTTTTATATTCCAAATGTTTATCATTTTGAAATTGTTTCAGTTGTTTATGACTTGTGTATGACTGAAATTATCTCTGCATACTATCAGTGCTGCATTGCTTTGTAAAGATAGGCTATTCAACACACTTTAAAAACACACTGAAAAGATACGGCCATAGTAGCCTACTGAAAACATTTGTTCATAATAATGGTGATTAATAAATGGTGGTCTTAAATTTTCATACTGACATCCTTGAATTTGACTTGGTAGATCACGGCAGACCATCAACTTCAAAAGTAGATCTTGGTTAAAAAAAGGTTGGGCACCCCTGCTATAGAGAGAACCACAAGTGCTTGAAAGACAGGGATCAAAAGCCTAGTCAAGTTGTTGTAGTTTACTTGGGTTTGGGAGCAATATAAAAAACCTTCAGAGAAGGGACAGTTGGGATGAGTTTACTAACACTCCCTAGTCCCTAGGCTTTGTTTTACAGTTGTAATGAGTTTGGTGACAGACCTTCATTGACACAGCAGAGGAGACATCGGGCTGCATATAGAAATTAATGTGTAATGAATGTGAATATAGACATAAATGTGTAATATGTTGTTCAGCCCTTTTAATGGGAGGAATTTGGAAAAAAAACTGGCCCTGTGACCAGCACCCCTCATGTAGAATGTGTACGCCTACAGATATGTGTGGGGGAAAAGGCATAGCCTACCCTCTAAGATCCTTTTTGTCTATGCGTTAACAATTTCACAGTGCTCTTAAATTCTTATCTCTGCTCCTATTTTGTTTTATTATTGTTTCCCAGACCCCTGCATGAGGGACGAATGAAACTGTGTTGTAAACAGAAATTATTCACTGTACTGCATTTTTTGACAATGACAATGTACTACTATTATACAAGTCATGGGTAAAATCTTATGTAGCCTTATTTCTCAAAATATAAATGGCTGAAATATAGGCCCAGGCCTACAGTTTCTCCATGCGCCAATGTCATACTGTAGTCATTGTTTTGCCGTTTTTGCATTTACGCTGCAAGAATACACCCCCCCCCCCCCCCCCCCCAAAAAAAAAAGGCCCGTGTGAGGAGACCCCCCCCCCCCCCCCCCCCCCCCCCTCCCCCCCCCCCCCCCCCGGACAAAATAAACCCCGGCTGCCCCCATAGTTTCCAAAATTTCTGTGGGAAACACTGCATGCTAGTGGTGATCCGGATCACGAACCGGAACCAAGACCTTTTTTAAGATTCTTCACCATTGCTAGCCTAGAAATCTAGACGCCCCTAGATGACTGCAAATTGAATTGCGGACAGGGCGGATATTGAGACTCCAGTTTCTAACTCCACAAAAAGAAGGCAGATAAAAGGGTGTAACATAGTCAAATGTTCTATCAAACATCTTCCTTGGCGGAGGTCTGCACTCTGCGTGCATCAAGTGTATAGGTGTATTTGTTTATGCCAAAGATGCACTGTTGCCATTCTCCTACACTGACCTTCCGACTGTACCTTAAAAAAATCACACTACTGCATGACCATTTTATTTGGACTTCTATTTAATTGTCCAGTCCTAATAGTGATTGTGACTGGAGTGTGACTTTGTGTCAACATGGAAACAAGTAATTCAGACCAAGATGTCCGATACATTGGCTGGTCCTCATCTCTTGTATTGAAGACGCCGGCTTGCAGTGGAATCATTGTGGACATGCCGCCTTGCTTGCTTACTTGCTCAGACAGGCAAATAACTTGTGACTCGTGGGGACAGTCACATTGGAAAGCAGCGAAAAGGTTTTTTTTCCCGGGATCAGACATTTCCAAGGAGCAGAATTCCTTTAAGTGTTTTTGAAGTGGGTTTGATTATGTGTCTCGGTCATGGCTAAGCATTGGGGAAATCCGGATGTCTGAAAGAGAGTGTGTTTGCCGTTTTGCATGGCAAAGCCCACTACTGCCATTACGTTTTTTTACTCACTTCATGGAAATTACATTTAAGCGTGTCATTTTGGATCCTAATGTTCAGTACTAAGGATGCTTAAAGTCCTTTGTACTGTTCACGCATGTACTACTGGCGCCAACTAGCACCAGCACAATTTATCATATCATCGAAGTGACCTGACTGTTTGCAGTAGCAGATGGCCATTTGCAGCAAAAAAATGTGATTTCTCCCAAAATGCAAGGACAGTGGCTGGTACTTATACATGTATAACTGATCAACTAATTGAACTAATTTTGCTCTGAGACTCCTAACATTTTCTTTTCAGTAGGCTCTTAACCTAATCACAACACTTAATGATACCAGCACCATAACATGGAAGAGGAATAATACATTGTCAAGAAATGTAAAGGTAGGCCAACTGTGTAAGCACATGTAGGCAGTGGTCAACAGACAAATCTGTTGTCTTGATAAAGATTTGCAACATCTACCTTTACACTTTGATTCACATTCAACATTATTTTGGGAACGACTTGGCACAAAAACATTGATTTTTGTTGAACATCAAAGGGACAGATCAATATTCATTCCAAAGCCGTGTGAAAGCAATTGTTGTTCTACCAGAGTTTTACAAATGGATCACGAAACACAAAATTACTGAACAAAGATAGCCATTGCTTCGCTGAGCAAAATTAAAGGAAGAACATTAAATAGCTTCAAGACATATTATATAACGATGCAGGGTTTCTCCTTTAGTCCAGTAGCTGTATCTGTTCTTCTCTACTCTCTAGTCATCTCTAGTCTGTACTTCTTGGCAGCTGCTAGGCCGATGCGCACCGAGTCAGGAAAATGTGTCCTGGTAAGCTACCTCGTGCAGCGCCAACATTTTTTAGTTCACACCAGACCAGAGGTTTTGACGTCATCTTGGGCCATGTGATGGAGCGCACTAATAGCTTATGCCGACTATAAAACTGGCCTAAGGGGCTCAATTCAGCCTTTTCTGTGTGGTGTTGATACAGGCATAGAATTCTGTGGGTGTTGAAAAAACACTCAAAATGCTGAACTTGCTCTGGCACTGCAATATGGTAGTCAGAGCCGCTGACAGCTTTGGCTGGGCCCGGGACAAAGACATCTGAAAGGGCCCCAAACTCACTACATAAAATGTTATGAGGTATCTGGGCCCCCTTTCTCCCTGGGCCCGGGACAAGTGACCCCTTTGTCCCCGTCTGCCGGCTTTCCTGGTTGTAGTGAGTGATTGGAAAATGGTTGGCATCCAGTGAGTTAGTAGCATGCCATGCACTCGTGCTTTGCTTCTTGAATTCATAGCCAGCTGTACAGTCTTCCGCTCAAGCCCTCATCCTGTGCTAAGACGCCATATCATTACCACAGCAAAATAATAAGGCCAAAAACATGTTAAAGAGAAAAAGGGAATGCATGGGGAACAGTAAGCTTGCGTGCACCGTAGCCCTCATATACTGTATGTACATAGGGGATGGTACACACATACTCGTGCAGATATGGCCGGTAAGCTTCATGTGACACGTCACTTCTCTATTCTCTGTTGTTTTGTACACATTGGGAGCCAGACATGCCTACAGCCTGCTGCTAAGTGCTGAAAGCCTGGCTGACCTGACTGCAGAGGGAGACAGACAGACAGAGAGAGAGACAGACAGAGAGAGAGGGAGAGAGAGAGAGACACAGAGAGAGAGAGAGAGAGAGAGAGACAGACAGACAGACAGACAGACAGACAGACAGACAGACAGACAGACAGACAGACAGAAGGGGGAGGGGTAGATGGATGGACGGACAAAACAAGAGACGGACACAGATCAAGAGAGAGAGACACACACACACACACACACACACACACACACACACACACACACACACACACACACACACACACACACACACACACACACACACACACACACACACACACACACACACACACACAGACTGAGAGATGGAGAAAGTGAGAGACACACAGATGAAGAGAGAGAGAGAGACACACACACACACACACACACACACACACACACACACAGACACACTCAGAAGCAGGCAGGCAAGCAGACAGAGCGACAGAGTTGTCTGTGGTGGCAGAGGGATGGTCAGAGTTGTCTGTGGTGGCAGAAGGATGTTCAGAGAGATAGTCAGAGGTGGCTGTAATGGTGGCATGTGCTGCTGCTCCGTCCGTCTGCCTGCTAATCGGATTCTGCTGGGGAGGTTTGACACTAAGCAGTGTCACATGTAAACAAACAAACAAACAGCAAACCTGCCGGCCGGTCGGCACCGGCACCGGCACCAGATGAAGTCACCATGTCAGCAGATATTTATCATTATTCTGGCAGGGGTAGGGAAAAGAAACCTCAGCATATTTTTCTCTGGCAGTGATGCAGAGAGAGGTGGACGTTTTTTTCTTGTCTAAGGAATTGTCTCCTTTCTCCTCATCAGTCCTTATTAGTTATCCTGTCTGCCACATGCATTTCCTTCCCCGTCTTTTCTTCAGTTGTAGTAGTAAATGGGCAGTCATGGTTAAGCGGTTAGGGCGTCAGACTTGTAACCCAAAGGTTGCCGGTTCGACCCCCGACCCGCCAGGTTGATGGGGGGAGTGATCAACCAGTGCTCTCCCTTATCCTCCTCCATGACTGAGGTACCCTGAGCATGGTACTGTCCCGCCGCACTGCTCCCTTGGGGCGCCATTGGGGGCTGCCCCCTTGCATGGGTGAGGCATAAATGCAATTTCGTTGTGTGCAGTGAACACTTGTGTGCTGTGGAGTGCTGTGTCACAATGACAAACGGGAGTTGGGGTTTCCCAGCTGGGCTTTCAATTTTTCACTTTCACTAAATGCACACTGTGTGAGGTGCATACAGTAGTCACAATAGGCTTCTTTGTGTTTGGGTCTTATTGTCCCTTTATCTGCTGCACAGACCTGTGTGCTCTAAATAATCTACAAAAATCCAGGAATGAAGCTTGAACTGTAAGATGTTTTCAATTGAAATACCTTTTAATTTAATTAGTTTAAGTAATTATGACATGTTAATGCTTATAATTTAAATCCATTTTCAGTTCTTTACAACACTACTTACTGTGTTTGCATAATAATTTGGAACAGTTGGAGCAATGCATTTGAAGCTTTTTTCAAGTACTGTTATCGTTGGAAGGTCAAGGTTCATTCAAAAACATTTGATTTCCACTCTAATGGCTGATGACTTGAAAATTACAAAATGACTCATTAGTATTGATAATTTATGGAAAACGTTGAAAAACTAATTTGCATAATAATTTGGAATGCAGTGTAGTTCTACAATTATAGTCCGTTATTGGATGTCTTTTGATTTCAACCAGTGTATCGGCTTATGCCTCAGCAGGGTCATTCAAAAAAGTTTCAGAAAGTCTTCTTTCCTGTCTTCCAACAGCTGCCCCTCTGTCCCTGCTCCCTGACTTGTTACCTGGCTCCTACAACATACACGTTACAGGGCTTGAAGTGTGTGTGTGTGTGTGCGCGTGTGTGCGCGCGAGCGTGTGTGTTGTTCTCTGGGCATTGCCCATGTTTAAACCTTCATGTCTCTCTCCTGTGCGTTTAGACTACCTCGTCTGCATTAAAAGGGGCTATCCAGCTTGGCATCACCTATACAGTTGGCAGTCTGAGCCAGAAGGCCGAGAGGGATGTGCTCATGCAGGACTTCGTAGTCGTCGAAAGCATCTTCTTTCCCCGGTGAGTGATCTGGCTACTTGGTGTGTGCGTGCATACATCTTCTTTCCCCAGTGAGTGATCAGGATCGCTTGCAAATGTGTGTAGACAAGCGGTATGACAAGCAAAAATAATCTCAGACTGAAAGTAAACACTGACACATGGACATAGTCCCACACAGCAACACATTACTTGCCATCTCAGGAACACACACACACACACACACACACACACACACACACACACACACACACACACACACACACACACAGAGCAACAAATTACACATCATCCTCCATCCATCTAAGATTCATACAGGTACACTCTTAAGGCGGATTCATACTTGGCGTAACTGGCGCTAACCTCCTTCATACCTCCCTCGCGACGATGGCGTGCCCTCAAAATGACGTCACACGCCCCTTCGAAAGCTGGCGCGGCGCGAGTTTGTGCACCCCAGTTTTTGAAACTTGGCGTGCGCCACCAGCAACCATGCAGGTAGGCAGACAAAGCAGGAGTTGCGAAGAGAGGCTACAGCATAGAGGTAGAAAATAACACTAGAGAGGACCCCGCCCCCCTTTTTACGGCAATCTGTATCGGCCATTATCTGTAGGTAGATCAGAGAAATGGAAATTAACGGAGAACGAGGCTCACCTCTGTCAAAAATGGCTTAATCATGTGAAAATGTCCATCAACACACTATACAAGGACAATAGTTGAAGTGTGTTGCTAGCTATGTTCATAAAAGATATTATTTGCTTTTTAAATGTATTTTATCGACTCATATGATTTAAGTAGATATTTAGCCTGACATTTCAAATCTGGTCTTTGATTAATGTGTTACTTCATATTCACACAGTTTTAGTCAAAAAATTGACAGGGGTGGGCGTGTTCTCCATTGACTTGCATTGCCTGAAGGTACCTACACTACCTACGGAAGTTGGGAAGCTCCAGCTGCCATTTTCCAGTGCTGTCGCAAATTGCTGTGTCCTCTCTAGTGTTATTTTCTCTACAGCTACTGCAGGCTACTTCAGAATGGACCCTGCATCATTTTGACGATAATAAAATGTCATTGAGAGTTATTTTATCTTCTCCCTTAAATGTTGTTCAGTGAAACAATTGTTTACTTTGTTCAGAAGCACGTTGTGTTTGGCGATCTATTTATAAATTCTGCAGCCAGAACAATGCTCTCACATGGTCTTGGAATGATCTGGCAATGTAGGCTACAACAAAAATCTATGTTTCATTGTGGTAAGTCATAAGTCAGATGTTCAGTAGCCCTACAGCAGCCGTGTTTGGCTTTCTATTTTTATACATCTGTAGAACTCACGCTGCGAGTTGCGAAAGATGCTGCCGTTTCTCTCATGAACAGCAGAGGGCACACTTCCGAAAGCGAAAGCCTGTTAATGGCGCTTTTGACTATGAATGGTCTGCCACATTTCAATGGTTCTCGCGCCAAATGCGCCAAAGTGCGCATATGAAGTATGCAGAGCCCTTAAGGGAGAAGGCTACAGGTGTGAGCGTCTCTTTCCCCGGTGATTGATCAGGTCCTTTGTTTGTGTGTGTGTGCGCGTGTGCGTGAGGAAAACTGCAGGTTAATATTTGTAAAATATTTTACCCCTGTCTTCTAGTTTGTGTAAATTAATGAAGCTTCATTCAGTAGTGAACCACAACGCTGTTGTAAGCTACTGCAGTGCCAGCGGTTCGAACAATGTCTTCACAGATAACACTCATGGCCCGTGCCTGTATTTTCTTAGTGTGAAAAAGGAGTTGGTGTTTGTGAATATGATGCCAACACCTTGCCTTTCAGGTTTTTTTTTTTAAATAGTAAGATTATAAGTGAGCTACAAAGTAACAGTTTGAACAACACTCTCGTTGTCCTTGCACGATGAATAACATGGCGCACGCCAGTTAATCCCCGCACAGCAATAAATTAAATCTGTCTGTGAAGAGCTACAGTATCTGTGACCGTTTGTTGCGGCAAACAGGGCTGGAGATATGCAGGAACAAATGTAGACGATGCGTCAGTTACAGCACACTAACAGGATGCCTGTCCTTCTTACAAATACATGCACGCACGCACGCGCATACACACACACACACACACACACACACACACACAGACACAGACACACACACAGACACAGACACACAGACACAGACACAGACACAGACACACAGACACAGACACACAGACACAGACACACAGACACAGACACACAGACACACAGACACAGACACACAGACACAGACACACAGACACAGACACACAGACACAGACACACACACACAGACACACACACACAGACACACACACACAGACACACACACACACACACACATGGGTCACATGAGCCAGCTTCATGACTTCAGTAAACAATTCGGGGCTCTGCATGCTCTCGCATGTGACAGGGCGGAAGAGATTTTAGGCGTGTTTCATTATATAGTATACAGTGAGTAGCTGTAAAGCATTTGTTGCTTTGTAGCTCTCTTATCTTGTTATTTTTAACAAACATGAAAGGCAAGGCATGGGCATCATATTTTCAAATTCCAACTTCTTTTTCACCCTCATAAAATGCAGACATGGTGGCAAGAGTCTTAAAGGGATATGCCACTATTTTGGGGCTTAATACAGTTAAAATCGTTGGCTGGGGTTTATAAAGGTGGTAAAGTGTCTTATTTTTCATGTTAAGCGTTGTCTTGCTTTAAGACAAGTTAAAAGAGGGAATATGTTGCTAAGCTAGTGAAAGTCAATGGATCCGTGTAGCACTGTCTTATTTTTCATGTTAAGCGTAGTCTTGCTTCAAGACAAGTTAAAAGAGGGAATATGTTGCTAAGCTAGTGAAAGTCAATGGATCCGTGTAGCATGCTACAATGCTACACGGATCCATTGACTTTCACTAGCTTAGCGACATATTCCCTCTTTTAACTTGTCTTAAAGCAAGACAACGCTTATCATGAAAAATAAGACACTTTACCACCTTTATAAACCCCAGCCAACGATTTTAAATGTATTAAGCCCCAAAATAGTGGCATAGCCCTTTAAGGGCAGGTTATGCTTTCTTTTCAGCCTGTCGCTTACAGGTCAACGCAGTTAGTTTTTTGATTTTTGCTCGATGTAGGTCTGCGCTATCCGTATCTGTTGCAACGGTAGAGGCAGCGAGATGATTGTTCAAACTGCCTTCGATACAAGGAGTAAACTAGACGTGTCTGTTGCTTTGCAGCTACACTGACCCGATGAGAATGAAAATGAAACATTTAATAATGTTGTCACATGCATTTTTGATCGCACTAGCAGCCACCGCTGGTAGTTTGGCATGAGGAAGCAGCTCATTGTCGAGAATAGGTCGCACGAAGCGGAATGTTTCCTCGGAAACACTGTTGCCGTTAGTTTCGGAGCATAAACCAGGCTTTACATGTAAATAGGCTACTCTGTTGGAGTTGAGGGCATTGCCCTTCTGCCAGAGTAGAACTTAAGGCTTGTAGCCTGGAAGTGAAGTCATTAGCTTCATTTATACAGACGATGCATCTTTGACTTCACAGACAATTTGGCTTGCCAGCATAAATTGGGCTGTGGCCTTTTCCACAGAGCGTGTACCTGTGTGATCCTTCGATGGATGGAAGGTGATGTGTAATTTGTTGCTGTGTGTGTTCCTGAAATGGAAGGTGTGTGTGTGTGTGTGTGTGTGTGTGTGTGTGTGTGTTACTGAGATGGAAAGTAATGTGTTGCTGTGTGTCCATGTGTCAGTGTTTACTTTCAGTCTGAGTTTATTTTTGCTTGTCACACTGAGTCTACACACATTCACCAGCGATATGTTTACACACACACACTCCTCTAAATCATTCTTCAGGCAGTCAACCTGTCCCTGTCTCCCCATTTAAATATTTCCTACAGCATGTGTTTGGCTCTGGGATTACAATAACGCCACCAATTGTGGATGCATATAAAAATAGAAATATTCTGCCCACTTTCTGTCTGTCTGTCTGTATCTTTCTGTCTCATTTTGCCAGTCATCGCTGTTCATTGTTGTAGCTCCTCGGATACATTGTAGTCAGTTGGTGTAAGAAGTTTAAATGGCGCCATGGGGGCATTCCAAGAATGTGACCCAGTAGTAAACCAGATTAAATTAATATAACCTTGAGGTGGTCAATCATGTAATAGCCGCAAGATTATCCAAGTATCTTTGATAGTGTGTGTAATAATACATTCTCTGGGTTCATGTCTCTCTCTCTCTCTCTCTCTCTCTCTCTCTCTCTCTCTCTCTCTCTCTCTCTCTCTCTCTCTCTCTCTCTCTCTCTCTCTCTCTCTCTCTCTCTCTCTCTCTCTCTCAGGGAGGGCAGTAACCTGACTCCAGCGCACCACTACACTGACTTCAGGTTTAAGACCTACGCTCCGATCGCCTTCCGATACTTCCGAGAGCTCTTTGGGATCCGACCTGACGACTACCTGGTTAGCATCTGCTCATTGGCTGTGTAGTTAATGGCTAGCCAGTCGTCCAATCCTTGTCAGTGCCCAATCTTTTCAACTGGCTGAGGCGTTAGGCCATTGAGCACTATTTTAGTGTCTGGAATAAAGGCAGAGAAATTAGCTCTTATTTGCAACCACCTAAATGCCAGCTTTGTTTTGCATTGTATGTCATTGAATTTTATATCAAGTGTGTGTGTGTGTCTCTTTGTGTGTGTGTGTGTGTGTGTGTGTGTGTGTGTGTGTGTGTGTGTGTGTGTGTGTGTGTGTGTGTGTGTGAATCTTTGTGTGTGTGTGTTTAGTATGCCCTCTGCAGTGAGCCTCTGATCGAGTTGTCCAATCCCGGTGCGAGCGGCTCAGTGTTCTACGTATCCAGTGACGACGAGTTCATCATCAAAACAGTGCAGCACAAGGAAGCAGAGTTCCTGCAGAAGCTCCTGCCAGGATACTTCATGGTGAGTTACACATTACAAATTTACATTACATTTTGGTTATTTTGCATTAACTCCCACTAGCCTGACGCTCACCCGAGGGTCTTTAAGACCTTATGATTCACCCAAATCAAAATGCGGATAAACAAATCAAGATCACAGGATTTTTGTAGATGTGATGTAGTCAAATTTCAATGTAGTGGAGAAGGGGAAAAAATAAGTGAAACGCAGCTGTTGTTTCAGCAATAATGGCCGCTGGCATGGACTCACACGTCTATTGATTGTGTAATTTTGTTAAACTGTATTTTCTAATGTGTGAGTAGTTAAAGAAGCAGCTCATTTTACGATGTCAGACAGGTGTTTCCCTTAAAATCACGCCTTTGCAGAACTACGCCTATGGCCTATGGCGTAGTTCCAGATTTATATAGCTCCAGAGAGCAGTCATGGTTAAGCGGTTAGGGAGTCAGACTTGTAGCCCAAAGGTTGCCGGTTCGACTCCCGACCCGCCAGGTTGGTGGGGGGAGTAATTAACCAGTGCTCTCCCCCATCCTCCTTCATGACTGAGATACCCTGAGCATGGTACCGTCCCGCCGCACTGCTCCCTTTCGGGCACCATTGAGGGCGGCCCCCTTGCACGGGTGAGGCATAAATGCAATTCCGTTGTGTGCAGTGCTCACTTGTGTGCTGTAGAGTGCTGTGTCACAATGACAATGGTAGTTGGAGTTTCCCAATTTGGCGATCACTTTCACTTTTTCATGTTTGTGGATTCAGGCCATAAGGCCAGGAGTCAGGTTACAGTTCTGCACCCTTCGCGTCTTTTTCACCCGTGACCCATTTTCATTCCTGCAAACACCAGAGGCTGAGTGGCTGCAAGTGAACGTGAAAGTCCCATTTTTGTTATGGTATAACCCCTGACAGTGCTCACAACAAAATCCCATGTTATTCTGAACCTGTTACAACCGGAGAGGTGAGCTATGGCTGGAGGTCCTGTCAGTGTTGGGATCTGAACCAATAACAAGTTTGGTCCGACATGTCCGACCCATTAACTGCTAGCCCATGACTTCCCCTCGTGTGAGTCTAAATGGCAATGTAAGTGGGCAAATGTGAGGCATTCTGTTGTGGAGCTCCATTGGGTTAGTTATGTAACAGTGCTTTATAAGTGCAGTCTGTATGCAATGTAACGTGCTGACTAAATGCAGTTCATATAAAAGGAGGACATAGCCTGCTTAGTGCTATGTAAATGCAAGGAGTGCATAGCATGCTCAGAGTGCTATGTCAATGCAAGGAGTGCATAGCATGCTCAGAGTGCTATGTCAATGCAGCCAGTGTAAGCCTGTTTAATATGTAGTGCTTTATTCTAGGCAGAAGTACATTATAATGACTATTGTACACCTGTAGGTAGGACTGGGTACCGAAATTCAATTCTTTGATGGAACCGAATTAAAAGCTAAGGTTCTACTTGGTATTGAAACGTGCCTTGTCTGTCGGTTCCACGTTTCGGTTCCTGAAGTCTGACTGTCAGAGCCATCAAATGTGTGTTTAAGCACGCGGCCATTTCAGCCAATCACAAGTGTCACAAACTGACCACGCTCCTCCTCTTCCCGTTTCGCACCTCATTTAAACGATTGATAAGACAGCTGATTTTCAACCAGCTGATTGTAGGCTACTATTGAGAAACAAAAACATGCCGTCGAAAGCGTGGCTATATTTCAGGAAAGTAGCCTAGATAAGGAAGGAGCGCGCTGCAATATCTGCGATAAACTAATAGGCTGTCATGCAAGAATGGCAATACATCCAACCTGTTCAAACACCTGCTCTTGCATTCGATTAACTTGTGCAGAGAGTTGCAGCATCTTTACAACGGCAACACACCGTCAACCTCAACTATGCCTGCTGCAATACCGTCAACCTCAACCATGACCTCGACTCTTCAGGAAGATGTCTCTGACTCCTTGGAAACATGTTTTTCCATGAAAAGAGCTAACTTAGAAAGAACTGGTCTTGTGTTGGGGACGTACAAATGTAGGTAGCCTATTTAGACCGTCGGTTTAATTCGAGGGAACAAAGAACACAGCGACAAAAAAGATTTCCTCTCTATCCGGCTGGAGAATAACGCCATTGTTTACTTGAAGTAGCGGCCGCTTAAGGTTAAATAACAGTGGATTGAAAGAACATAAAAACGTTCCGTAAAAAACTGTAAAAAGCTAAGAATCTCAGCTTTCGAACAAGCCCTAACACATGTCTGCAGGTCTAGGTTAAGGAGATCGCTGGCTGTTAGGAAAAAAATGACGAGATAAAAAAAATGGTTGGAAAGCGCTATTTTTTCACTTGCAACAGCGGCCGCTTACAGTTCAATAACTTTTGAATGAAAGAACATAAAAACGTGCCGTAAAAAACTGTACAAAGCTAAGATTCGCAGCTTTCGAACAAGCCCTAACACATGTCTGTAGGTCTAGGTTAAGGAGATCGCTGGCTGTTAGGGAAAAAATGACGAGATAAAAAAATGGTTGGAAAGCGCTATTTTTTCACTTGCAACAGCGGCCGCTTACAGTTCAATAACTTTTGAATGAAAGAACATAAAAACGTGCCGTAAAAAACTGTACAAAGCTAAGATTCGCAGCTTTCGAACAAGCCCTAACACATGTCTGTAGGAGAAGGAGATCGCTGGTTATATATATATTTAGGCCTATATATAGTTTAGATTAGGACTCTTTAGCTTAGATTCACCATGGCGTGAAAGCACATTGTTGTCGCGGCTATGCAGCAGCTGATCATACGGCCCAGTTCTAGTCCCTGTATGGAAATGCGTGCGAGACAGCACCATCGCGCCCCCGTCAAGTTTCAGGAATATTTATGAAGCCTAGTTGTGTTAGAACAGTTCTGCAGAACCTAGTAGAAAAGCCCCAGCTGTCGACAGACTTGGTAGCGTAGGCAACATTAAAAAATCATGTCAGGCACGGTTGACATAGGATTGGTACCAGAAGTGAAGTTGCACCGTACAGCAGAACAATTTTAATCAGACATGAGTACATTTATCAGTATCAAAACCGTTTATTATACTTGCCAAGCCATGCCGAGAGGACAACTTGCAGCATGCAATTAATCATGAATGCTGTAGGCCTAGAATTAAATGCCTTTAACCCGCCATTGCTTAAGTCAAGATGAGCGCCGTCTTGTGGCAGGCAGGGAAACTCATGATTTACAGACCCGTTACGCCATATACTGGCCACTTTGGGTAACTGCAGGTTTAATTCAGGGTTTCTAGGAACCGAAAATGGAACCGTTCTGGTACCGGAACCGAAACGAAGGAACCGGAAATGGAACCGGAACCGAAAATTGTCAATCAATACCCAGGCCTACCTGTAGGCTTCTTCTGTGTGTGTCCTTGTGCGTGTGCGTTAGTGGTGTCAACAATAATCGATTCGGCAATGCAATGCGGGGCATGGACAATTCAATTCAATGCGGCAAGTTCCAGAATCGATGCGGCAAATGTTTTAAGTTTCAATAACTTGCGTGGATATTTCAAGAGCAAATGAATGTTCAATTAAATAAAAGCATTGAAAACTGCAAGACTGATACAGAAAATAGTAGGGGTCGACCGATACAGGTTTTTTAATGGACAATGCGATACCGTTTTTTTTTTTCATCAACCTTGGCTGATACCCGATTTCCGATACCCGATATTTGGGGGCGATATGGGTTTTAAAAAAGGTTAAAAAATGACAAATATTCCAGGTCTTAAGTTAAAAATAAACATTCCTTTAACATTATCAAATTGAGGTAGAACTTGTAACATTTAAACACCCACTCTAACAGTCAAATGATGTCTAAAAATCAAGTAATACAACAATAAAGTGTCTTGGTGCTTTTAAAAAACCCGAATAATTATTAAAATAATAATACATTTTGCGTATCGGCCAAAACCACACATGTATCGGCCGATACCGATACACTTAAAAAAAACAAATATCGGCCGATATTTATACCGATATATATATCGGTCTATCCTTAGAAAATAGTCAATTGCAATGCATCATTGAATTGAATCGCTACCTCCCGAATCGTTATCGAGTCGTGAGGGCAGTGCCAATGCACACCACTAGTGTGCGTGTGCGCGCCTGTGTGTGCGTGCGTGTGTGCGTGCGTGTGTGTGTGTGTGTGCGTGTGCGTGTGCGTGTGCGTGTGCGTGTGCGTGTGCGTGTGCGTGCGTGCGTGCGTGCGTGCGTGCGTGCGTGCGTGCGTGCGTGCGTCTGTGGGCCTGTGTTGAGAGTATTCAATTTGCTGACCTGGGTTGTGTTTCTCAACAGCATTGGTACCAAGTTAGCAACTTGGTTGGTTGCTGTCGAGAAACGTTTCTCTGTGCCCTTAGAGCAAGCAGATTACAGGTGTGCCATTCTAATCCTCTTATCCTAAACTGGGCATCAGAAGCTGAGAGACTGGACAGTTAAAAAGGTCCAGTCCCATTTAGAGGTGCTCCGATCACCATTTTTTGGCCCGATCACCGATACCGATCACCAAAAATCTTTATCTGCCGATTACCGATCATTGCCGATCACAAAAATGATTTCCTATTTTTTAATAGCCTATTAATTATCCTTATTGAATACCATTTCTGCCCATAAACCAATCAATCTTAATTTGCACATGTCTATTATTATTATTATTATTATTATTATTATTATTATTATTATTATTATTATTATCTTTCAGACTAGTGTTGGTAATACAGTCTACAGTATTAATCAATATATAAGTTATTGCATAGAATAACTAAACTATTTAAGATTGAATTGAAACTGAAACATTACATCAAATAGTCTTCCACATACGAGAAAAAAACAACCTGTCGCTTTAAATGAGCAGCCTCGTGAGGAGAGCCCCTCCCCTCTCTGTCACCGTCCACACAGTTGCAGTGCTCCACTACCGTTCTGAATCTCTCTCTCAAGTTTTAACCACATCTGTCGCCGTTTGGTGTTTCAGCGACTATCAAACTAATCGACTGACTGCCAATTACAACTTTGAAAACAATAATTGACATGTTTGTGCTGACAACGTGAAGTTGTCGCGTGCTGACCGAGGCAACTACACAGGTTATAACGTAAAATGGCTCACTGGCGAGTACTCAATCGCAAATTACATTGTCAGGTAAACGGCGCATGGATCGGAAAATCAGATCATTGTTGATGCAGATATGGTTATGAATGGTGGAAATGAAGGGGGGAATGGCGAAACGTTATAGACAAGCAAAGATGCCTTCTTTTGGTGCAGTTGCAGCTGTGCAGAGCCAGCGCCTACATGCAGCGCCAGGTGTAAAGGCAAATGGTTGCGTGAGGAATTTAATGTCTCTCGATCGGTTTTTTGATCGGCGTGTTTTTCCGATCACCGATCAGGCTATTTTTGGCCATTATCGGCCGGTCATGATCGGCAGCCGAGCAATCGGAGCACCTCTAGTCCCATTTCTCCCTGCCAGCATTAATGCCGTTACTGTATTTAGGGTCTAGAACCTTCTCTGTACCGGTATTACGGTGTCAAAGTAATTGTGGGCCTACCCCCTTGTGCCAGCATTACATCACAGCATTAAAGGGGTATGCCACTATTTTGGAGCAAATCTCTACCCTGGGTTTAGTAAGGAGGTAATTCGTCTTTTTTTTCCATGTTAGTGGCTGTCTTGTTTTAGACTCCTTTTGGGAGGCGGTATGTAGCTAAGCTAGTGGGAGTCAATCTACCCGTGTAGCATCACCCCCTACACCAGGCCTATTCAGATGGCCCAGGCTTGGCCCCCAGCTGTAGCATTATACTCTGCAGGTTTGTCACTGTAGTTAGTACAACGCGTGTTTTTCTTGTGAATCTCTGGCTTGTGTTGCACATTGAATGTCCAATGTTAATTTAAAAAGGTGTCAAATGCGTGTTAGTGATGGCTGATAATGTGCGGCCCCAACTTAAATTCTTGGTCTTGAAATGTAGCCTAAATGAAATTCTAATTGCCTTTATCTGAACCAGCATGCCGTCTTGGCATTCAAAATGCTAAATGTAAAATGTCTGGCCCTTAGAAATCATGTTGATTGGTCCTAGGCATGTTGCTGCGCGTCTGCTCGTGTGCGTCTATTACCACTACTTTTTTCTGTTGCTAGTGTAGTGTACCATAGTGTTTTACGCCATAGTGTAAAACATAGCCATTATAGAGCTCGAAAGTGACGTCACTTCCCCCGATTTCATGGGACCTCAACAGCGTTTTTAGCCGAAAATCGTAGCATGTAATCCAATGGCGGTATTAAAATGGCATTTCGATCCCCTTCGAGTTGTGCCACGAGCTCCATATATGTTGTTTCTGATATTTTTGCTTATTTTTTCGTACGAACCCCCAAATTTTTTAGAAAGCTGTGTTTCTTCACATTTTTCATGCCGACGGTCTCGGAACAAAACATTGATACTTCTGCATGAATAATCTTTATCTATCATCTTAAACAGCATATTTGTAGCCCAGCGCATATCATGACTGAGATCAGAAGATATTTACTCGCTACCACGTTGTTAGATGGTCAGCTTAGGTCCCGTGAAACGCGGAACTAAGGGGCGGGACTTTCGAGCTCTATTCATGTCTGTGGTCCTGTTTGAGTGGGGCCTTATGACGCTCATGATGTGTGCACTCTATTGTGTCTTTAGACCCTGTAACCCACATCACACACACACACACGCACTCCCCTCCCTCTCTCCCGCCCCTCTCACCCGATTCACCTCCTCCTCCTCCTCCTCCTCCTCTCCCACTGCCTCTCCTCCTCCTCCTCCTCCTCCTCCTCCTCTCCCACTGCCTCTCCTCCTCCTCCTCCTCCTCCTCCTCCTCCTCTCCCCTCTTGCTCTGTTCCACTTTACAACCCCTTTCCTTTTCACTTTTTTCTCCTCCCCATCTCCCCACCCCTATCACCTCGTCCCTTCCTCTCCTCCCTTCCCTTCCTTCCTTCCTTCCTTCCTTCCTTCCTTCCTTCCTTCCTTCCTTCCTTCCTTCCTATTATTTCACCCCCGCTCGCCTCACCTCTCTTCACCCCACCACCACCACCATCATCATTATCACCATCATCACCATCATGACCATCGCCACCATCGCAACAACCATCATCTTCTCCCCTTTCCTCTCCTCTGTCCCCACACCCCCTCCGCCCCCAACACCACTATCACCATCACCATCATCACCATCGCCACAACCACATCACCCCACCACCACCACCATCATCATTATCACCATCATCACCATCATGACCATCGCCACCATCGCAACAACCATCATCTTCTCCCCTTTCCTCTCCCCTCCCCTCTATCCCCACACCCCCTCCGCCCCCACCACCACTATCACCACCACCACCATCATCATCACCCCCTTCCTCTTCCTCTCCCCTCCCCTCTGCAGAACCTGAACCAGAACAAGCGGACGCTGCTTCCCAAGTTCTACGGGCTGTACTGCGTGCAGGCGGGCGGCAAGAACATCCGCATCTGTGTGATGAACAACCTACTGCCCAGGGCCATCCCCATGCACCTCAAGTTCGACCTCAAGGGCTCCACCTACAAGAGGCGCGCCTCCGCTAAGGAGCGAGACAAGAAGGTACTGCGCGCACACGCATACGCGCACACGCAGTCGCACAGACACAGACACACACACACACACACACACACACACACGCGGCTACAAAATACACGCCACCTCCAAGGAGCGAGACAAGAAGGTACACACTGATGTGCGAACGAACACACACACACACACAAAAGGGCTCCACCTACAAGAGACGCGCCTCCACCAAGGAGCGAGACAAGAAGGTACGCACTGACACCACGCACACATGCATGCACGCACACACACACCTACAAGAGACACGCCTCCGCCAAGGAGCGAGACAAGAAGGTGCACACACGCATGCGCGCACACACACACACACACACACACACACACACACACACACACACACACACACACACACACACCTACAAGAGACGTGCCTCCGCCAAGGAGCGAGACAAGAAGGTACACACACACACACACACACACACACACACACACACACACACACACACACACACACACACACACACACACACACACACACACACAAACACAAACACACAGTTTAGTACTTTTAATTGGATCGTCACACAAGGAAGGATTACAGATCCTAACATTTTTGGAAATATTCTTCAGATTGGCAAGTGCCATGATATACAATAAAAAGTCCGGTAATCCCTATGGATAGATGTGACAACTCTGTCTTCAAATGGACAAGCTCCCTATTATCGCAGAAATGCGCACGCGCACACACACACACACACACACACACACACACACACACACACACACACACACACACACACACACACACACACACACACACACACACATGAAGTATTGGGGTGGGCAGTGTGTTTCCAATCAGCAGTAATGTTGCGTTCAGGTGCCCACCTGGATTTCATGCAAGATTCACACTTGTGTGAGCGCGCACACACACACACACACACACACACACACACACACACACACACACACACACACACACACAGAGGATATATGAGGATGGCCACTATGTTTCTAATGGCTAGTAATGTGGCGTTTCCTAGGTGCCAACCTACAAAGACCTGGACTTTATGCAAGACCTCCCTGATGGCCTTCAGATGGAAACGGACAACTACAACGCACTCAGCAAGACCATCCAGAGAGACTGCCTGGTGAGTTACTGTGTGTGTCTGTGCGTGCGTGCGTGCGCGCAGCCTTCTGAGTTTGTCTTTTTGTTTTGTTTTTGTTTTTTCAGTGCTGTAGTTGCTGCAGAGTTGTAATACTACAGCTTTTGTCTTGTTTTGTTTTGTTTTGTTTTTTTCTCTGCTCCAGTTGCTTCAGAGCTTCAAGATCATGGACTACAGCCTGCTGGTGGGCATCCACAACGTGGAGCAGGCACTACGCGAGCGGCTGGGGGCCATGGAGCAGAGCGCGGGAGGAGGAGGAGGAGGGGCAGGCGGCGAGGGCCCCATCACGCCCGACCAGAAGAGGCCCCAGGGCCAGAAGTCCCTCTACTGCACCGCCATGGAGTCCATCCAGGGGGAGGCGCGGGGCAAGGGCGCCATGGACAGCGAGGACCAGTACGGAACGCACTTCTTCTTCTTTGTCTCTGTCTGTCTGTCTGTCTGTCTGTCTGAGGTGATATGTAGTGCCCCCAGTTCAGGGGTTGGCACGGGGCAAAGACGCTATGGACATGGTGTGTTTGTTTGTGTGTGTGTGTGTGGGGGGGGGGGCGTTGCTTGTCTGTCGTGTGCGTGTGCCCCTCACTTGGGTTCACTTCTGTCGACATTTATTTTCCTTCAGCATGTCACCTGTTTTCTCTCTCTCTCTCTCTCTCTCTCTCTCTCTCTCTCTCTCTCTCTCTCTCTCTGATCACCTCTGTCTAAAGTTGCTCTGTCCCCTCTGACAATGTGAGACAGCAGGCTGTGTGCTGGGTGTGACCTATGTTTAGAAACGTGTGTGTGTGTTTAGAATCTAATTTGTTCTGGGCTGGGTGGTACCTATATTTAGGAATGTGTGTGTGCGTGTGCATGTGCGTGCGTGCGTGTTGTGTGACGTATTAAGTCTGTGTTTCCCTTTGCAGCATGGGAGGCATTCCAGCACGCAACTCCAAAGGAGAGAGACTGCTAATCTACATGGGCATCATAGACATTCTTCAGTCCTACAGGTGGGCGTGTGTGTGTATTTGGGAGAGAGAGAGAATAAATTATTAGCACTTCTGTTTGTGTGTGTGTGAGAGAGAGGGTCTTTCTCAAAACCTAGGCCAGTGTCCTTCCGAATGTATCAGCCTAATTAGTCACGCCCAGTGATTGGATATTCTGGAGAGTTCACCAAAAAGTATCCAATCACTGGGTGTGACTAATAAAGGGTATCCAACCACTGGGCGTGACTAATTAGGCTGATACACTTGGAAGGACACTGGCCTAGGCTTTGAGAAAGACCCAGAGACTTTATTTATCCACAAGCGAAAATTGAACGCCACTTGGCTATCCATGTGCATACGTGTGAGAGAATGTATAATTACAATCTCTGTATGTGTAAGATCTCTTGCCTATTTTGTGTCTTTGATCTTTTGAGTGTGTGTGTGTGTGTGTGTGTGTGTGTGTGTGTGTGTGTGTGTGTGTGTGTGTGTGTGTGTGTGTGTGTGTGTGTGTGTGTGTGTGTGTGTGTGTGTGTGTGTGTGTGTGTGTGTGTGTGTGTCCACGTGTTTGCACATACATCATTTTCCTTTGGTGAATGCACAGGCCACTCGTATGTGTGCTGATTCCAGCTCGACTTGATTTTCCAGTTTGTCAGGCTTTTATTTAAATGAAATGAAGCAAAGATGCTATTGTCTAATAAGTAATAAGCCATGTTTCCGTACGGCTCGAACTTGAAGACACACTGGGCGAAACGCGTTGTTTGTTCCAAAAAATTAAGAGAGACAAGAACGGTATCCAGTGTGCGGTGAACTTTCCATATTAATGAAATTTCCCTGCACCTGGACAACTGAAGAGTTGTGCACAAGTTCCTCCATGTACTAACGAGCCATGTTTCTGCTTCATCCTCCAAAGGTTCGTCAAGAAGATAGAGCATTCCTGGAAAGCCCTGGTGCATGATGGGGTATGTAGTTCACTTCCTGTCCGACATCATTATTTCATCACATTACATTATCTGTTTATACAGTTTAGATACAGAGTATTGGTTACAGTCCCTGAAGAAATGCGGCAAAGTTTTTCCACTATGGTGAACCAAGATAAAGCGTAGCATGCATCACCAATGCAAAGAAGTGGGATCACCTCTGGCCTCCTAAGTGGGTGTGACTTGAAGCTCTTTTGAACTTGAACTGTGTTCATTCTCCTAGTCTCCATAGGATGACAACTTAGAACCTTCGTCTTATTTATCCCGAAAAAGAACTCTCTGCGAACGCTCTCCTCTTCCTCCAATTGTCTCTGATATGGGGTTAGGTGCATTGTTCAAGATCACGTCAGCCATCGATGAGTCTCTCATGATTGTGTCTCTCCTCTCCTCTCCTCCCCTCCTCTCTCCTCTCCTCTCTACTCCTCTCCTCTTCTCTGCAGGACACGGTGTCCGTGCACAGGCCTGGCTTCTACGCTGAGCGCTTTCAGAGGTTCATGTGTAACACGGTCTTCAGGAAGATCCCACGTAAGTGGTGGCAATACTTAAGGCAGCACTCCTTCACACCTGTGCCAGTGTTTTCCATACCATTCTATGGCACAGCTCCACTTAATATAAACCAAGCACCGCAAATCAACAGCGGTGTCCATCAACAATACATGGTTTGCACTATTGTGCATGTGGACATGGGGTGTTGTCTTAAGGAAGAAAAATCCGCACTCACAAACTGCGTCTCATTATTTATTTATATTACCACCATGTCCAAAAAGCAAACGCGTTTCGGCTAACAAGCCTTCATCAGTGCGTCGTGAAGGCTTGTTAGCCGAAACGCGTTTGCTTTTTGGACATGGTGGTAATATAAATAAATAACGAGACGCAGTTTGTGAGTGCGGATTTTTCTTCCTTAAGTTGACGCTTTTTATCTCGCACCCAAAGACTTTCGTTTTTCCAAGAAGTTGAGCGCGTCCTCTGCCAAGACATGGGGTGTTGTGCCATTGTGTATATAGATTTGTTAGACTAAATGTACTGTAAAAGCATATGAACTGTAAAATCATTGTTGTATAAAGGAGCACAAATTAGAATCAATTGATGGTCTTTGTATAGCACCACAGAGCTAGCCTGGTTCTCACTGACAGTGCGTGTGTGTAGCTCTGGAGCCCCCTGGTGGAGCGGAGCTACACACACTACCGTCTGGTAGCACTGCCATTAACATGCTCTTCTCGAGTAGAAAATAAACGGAGCATTTATTGCTTAAATATGAACGGCAGCCCGCATTGATGAGTCACAGGACAGATTATAGACTATATTGACTCTTTAGAGATGAACAGAAAACGTTTTTGGAGAAATTTGTTTGGTGGTGAGTTGCAATAAATGCACCATTTATTTTCTGACTCCAGAAGAGCATGTTAACGGCAGTGCTACCAGACGGTAGTTTGTGTACACACATGCACGGTCGGTGAGAACCAGGCCACTACAGAGCTAGTTCATTGATCAAACTGTTTTTCTTCTAATTGAAGACACTCCTTATAGATCTGTGAGCCACAGTATCGTGCATCATCACATTTCCTGTTCTGTGTGCGCGCGTGCGTGTGTGTGTGCGCGCGTGTGTGTGTGTGCGTGTGTGTGCTTGCGTGCATGTGTGTGTGCGTGTCTGTGTGCGCGTGCGTGCATGTGTGTGTGTGCGTGCCTGTGTGTTTTTCCTCCCCTCTGCAGTGAAGCCGTCGCCCTCTAAGAAGAGTCGTGGCGGATGTCCTAGCGTGGTGCGTCGGTTGCCCATGCCAACAGGTGCGCCTGTGGGCAGTGGGGCGGGAGGGCATTCCGTAGTGGACGCGCGGCTAGTGTACCGGCCACACTTCGGCCAGTCGGATGCAGACGACGCAGGTGACTCGTAGTGGACATTAGACTCAAACGAACTAAAGCAGGGTGATGTCTTTTGACTCAGAAGAAGACGCATGCCGTCGAAACGTTGGTCATGCTTGCACCACAATTAAATTACTGAAGAACGTATCCTGTGTGCTCCAGTCTCTCTGAAGTGGACCAACTTGTTTTCTACTGTCTACAGTCCTGGACTGCGTTTCCCAAAAACTCTTAAGTAGTACTTAAGCCTAAGTAGTACTTAAGTATGAGGGGCCGCCTAGGCAATTTATGAGAAATAGGTCTCACATCATCACTAAAAGTTTATACATACACTATTTTACCTCACACATGTACTTGGCGCAACCATTTTATTTGCATGTGCGAGAAAAAAATATTGTATGTAGACCTATACAATGATTGTAAACTGTTAGTGATGTGGTATATTGCCTAGGCGGCCCCTCATACTTAAGTACTACTTAAGAGTTTTTGGGAAACGCAACCCTGGACTGTGAGCACTAAGAAGGCTAGAGCGCATCCTTTCCCATGATGATGTGTTGCTTCATGTCAAGCTCAATAAGTTGAGCTCTATGACTTTAGGGGCTTTTTTTTGGGCCTTCATTTTCATACTCCTTAAAGCTAGTTTTCGAATCTATTGCAATCAGTCTCCTGATCTGGCAGTAGCCTTTTAGCTTATAGAAGTAACGTGAATAACACCCAGAGTATAGAAACTCAACTTGATGCAACGTTGAAAAAAATGGGATCGTGTCAAATCCTTTCATTTCTCTGGACATGACAGTTGGAGTCATTGAATTGGTCCAAGAGTCTGCTAGCTGGTGTTATTTCTGTATATGATGGTTTCATGATAAGCTAATTAAAAAAATTCTACCAGATCTGTCAATCTCAACTCCCCAACCCAAAAGAAAAAGAGACTCGACTAGTAAAGCGTGCAGAGAGCGCGCCTCCGCCCTCTGGTGGACAGTAACACACGCAGCACGAACAAACAAACCAACAAACAGACGAACACACAAACTCATACGATCACATACGATAATGATACAACTCAATTGGTTCATATAGGAAGAAAGCTTGGAAACGAGACACAAAAGTAGTGTCTAGTGTCTACCCTGCACCAACGTGACCCAAGAGTGTCCATTTCTGTGCAGGCATGCAGTCAGGCAGGCCGGACATCCTGCCCCGTACGGCCCCTGAGGCGGGCGACTCAGGTGACTATGGGGACGCTGTGGAGACCAACCTCTCCAACTCCTCACTAGGCAGCACGGGCCTCGGCTCCGCTTCCCCCCCACTCAGGTAACACGCACGCACACGCACGCACATACACACACACACACACACTCGGGCACACACACACACACGGCCAGTATCCAATCTTTGATGAAAAAGTTGAAAAAGTGGAATGGGATAAAAGTACAGTGCAATGTTTAACCATTGTAAGGTGTTAGGGTCTTTTTGACCCGTTCTCAGTTTTTTTTTTTTTTTTTTTTGCTTGAGAAAAAATAGTATTGGTTATTATTCTTTCACACTAAGATTCACTGGCCTTGGCTCATTTTCTGTGAAGAACGTGAATCTAAAAAAAATATTAGTGGACTATGATTTTTTTTCCTTATTAAGTGGGCTTGCCACGCTTACAGTAATCTCTAAGTCCAGTTTCTTGCTTGCTTGTTTCTCTTGTGCAGTAAAAATAGAAAATGGATCTCCTCCTAGGCCTTTCGAGATAGACACCGTTCAAACACTAAAACGACCGGCTCGGCTTGGAAATCATTTGTTCTGCTATAGCGTGTCCGTGTCTCTTGTCATTTTTTTCATCGATTTTGTGCAAGTTTGGGTCCCCATAGAAAACAATGGACGGAACCTTCATGCTGAGCATTCCACCACTCTAGGGATCAGAGTGGAGGAAGCTTTTTTGGTCATAAAACATCAACACTTTCACCTAGAAGTTTAGTTGAAGCGTTGTTAGTGAGCTCTGGAAGATGACTCCAAGCGGTGAAAAGATCATGTCCCAACTCCCATTACTTTTTAAATGGCAGTTGTGTAAAAATGGCTGGGCTGGCCCAATGGCTATTTCCTACTCATTTTTGAAATGCCTCACTTAAAGGATTTATCCGGAGTTGGAACAAATTTGCCTGTTTTTTGCATGTTTGGGATGAAATACAGTCACTCTAGAGCAAAATCAAGGCAAAAGGATGCGTTTTGAGAAAGTTTGATAATATCACGTGAGCCTCGTTAGCCATATCAGCTATGAAACATGAAAGATGCGGGCATCGTTTTTCGGCGGTTACACACATTTCAAAAACACAACATTTTAAAGTCTTGCACAGCTCAAAACAATGTCACACTTACCTCGTAATATGTTGAGGGTATCCACACATAAACCGAAGTGTCCAAAGTCCTTCATGTATTCTTGAAAGGTCTGCAGAATGTGTTTTGTGAAGCTACTACCTTGAGAATATCTAAATTACGGTCAAGACAACTATTTGACACTAAAGCCCACCAAGTAGATTGCCGAGTGCGTCGCACCATCAGCTATGATTATTTCCAAAACGAGTAACCACAGCTGATGGTGCGACGCACTCGGCAATCTACTTGGTGGGCTTTAGTGTCAAATAGTTGTCTTGACCGTAATTTAGATATTCTCAAGGTAGTAGCTTCACAAAACACATTCTGCAGACCTTTCAAGAATACATGAAGGACTTTGGACACTTCGGTTTATGTGTGGATACCCTCAACATATTACGAGGTAAGTGTGACGTTGTTTTGAGCTGTGCAAGACTTTAAAATGTTGTGTTTTTGAAATGTGTGTAACCGCCGAAAAACGATGCCCGCATCTTTCATATTGCATAGCTGATATGGCTAACGAGGCTAACGTGATATTATCAAACTTTCTCAAAACGCATCCTTTTGCCTTGATTTTGCTCTAGAGTGACTGTATTTCATCCCAAACATGCAAAAAACAGGCAAACTTGTTCCAACTCCGGATAAATCCTTTAAGAGGTCAGCGCATCTGCCACAAAAGCTCCATTTGTGACTGAACCGTTTAACCTATAAACTTCATTCAAGGACTGTTAGAAAGATCGCGAATATGATTTCAATCTGTGAAAAGGACATGTGCCAATTCTTTTTAGTTTTTAACAGCGAGCTAAAAACTAGAAACTGTTGTGATTCTGCCCTCTGCCTTAAGCCAGGCTCAAACTACACGACTAGCGATTGTGTGTCCGATTTTGGCGTCGGGGTGCACCGCACACTAGAAGAGAATCGCAACTGTCAATCTTGTCGCTGCTTGCAGCCACCGAGACAATGCCCGACGTTCTATTTCCAGTCGCAAATATCAAACACTGTTTGATTTCTACGATTTGCGATCGGTGACTCTTTGAGCTGCCAAAGTTCTATCTTAGAACGTCGCTCACGACGAGGAAATCTTTCCCGACAATCGCTTGCGATGGTCCTGGGGGGTAAAGTTCCAGCGATTGTCGTAAGGATTGTCGAATCGGCGCGATAGTCGTGTAGTTTGAACCAGGCTTTAGAGTACATTATTATATGGTTGTGACGTCATCTGTCGAATGCTCCATTCATTTCAACGGGGCTCCCCAACGTTCGGACGTCTGTTATTTTTCGATAACGGACGGGTTGGTCTATAACAGACCGCTGTCAATGGCAACAAGACTTTTCACTGCTAAAGCGACTTTTCAACAAGACTCTAATCAGCTGCTGTGATAGACAGCACCCGTTGTCCTGGCTACCGCTGTCAATGGCAACAAGACGTTCACTGCTAAAGCCACTGGCTTGTATACAAGTCAGTGGCTAAAGCGAATGTTTCATATCACTCAGCAGGGGGTCCGGTCTTTTGTCACTCTAATCAGCTGCTGTGATAGACAACACCTGTTGTCCTGGCTAGCCTACCTAGCTGTTGCCTAGCGGTGTTCCACAACGGCACTGTTTTGTTTTGCGCAGCAACAATCTTAACATTAAATAGGTCTAAAGAAATGTCCCCGCATGTGTGAATCATTTAAGTATATCCATATAATAAGCGGGTTAACTTTCGGCGAGTCGGTCGCTTTGTGGAATAGCAGCACTTCAGAGAGAACAAGACCCCTCCGCTCCGCGTCGGGGTCTAAAGATTCTCTCTGTCGTGCTGCTATTCCACGGTAGCGACCTTCTCGCCGAACGTTAACCCTTACATATTAACTGCCATACAGAGAATCAGAACAGGTGCTGCCAATAAAGGGTTCCATCTCAACTGTCACATTCTCTTAACATTCTATTCTTAACGAGCACCTGCACTACAATTCTAGAATTCTATTGTACAGCTCTTCAATGCGTAAGGGATAATGTATTGTCCACACGTGACTATCGGAAAATATTTTCCCGACGAGGCGAATAACACCCCCGACGCCGAAGGCGGAGGGGTGTTATTCCGCTTCGAAGGGAAATATTTTCCGATAGTCACGTGTGGACAATACATTATCACGCTTATTATACGGATTTTACCAACATTAGAAAGCATAAATAGTTAACCAGTAGTTTAAAATAACATGTTTATTGCCATTTTATAGCGTGCGCAAAGAAAGATAGTTCTTGGAACGCTCATCATTTAAAAAGGTTACCAAGCAACAGAGTTTGGCTACTTTCTAACTTGTTACAGCCACGTTGCACTTCAAACTGTTTGCAGGCAGCTTCGTTCACTGCGCGATATCTACTAAACCTGGGTTCATAGCAGGAATATTTCTATCTAATCGGCGACAGTATTCCAGAAAAAAAGCATAGCAACCCAAGCACTGCTGTGCGCCCTGACCATCATTATCGATCCTGCTACAGGCACAGCACTGTGCGCCGGATGGTTGGCTGGAGGAGGCAACTTCTAGCCTACAGGCTACACCCTTAAGGAAACTGTCAACGAACTCCTCACTTGTAAAAAAAAAAAAATGAAGTAAAAAATACTGGGCAATAGTTTTAATAAAAGATGTCACGACAGCGGCCGGCGGACAGTGACAGTTTGCTTTCTTGGAACAGCAACATTCGGACATGAGATGTTGCTGATGAATCCTGATGGGCTACCACTCTGCCTTTTTTGTTATTAACTCCGTTAGGATGACATAACTGTTAACATTTATCGCTGAATGAGACTTCTAGTGTTGTTGCAATTCATCTTGAGACGTTTGAGAAGTGGTTGGTTACCGGAGCATCAGTGGGCCACCAGCAGCGTGCGTTAATCGCGCTGCTGCCATAGGCCTACTGCTAAAAATCAGAAGGCAAGACATATCAGTGAAGATATGACCGATCTACTTGCGGAGTGATCTCTGAAGTGACCAAACTCGTTGCCATTGGCAGCGGGTATTATTAGGTGGGCATTACAGAAAATTAGTGACCACCGAATGTTGGGTCCGCCCATTGAAATTGAATGGGCGCTCTTGCACCATTCTAGAGTGCCGTATAATAAAATGTGATATTGTCTTGCTGGGATGCTTATGACAGCCAGCTGCTTGGCTCTGTGGCAAAGGTGCTTGATTAGAGATATGGAGGTTGTGAGTTCGAATCTCACTCAGACCCATGTTGATTTTCAAATTATATCATATGCAGTGTTCCTTAGCCAACAAGCATGTATGTTATTTAGTATATTCCCGAAACGCGGACCTCCAACACTTTCAAGATGGCTGAATTGTTTGGCCCATAACTTCTGACTGGGTGGATGGATTTTTCCCACATTTTTTTTAGCTTTGTTTTCACAATAGTACTTCGTGTATAGATATCAAAAATAAAACTGCTCAGCTCTGCCCCAAAAAGGAAAGCCCGCTTCCAGCATTTTCTGCGAGAATGCAATCTAGTTTTATTTATTATTATTATTCAATTTTATTTAAAAATGTATTATTTTTCTCTATGCCTGGGTCAAAAAGACACGAAGACATATGTAACAAAAAAGAACACCTGATGTAGTCAGTATTGCAGGGTTGTTGGTACTGCCATGTTGTGTTATACATTTTGTTTGTTTGTGTTTACAGGTCAGTGGGGGTAGAGGTGCACAAATCTGCAAGCATAGAACAAGAGCACAATATGTCACACAAGTAAGTTCAGAGACGTGTGTGTGTGCGTGTGTGTGTGCGCGTGCGCGTGTGTGTCAGTCAGGGCTTGACACTAACACTCGCCAGCCGGCCATATGCGGGTGAATTTCGGCTTTGGCTAGTACCGGTAGATACCATTTTGGCGGGTCCGTTACTATTCTGAAAGACGAGGCTCTGCATTTTGTAGTTTTTTTCCTCTGACCGTCTTTGCTACAAAAGCAATTCAATGCGATTTCGCGAGCCTACACCTGTGTCACGTGTCTCCTGTGTGTCACGCACGCCAGGAATCTGATAGAGCTAGTCTTGCGAAGAGGAGTGGCAGCGAGCTACCGGCACATCAGCGTGCGTTTGGAAATGTCACTGAAAACCTTCACGTGAAAATAAAGTAGCAAAGTTAATCTCAACTGACCTGTTTTGCGATCTGTAATTAGTACAACAGCCTACTTAGTAGTAGCCTAGTGGACATTAAAATGACCAAGGCCAGAGGAAAACATGTCAGCCTGTCTAGTGAAAGTCTCGAGACTAATCAGCGCAGTGATAAGACAAGGACACATGTGGCATTAATAATGTTCGGTTTAAATTATTTTCTGATTTGCTTGTATGTCTTCATACCTTAATATTCCACCATGTTTCTTGTGCTGTTGTTCTCGACTGTCAAACCGGGCTTAAACAACGCGCAGTAGTAGCCTTTCAGACTGCACAAAAGCATGTCCCATCGGATGTCCCCGTCTCACCTTGCGTCCGTCAATATTAAACGGAATGAAAGGAAGTCGTAGCCCCTTCTAGTTACCGCATCTGTGTGTGCTTTCTAGTGGATAGGCCTACTTTTATAAGAAAATATTCCAGAAGAGGTGTTATTCCACATCCATGACCGAGGACAGGCGAACTTGGCAATGACTTTGCGCTATCTACTTTGCGCATCAATTTAGACGGCGACCTCCACAGATAGGCCTATATGATATGAAGAAAGTGCCCTCCAGATCAAAGACGAAAATATTTTGCTCTCGTGTAGCTTACATTTGTGCCCTTCCACAACACTGTGCTTGATGTTTCTGCATGGTCAATATAGGCTATCCCATTCCTCAGATCAGTAAATCTGTTCTTTCCATAGCATGCATGCATGGACCAGTTAACACATTCAATACCAGTCGTTATTTCACTTTAAGCACGCACTGGTTTAGGCAAAAATAGCGATTTTGAACATTCGAACTGAGATAAAGCCTTTTTTGTCACGGGTGCGCTCTGACTCTCCGAGTTTAAATTGCTGGTCTAAATGCATTTTATCGCCCAAAGAACAATTCCAGTAGCTTCCAAGTAAACTATTTTGGTGCAAAAATCACCTGGTCAGGCAGTTCAGAGCATCTGAAATGCTAGCTGGCTAATGTCACTTGACTGGCAGTTTTCGTTCTGTAGATAAAAGTAGACGTGCCATAGTACTCACCCAAAAGTAGGTTACTTCCTGCTGTGTTGCATGCTGCTTTTCATTACAACCTTCCATTTTACACCTATCCTGATGGCAGCAAAACTCCTAATCCTTCCATATGTTTAGGAATAGGCTAGCTAGCAAGGCAAGTAACTTGTGTTTTGATTCTCCAGCCCAGGAAGTACTCGAGACGTGACGTGACGTGATGAGGAAGTGGTTTGACTGGCTATAATAAAACTCAAATACTTTGTGTAATAAAATGCACAGATGATGAAATATCCAGATCCTGACTTTGTAGGAGTTTTGACTTTGTAGGTGTTTTCATGATCTATGTCAGTTCTGTTCATCACATTATTACGAAAATCACACAGAATATACATTCGAATGTGTAGATTCAGAATCCAATAAATAAATGTAAAAACGTAATTTTACGGTTTGGGAGCCAACGTTTGGGAGACGATACGTATTTTTACGTGACTTGGTAGTGAATGTGTTAATAGGCCTAACAATTCTAATTATAGGCCCTATAGCATAGTAGGCCTATATTATACTGTATATTATATGATATTATATTATATTATGTTATGTTATTATGTTATATTAGCCTACATTACATTATTACAGTCTATTACATAATTCATTAAAGCTGCTATGATGGTTAAGAAAATTATGGCTAGTGAAAAGGCCCAATGGCTAGTGAGTCAGGAAAACCACTAGCCAAAATGGCTGGTAAGCGAAAAAGTTAGTGTCAAGCACTGGTGTGTGTGTGTGTGTGTGTGTGTGTGCGTGTGTGTGTGCGTGTGCGTGTGCGCGTGCGCGTGTACACATGCATTAATGCATAAATCCTCGCAATAACACGAGCTGCATGTTTTCAATGTACTGTGAAATCAACATGTATATCTAACGGTGGTTTTGTTGTTCCTGACAGTGCGGAGGATGAAGGCTTAGGTGAACACGCCGGCAATGAAGACGCCATCTCACTCAACGACATCATTCCAGAGACCAACATTTGTTTTGTAAGTCAAGCCAGTTCATCTACACCAGGGGTGGGGAACCTCTGTCTCGAGGGCCATTTGCGGCCCTTGAGGCCTTTTTATCCGGCCCCCGATATAGTTTTAATGTTATGCAGCTTCACATGAGATATGACCTATTTTGTAAAGGAAACTCAGAAAATACATTTGTAATACAATTAAGTTATATTCAAGGGACCTACAGAAGGTGGGTCTGTTTTAAAGGTGGCTGCCTTCAATTTAGGCCTAAAGTACAGGGGGAAATTCTGGTTTGTGTTCATAATACGGCCCTCAGCTGAATTTGAAGTGGCCCCTCGAACGAAAAAGGTTCCCCATCCCTGATCTACATTCACTGCCCAGTCGCAGCTTCATCAACCTCAATGTCAAGAATTCAAGACACAAATAATTTTATTCTATTATACACCTATACATGGGTTCACCATGTTTATAAACACAATGTTGTGAGGAGGGGCAAGACACTGGCAGCCAACCATGTGAGCTAATTTTTTGACCGACAGCGGTTTGCAACAATCAGAGGTTGAGTTGTGCGCAGCTATTGTCGCGCAGCCAGGAGACAACAAAAATTTAGAACCCATGTATAATGAGATGTAATACAAGAAATCTTGAATCTTTATTGAATGAAAAGGGGTTAAGCTTTGCACACCATGCACAGACGAGCACCATTTCCTAATTGTCGTTTGTCTGTCTAATTTATTCCCCCCAGTAAACTCTACAAAAGTCCACAAAAGAACACTTCATGCAAAACGGAATGCTCTTCCGTTCCGACTGCACACACCCACACACCAAGAGCCCTGGTTTCCCATGGACAAACGACAGAAGGAGGAAGAAAAGACTGCGAGAGGAGAATGAAGAGAGCTGTGTGTGTGTGTGCATGTGTGTATGTTTGTCCATGTGTGTCCATGCATACACACATGAGCTCAAGACAAGTGTATATACACATGTGTGTGTGGGTGTGTGTGTGTCTGTAAGCTTTTCCCATACCCACAAGGCTATGCTGCTAACACTCCAATTCCCATCATGCATCACTGGACTGAGATGCTCAATTTTCCCATCATGCATTACTGGACCCAGATGCCCAGTTTTTCCCATCACGCATCACTGGACCAAGATGCGCTCAGTTTTCCCATCACGCATCACTGAACCAAGATGCGCCCAGTCATCACATGATGGCGATGCCCAATTCAAAAACCCCATTTGGCCAGCATTACGCCCAGCATGATTGAGCCATCATTGGGCAGTGCTCCAGCTATTGGTGCAGTGCCAATCGCCAGGTGGTGTGCTGTGCAGTGCCGCAGGTGTGGGTGCCAAGCCCCAGGTGTATTGTGCAGGGCCCCTGCTGTGGGTGCAATGCCAAGCCCCCCAGCTTAGCACGACCACCCATGGAGAGGAACCTGTAGTCGTGTAGAACTGGAATGGGATGATCTCCTCCTCTCCCTATCAGCGTGTGGAAACATCCCAGCTACTCTCCTCTCTTCCAACCTGCCATGCTTTACCCTGTCCTTCCCCTTCTCCTGTCCCTGTCCTCTGTCTATCCCAGTGTGGACAAACCAGAAAGGAGCAATTTTATTTAAAACCAGTCCAGCACAACTTATTACTGTATCACAGTCTGGCTCTACGTATGATCCTATAAGAGCTTACTATCTGATCATGTTGGTTTTCTTTCTTGATTTCCTTCCCCCCCCTCTTTCCTTCATTCCTTCCTTCCCCTTATTTCCTTCCTTCACTCCTTCCCTCCCTCCGTCTCCTCCCCCTGGTTCAGTGTTGCAAAATATCCTGTGGTCTCGGACATTTCCTGTGCAGCCATAACTGAAAGAGCTTTGATGTGCAGACTCCACTGGATCCTACATGTGTGCTGCTGGCATTGGTGTTGGTTGTGCATCAGCTGATCTTGGCAGTGAATAAACGTACAAGGGGTGTGTGGGGTTATGCCCTCTGTATCTGACGCCAAGGGTTAATGATGACGTGATATTGACATTGAAAAGCGCCAATATCTTTTATTTTCACCTTTTCTGGTGAAACCAGTTCTTTTTCGTTCCTAGTTTGTTTGTGGGCAAACACGTTTTTCCTGATAAAAAAAGCACAGTTTTTGGTTCATTTTCACAGCACAGCTCAGCAGGCAGTAAGGCCTCCTTCAAAGACACCACCGAATATAAAACCACTCGTCCTTGTTTTTTCCCCCCTTTTGGCACACAAAATTTGTTAAGGCACTGTTGCTGGTTCGGATGTGGTTGTTTGTTGTGTTCAAGTGTATTTTATGTGCTTTTGTTTGGCTTTTTGACTACTGTTTGTCCAGTGTACCAACCCATATGTCCTTTTTCCGCTCGGCCAATCACAATGCACCTCAGCCATGAGACGGACCAATCAGCTTCTTGTCCTACAGTGCTGGCCTCCAATGAAGGGAAAAGCTTGGTGTTTTTAATGTACACATTTCATGCCAAGCTGTCTGCCCTGCCTGGCACGCTTTGTCACGCTCGTAAGATCAGTTATCTCCCCCTCACCATCTCAACCTTTTTTTTTTTTATGTCTGCAGACACTTCCTTTACACACACACACACCACACACACACACACACACACACACACACACACACACACACACACACACACACACACACACACACACACACACACACACACCGCCTATTCATTTCTGCTGGTTACAGAAATGAGGGTTCATTGTCTGAAGGACTACAAGTGACACTGCTGTGTGGTGGACAGGTTTTTTTTTTTCCTATGTGGTGGTTTTCTTGTAGTAGTAAACGTAACTAAAGTAAATGAATTTAGGTGAATACTTGAGTTTGACCAAGCATGGCATGTTCTGAACTGAGCAGTTGTTGTGTGTCACATGTTCTCTCAATCATTCTTTTGCTTTCATGTTTGAATTATATATATTTTTTGGTCATTTTTTTAATTTCATACTGTGTAATTGTCTCTGCTGGTGCTTTTGATTGAACACATCAGTGATGTTGCCATGGTCACAGGTAGCCACTTGTCTTTGGGCTCTCTCACTGATGAGGTTCCCTAAGCCCATACATGTATTGAGACTCCTTTTTAAATCATTGACAGAATACTAAAGCCCAGTCCGTTTCTAAGAGTATAGACCAGACAAACTCCGAGAGATGCATGTACTTTGCCCTTTGAGACATTGTTCTTTTTTTTCCCTCTCACCATTTCATTCACCAAACTCACTTTTGTTTTCACTATGTTTGTTCACTCTTTCAGGAGAGGTGTGGTGTGTTTTCATGTTCTCTGACATGTGTTTCCCAGTGTCCATGGGAATTCTTGTAGACGGTGCTGTGCCAAACAGCTATACATTTTAGACTCAGCTACGCTTAACATTCCCTGTCCATACTTTTTGTACATGACTGATTGGTCTGAACTGACAGAATGAACAACAACAACAAAAATAGATCAAACTGTATTCAATCATTAATTTCCCTCCACTTTTTCTTTTTTTTTTTTTTTAATCAAATGAGTTGAGCTTTCAGGATTGTGTGATTGGCTTCAGAACAAATACTCTGATCTTCCTTTCTCTGTTGGAAGCATGCAACAGGGTTTTGTAACTTCATTAGTAGTTTGCCAATTGCTTCCACTGACGGGGAAATAGACAAGAGGCTTGATTAACATTGAGAAATGGACACTTTCACACGTTAATAGTATGGAACTGACAGAAGACGTTTGTGGAAGCCTGATGGCAGAGATTTCTTTTCTTTTTTCTTTTTTTGGTGTTCATAAACCACCCACCAAAGAGCTGGACATGTCGTTAAGTGTTGTTAGGTTATCTGTCGGAGTGGTGTTCTTTGCTCTCGTCTCGCATAACATTGCTCTACCGCTTCCATGGAAGGGAAGATGGTAAGGGACTACATTGAGCTCTGCAGCACAGTCAGACTGCAGTTGTCTTCTGGATGCCCGTGAAGGAGGCGGGGTGCTGATGTATCTGATCTGCCTCTCTGTTGCATGCTGTCTTCATAAAATGAACTCACCAGAGGGGTATACTAAGATTCAGGAGGTAAATCATCTAATCATCAGAGCATGGAGTACACATTTTCTTAAGACAATGAGGGGGGGAGGGGGTTGGGTTTTTTCTTTTTTGTTCCTGTGGTTTTTAGATTTTCTATGTACTGTGGGAACGGTATGTCATTTCAGTTCTTTGATTTCACCTCCATTTTCATTCATTTTGGTCCACATTGTTTGAATATGTGTGTGTACACTGGTGTACACAATCACAAGTTGAACTTCCGCAGTGTGTGTGTGTGTGACTTTTTTTTATCTCCATGGCTTTCACATTGTGGATACAAAAATGCCTTCGATCAAGTTCTGTTGGTTACATACATGTGCCTCATGCTGTTCACTGACCACAATACCTGATGGTCAGTGGTGTAGTCTACGTAGAACGCAGGTATACGCAGTATACCCACCTTAAAAAATCAGGGATTTCAGTATACCCACTCAAAATTGATTGATCCATTATTGAGAATAGCACAAATATATACAGTATATCCACTTAAAAAATGCTCACATATACAGTATACCACAAAAAAGTAAACTACACCACTGCTGATGGTGCCCTACCCCAGATAGCTTTGCTGCCCAAATCTCTACTGGTGGGCAAGCAGGCATGGTTGTCGCCATGTTGGTCTTGCCCTGTCCCTGAAATGTCTGACTCTGATAATCAGTGTTTCTCCTTTCGTCAGGCATTCCACTGCTGACTGCCATTACAAAACACACAGACACATTTGTGCATGTATTGCACCATGCATTTCACCAAAGTTCACACACACACACACACACACACACACACACACAGACACACACAGACACACACACACACACACACACACACACACACACACACACACACACACACACACACACACACACACACACACACACACACACACACACACACCCCTCATACTGAATGATTGTTTGTTGTGTGCATAGTGACGTCAGGCACCAAAGTGAACACACTGCCCCGCCACACACAGGGTCCACCACAACACAACACAATACAATGCAGGTCTCTTTTGAGGCCACCTTTGTATTTCGTAACCATTTACAGTGGCCATCTTTGTAGTTCTTAACCATTTGTATGAAGTACCATAATGATGCTGAATATATTGGGGGTGTACCCAATAAAACGGGGTCCACCCTCCCTCATCCCAGGACTATTTATTCCCCATCCCAAAACAAGAGGATTTCATATTGAGATGAAAAGAAGGAAGTGGTGTTCAGTTTGCTGCTTCATGGCTGACCTCATGACACAACGCAGCCTCGTAAACGAAAGGACTGAGAGTGGAAACACAAATGTATGACAGCCATGGAAGAAAGGACTGTCTCCGTTTAGTTCAACTGTACACATTTTAAAAACTCGAACTTGCCCACTATAAGATATTGCCTTTATGTGACTCATAGTGTCCAGACCTCCATCCTCTACAACACATTGTAATGTGAATGTTCTTCGTCAAGAGGGATTGCTGAAGCACAAGTCGCAGGCAACCAGACACATCTTGTAGACAAAAAAACGTGGTTGCATGCTGGCAAGATAAGACACTACAGATCAAATGAATAATTGCAATATGAACTTTTCGCCAGTTCTTGTTTAAGAATTGTATTTATTGAGGCTTTTTTTTATTCTTGTAGGTATATAAGAATGATATATGTGGCGTAGGTGATTGTATGTATCATGTACTCTTGACAGAAAAGAATTTCTGAATCTTAAGTAGTATCTATTGCATAATTAAAACGGAGGGGGGGGGGATTGTTCGACTTTATCTTTTATATTACGAAGTGTTTTAAAGATGTGTCATGATTGTTATTACCCATCGAAAACAAGTGACTCGCCTACTATCTTGCATTTTCTACTTTATACTTCTGAATGTCTGGCGGTCCCAGGGCAGTAGGCCTGGGCACCGTAAATGCTTCAATGACTATATTTTTACTGGGCCTATTTAAAATGTGTATATGTACATAAGCACTCACGGAAATGCCTTTTTCTTTCTCTCGCGCAGTGTTCAATGCCTCTATCGCCATGTTTCCAGTGATGTGGTGGTGCTTTTTCACAATGTCTGATTTAAATAAAATATTTTCTAAACGCTGTATGTTTGCGTCTACCCCAGTTCATGTGTTGGCATTAGTGAGAGAAGCTTTAAATGTAAGAATGATTGTGTACTGCATAAAAGCCATACTTTTAACTTCCATCAGCTCAGTGCAACACAATGTATATTATTCATACCTGCTGTATGTAGGCTACTGTGTTTATAGCAGATAGCTCAAATGACTCTAGAGCAGTATTTCCCAATCTTTTTTATGACTTTTTCTCATATGAGAGTAGCCTCTAACTCAGGGGTGGGGAACCTTTTTCATTTGAGGGGCCACTTCAAATTTATCTGAGAGCCGTAAAAGTCCTCTGAGGGCCGTACTATGAACACAAACCAGGATTTCACCCTGTACTTTAGGCCAATATTGAAGGCAGCCACCTTTTGAACAGTCCCCACCTTCATTAGATCTCCCGAATATAAATTAATTGTATTGCAAATGTATTTTCTAAGATTCCTTTACAAAATATGTCATTCATGTGAAGCTGCATAACATTAAAATTATATCAGGGCCCGGATAAAACTGGGAAATATGGGAATATATTGTCGCATTCCCCGGCGGTAGGAGCTTCCCAATATGCAACCAGGAGGCAGCTACCTCCCACTTGAAAGCATTTCAACCAACAAGTCCAATTTGGACTAATTCTATCACTGTGCACCCATGCTGTGCACTGTCATTGCTGTGTTGACGTCACGATTTCGAAGTCGGGGTACTTCGATTTGGCCCCAGCCCGCGACGTGAACATTCCGCTTCAACAGGCGTTCCAATGCATTTCAGCATGTAGGAGGTCAGAAATATCCCATCTCCCACCCTCAGGGAATGCACCATATGTAATGTGCAAGAATGCAGGGGGGCACTACTTCCTATTCACTCCCCCACCCACAGTTTGGATGAAAGGTGCATGAAACAAACCTCAAACTTCCCATCTTAAAACCAGAGTAGGCCTTCCTGTCTATTCATTGTCCATATTTGTGAGTTGGCCTATCAAATTAAAATGAACAAAGGCCTTTCTAATTAAAACAGAAGAGTAGGCCCTTATTGACATTGGCACCAATAACATTTTATGAAGGAGTTCTTGTGACCTCAACAACCTGAGGTCACCAAAAAAGTTAAAGCAAGACACAACTCCATTGCCCATAATGCATTTTACACGGCTCTCTGGTGATAGCCAATCACGCCTCTCTAAAAGTGACGTCGACGTATCGACCAAGCGTTTCCAAGATGGTGCTTGAAAGTACTATGGTCTGGTAAGAAATAACAAAATGTGTAAATATTTGTAACATTGTGTCGCTTTTACGACTTGTCTTTGCGAAATGTAGTGTAGCAGTATCTTAGTTACTTGTTCAAGATGTAAAGCAATGCATGATTTCGGAAGAACAATTAAAATTGGAGAGGGATCTTTGTCCTGAGTCATAGGCTGATGGGGGGATGCTAGCTCGCCAGTCACAACAAATTAGACAGCTTTCATGTTAACCGGTGCTGCTAAATTTTCCAATTTATAGAGTCATTACAACTGGATCACCATCCATGTTACTGAAATCATTTGGAAAATATTTGCCTCGTTTAATTCGCAGTATCATTTATTAGCTAACGAGCTAACACTGATCTGGAAGCTACTGCCTGCGTCCTCCATTGAGAGTATTATTCTACAATCTAGGCGTCTTCTTCAGTAACGTATGCTTGTCACTATCAAGATTGCCTAACTGACAATCTCCAAGATCAACATCCTTGTTCGCTACCAAGAACTGATTATTTCGGTGGGGCAGATTCTCTCATTGTGAGATCCTTACAAAATGAATGAAATGGGAAAGACAGTCTGGCGAAACGAATACTTGAACTATCTAATTTTGTTCTTGTGTTTTAACCGTCAGTGTTGACAACAGTGAATACATGCGAAATGGAGACTTCCTACCCACCAGACTACAAGCCCAGCAGGATGCTGTCAACATCGTGTGTCACACCAAAACCCGCAGCAACCCTGAGAATAACGTGGGCCTCATCACACTTGCCAAGTATGTTTGACTGTTTCCGAGGGGAAAGTAATTTCAATTCTCCTAAGCTATTTTCACTGAACCATTTTAGGCAAAGCAATTGCATCAAATGTAACTGTACTGTTCTTGTTTATGTTTTCAGTAACTGTGAAGTGTTGACTACCCTGACCCCTGATACGGGACGGATTTTGTCCAAACTGCATGCCGTCCAGCCCCTTGGCAATATTAATTTCACCACTGGCATCAGAGTGGCCCATGTAAGACACACACATTACAGTAGCATATACGCACTCGCACACGCACGCTCACACACACAAAATAACAACATTTATGTTCTTACAGCTGGCTTTGAAACACAGACAAGGGAAGAACCACAAGATGAGAATCATCGCCTTTGTGGGCAGCCCTGTGGAGGACACAGAGAAAGATGTGAGCACCATTACACTGTACTGCTTGTGTTGCTAACAATAACACAATACTACGTTGCTACTGGAAAACTGCATGAATTGGTCAAGTTGTCCCTGTGTCTACTTATCTTCCTCACAGCTTGTGAAGATGGCTAAGCGTCTAAAAAAGGAGAAAGTTAGTGTGGACATCATCAACTTTGGAGAGGAGGTGAGTTTTTCATGTTAGTCAATGTAAACATTATTTTAATGTAATTTTAAGTTAAATCTAACAGATAGTAGGCTACATAGTTAGGATTGAAATTTCTTTTCACCAGTCTAATGTGCAGTTTAAAACTAAGACATGCAAAAAATATCAAATGTACACAGACAATACTTAGGCATAAGACATATGGGCAGATAAGAGAATGTATCCAACAAAGAAAACTCTGAATGAATAGAATAACAGATACTTTGAGCTGTGTGGTGGTATGAACTGTGTTATACAAATAATTATTATGAATGATTGATATTAATAGTTATTAATTTTATTATGTCTTCAAGTCATTTTAAATTACTTTGCCGCCCTTTGCCCACCCTTGTTGCTATATCACTCATCTGCCTTGCCTCCACCACAGGAGCTGAACACAGAGAAGCTGACTGCCTTCGTGAACACCCTGAATGGCAAAGAGGGCACCGGCTCCCACCTGGTGACAGTGCCCCCGGGCCCCAGCCTGGCCGATGCCCTGCTGTCCTCCCCCATCCTTGCCGGCGAGGGGGGCACCGCCATGGGCCTGGGTGCCAGCGACTTCGAGTTTGGAGTGGACCCGAGTGCAGACCCGGAACTGGCTCTGGTAAGCATGATGCAAATACACCGGCGTAGCCTTTAAATGCAGATGGAGTCGCTTGTGATTACACTCAGTCACTGCTTGTTGAGCAAACTTGGTCATAACATTGCTATGACGTCAGCGAAGGTCAGAATGGTTTATAACAGCAACCTTAATTCAAAATTACAAATTCAAATTTGCACACTTCTGTAGTTGGACAGGTGTGTAGGATATTATCCCAGTGGGATTGTCATTCAAGAAAGAAATCCCGCACAATTCCAGCAACAAACTTTAACACAATGTTTCGGCCATCCAACCTTCTTCAGGCAAAGGTTCAGGTTTTAAGAAGGTCGGATGACAAAAAGTTATATTTAAAGTTTGTTGGTGGAATTGACAGTGTGTGGGATTTCTAGGACAACAACAATCTTACAATATAGGCTCTGCATGAAAGGGTTAAAAGTGTCATACACACTATATTACATTAGGGTTCTGTTACATTGCAGAAAAGAGTAAAGGTATTTTTTGTTGTTGTTGTTGCAGTTGTGAGGGGTCGCTTTCATCATTTCATTCTTTCATTCTTTCTTCATTTTCATTTCCTGATCACTGAAGCCAGTTTAAAACTAAAATGTATTTGTATTTGCTCAATAATAATAATAATAATAATAATAATAATAATAATAATAATGGTACCACTAATCTCTCCACCCCTGTCAGGCCTTGAGGGTGTCCATGGAGGAGCAGAGGCAGAGGCAGGAAGAGGAGGCTCGCAGGGTATCTGCTGCAGAGGCCGGTGTCCCCTCCCCTACCACAGAAGGTAAGACTCATATTAACCAATCATATGACAGAATTCTGTTGGGAAGTGAGTGAGATAACAATAATGAAAATAAATGTTAAATCATAACAGGCATGCAAGTAATTTCTGTTTTCTATGTCACCTTGAATTTGCAAGTGTCTATGTAGTGTAATGCCATTTGTGTTTCTCGTTAACTCAGATAATGCCCTTTTTCAAGTCCCTTTGTATTAAGTATCTCCTAAATGTCAATGTAATCACAGGACTCTATAAAGCAGAAGTAGAAGTGCTGTTACTGATGTTATTACAACACTGACTAGTACACAATATTGCACCATTGTTACACCAGTTATTCTATGTACTGCTGTTGCCATTGTATCAGTAGAAGTACTACTTCTATCTCATACACCTCTGAATATAATGAAACGTCACTTGTGTATCTTTAGCAGAGTCGGACAATGCCCTTCTAAAGATGTCAGTGCCCGCCTCAGACGCTGGCACCCCTGTGCTGCCTGACTTCAGCCGCATGACAGAGGACGAGCAGATTGCCTATGCGCTACAGATGAGCATGCAGGGAGGAGGTGAGGCCTTTTCATCTAGAATATTCTCCACTTCTACAACATTCACCACTTCACACATTAAACTTAAAGCTTCAAGGTGCACTGTTTAGGATGGTGATGGAGTTGGTATTGCAACTATGCTGGTCATTGAAACTGTGCTGCCTATTTCCAAATTGTATCTCTTCATGAACATTTACAAAATAATCAACTAATACTTACTGGTTTGGCCAAAGTATAGTAAGTTTTGAAGGTAAAAATGCCTATTTCTGGACACTCAAAATGGCCGACCATGCAGAAGACCCCCCCCCTTTATGTATGAAATTTGTTCCAGTCATAATGAATACTTAGAATTTGATGGTGGTATTAAGTATTTGTGGAAAAGGTAACATTTCTGAATGAATAGCATGAGTTCTGGAAATAAACTAGCAATAATATTACACAGTGCACCTTTAAGCTGGGCTCAAACTACTGGACTTAAAAATGTTGACTGGTTGTGCTGCACACATAGTCACAACAACTGACAATCTTGTCTCAAATCGTAAACATGCACACAATACCCACCGTTCTGTTTCGAGTTGTAAATATTATACTCTCTATACCGGTAAGAGTCCATCTCAGAACATTGTACACAACAAAGGAAACTTGGCTTGCGATGGTCCTGGGGAGGAACATTCCACTGATTGTCATAAGGGGAGAGGCTTTCAGCCAATAATCCATACACTCACCCTTGCAGTTACTCTTATGTTGTTCCCATGCAGAGTTTGGTGCAGAGGCTATGGATGTAGACGCTGGGGCTGCCGCTGAGGAAACTAAGGTAAAACTTCTGGCCTATACACATTATATCTATCCGTATCTGTTTCCTTATCCAAATGTAGAGTATAGTATGCTGACGGGTAATCTGATTAAAAATGTATACATTCCTAACACTCAATAAATGGCCATGGGCAATCCTGAACCACACCTTTCCTACGAGAAATTGGAAAGATCCAGTCGCACATCTTGTCCACTTCCTCCGCCCGCTGGTCAGGCCAGCTGTGCCAGAGATTCTTTAAGTATATAGAGATATGCCAATGTAATAGGTTGCTGTGGGCACCTAACATGACCAGGTTAGGGTCTGCCTAAAGTAGCGTGTCATAGCGTGTCATAATACCCCCCCCCCCCCCCCCCTTGTAATAATAGAACCCGTAAACAATGGGCCAATGGAACCTCTCTCTCTCTACTCTCTCTGGCTGTGCCGCCTGGCAGTGAATTGGCACCGTACAACCAGCGGGCGGCGGCGTATACAGAGGGAAAAACGGGCAGCCTCGTTGGGCGGGCCAGATGTGCAAACTGATTCTATCGGTAGCCTCCAGGCTCTCTCACTTGTCAGCCAATTATCCACCAGCATGTACACAAATACACCAGCCCAGTCTCATGACATTTCTTCCACCAAAAGTAGGCACAGATTTCGTAAGGGTGTTACGAATCAGACAGCCCATTGAAATACATTGGTTGTGAATGAGTAGCCCAGTCATGAAAAACAGGGCTTTTTCGTAACGGTATCGCGAATGTTGTAGATTGTTTTCGTGACCGTACTACGAAATGGCATGAGACAGGTTTTGAATACACACACACACACGCACACATTCACCGTATGTCAGCAAGGTCCCATTGATACCCACCAGTATATTGGAGGCTTTGTTATGGTAAAGTTTGGGAACCCCTGTCCTAAACCACACCTTTGACACACACACACACACACACACAGTATGTCAGCAAGGTCCCACTGATTCCCTGTGTGCTTCTTTGCAGGATGAGGAGGACTACGACGTGATGCAGGACCCAGAGTTCCTGCAGAGCGTTCTGGAGAACCTCCCGGGCGTGGACCCCAACAACGAGGCCATCCGCAACGCCATGGGCTCCCTAGCCTCGCAGACCGGGCCCAAGCCAGACAACAAGAAGGACGAGAAGAAGAAATGAGAATAGTAATAATAATAATTGGCCTCTGATCATAACTCATTATACCTGATAAGACAAAAAAACATGGTCTGGCAGCGAATATTCTTTTGAGAAGTGTGTGTGTGCGTGTGTGTGCGTCTGTGAGCGTGCGTGCATGGGGGTGCATGTGTAGGGAGAGACTTATTTCCAAGCCAAACCTCCTGCAAGGCTTTGTTTGTATCCATTACACAATTATCTTATTTCCTTTTGCACCAAGGTCTTGGTTAAATACTTTGTGCTGTTATTAAAGTCGGGTATCTGTTAAGCTTGTGAGTGGTGGGAGTGTTCTTCAAATTAGTAAAAAAAAAAAAAAATTGTGGGGGAAAAAAATTATGCAGCTGTGGCATACAGCCTTGAAAACTGTTTCAGGGAGGTGGTGGGTCAGGGCCACAGCCACACAATCTATCAAAACATTAGCAGAATTCCAAAAATGTGTTGTACACAAGAATTACAAGGTGTTTAGTTTACTATGGAATTCAAGCTGTGCACATCAACAACACTGAACATGGCTTACAATTTGATGTTTTACACAGGTGGGTAAACTGTCCGGAGTTAAATACACGTTTTATTATTATTGTTGGTGTCTACACATTGTCGCATACATGTCAGGTCACCAGAATACACACACAAATAGTTTTTTTTCTGCGTTGGTTGTCCCCTCATGTGACAGTGGGGATTAGACTAGACGATTGCTCAATGCACAGCCTCAGCCCATTCTCCACAGTCAACGTCGAGGGCACGAACTGCAACTTGTTCGCTAACCAGCGCATGGCCAAACTGACCCATCCTCGATGACGCGACGACGCAAATGAGCTCTCTTCTGCAAGGGTAGTCGGGAATACAGTACAGGTAAACACGGAGGAAATACTTTTGCATTACACTTCCTACAACAGCAAGCGCTGCAGATAGTCTAACGTCTGCGCAAGTACATGACGGACAAAAGTAGTGTTGGAGCATATGGTGAGCCTTTTCTGCGCAAAGTTTCCAAGATATTCTGCTGAGCTATCGCTATTAGCTGGGCGCTATAGAACTACTGCCATGGCCTGAAGGTAGTTGGCTATGCTAAGCGCGCTATGCTGCTTTCGTAGATACTTTGGCAGACGCATCTGTCGTCTATCAACCATTTCCCCAAATCCGTAAGGCTACGTGTGAGTCGCACAGTGAGCCGTTGGTAATGGCGATAAAGCATGGCATCCTGGGTGAACTGTTAATCCCAGCGAAAGTGTCGTTTACGTAAATAAAATAGATTTAGCTCATCAACAGCCCTGCAAGGAAGGACGTCGAGAATACGGAAGAAGCTGACACGCTAACTTTAGCTGCAACCACAGACCTAAGGTAAACTGGCTACAACAACATGCACGTAGCATTTTAGTCCCGAGCTAGCTTACTCCCCGACAGAGGAAGCAACAGTTACATTTGTATTCTCAGAATAAATCATCCATCATTGCAGAACTGTAGAAAATAGGCATAGTTTGCCGACACAAAATGTGCAATTAGCTTCCTGCTTGTCATGTTGAAGCGACAATCTCGTGCTGTGCCCTCTACCGTGAAGTTTCCTCTGTCAAGTCAAGTTCTTGTGATGTGGGTCCCAGTGTAGGCGTTCAAACAACTGTCTTTCTTTAAAGAAAAGCTGTTCTATGTATGACTCATCATCTCTACTTTGTCTTGTACTGTGTAGTAACTTGGTGGCACATTAATAATCAAAGTAAGTAACCACACTTCTGAACATGTGGATGTCTCCACCCCCACTGTTTTGCAGACACAAGTCCTTGATTCGGGAATGGGGGATATGAAGACCCCAGATTTCGATGACTTGCTGGCCGCCTTCGACATCCCTGACATCGACGCTAAAGAGGCCATCCAGTCCGCCCCCGAGGACGCGGAGGGCCATCACGGCAACTCAGGTGGTGGCAGTGGGGGGGTGGGGAAGGCTGGTGGTGGTGGAGCACCTCACAGACCCCCCAGCTCACCGGAGCCCCAGCATCACCAGACACCCCACGGTACCTCGCTGTCATCCCAGCAGGGCGGCGAGCCTCCATCAGTTAGCGTGATAGTGAAAAACAAGGTGCGGCCAAATGCGTTAGACACGGAAGAGGTAGACGGGGGCAGAGACGGTAGCAGTAGTGAAGTGGGTTCGCAGGAAGGGGGTGGTAGCAGCAGCACTCTCCCCACTCCCAGACACCCCCTCCGCATGCAGGCCGGGCTGGGCTGTGCGCCGGAGCCCCTTGTTCACAACGGCTTCGAGGGCTGCGTAGCTGCAGAGGGCAGCAACCTCTCTCTCAGCCCCAGCAGCCAGGCCCAGGGTCACTCCAATGGGCAGCTGTGGTCCTCGCCTGCCTCCCCTAAAGCAGCCAGCGAGGGAACCCCCTCTGCCAGCAGCACTGCCGGTGGTGGTGGCGGTGGCTTCGGCAGATCCAAGCCTGGTCTGGGGTCCATCGCTGACTCCTTGGCCAAGGGCAGGAAGCCTGGTGCATCCCAGCCACAGAAGGAGGCGGACCAACAAGGGGACACGCGCGGTGGTGGTGGTGTACCAGACAGATCATCTGCTGCTGCTGCTGCTGGTGGTGGTGGTGGTGGTGGTGGTAGCGTTTCTGGGCCCAGCTCTAGTGAGGGTCTGTCTTCATCTTCCTCCTCATCCTCCTTCTCCTCTCTCACGTCCACAGCATCTGCAGGGAGTGTGTCGACGTTCTTCTCCACTCCGGCCACTCTACCACTGCACTCCAAACCAGCGAGCCCCCCCCCTCCTTCTTCTTCTTCTCCTCCTCCTCATCCTCCACCTCCTCCTTTGTCCTCGTCTTCCTCCACTCCTCTCGTTGGTCCACTCCTGCCCTCCTCCACGTTGGCAGAGAGCAACAGCCTCTCCTCACCACCTGTCTCACCCTCCCGGGTACAGCCAGGTGCAGGTGCAGGGTCGTTGTCTCGGCAACAGCAAAAACAACAAGCAATTATGTCGCATGACGATGAAGAGGAGTCTGAGTCTGAGTCCGAGCCGGATCTGTCCAGCCCTCCCCTGGTTATCCAGGAGAGTCCCGACTCCCTCATGTGCTCCCCGCCCAACTTCCCCTGTCGCAAGCGCACCACCTCCTCTTCCTCCGGCCTGTTCACGTCCCCCTCCCCCACTTCCGCTTCCGCCTCCGTCACCTCCACCCCCGTCACCCCGGTTGCCGCAGCAACCCTGCCTCCTGTTGCTGCCGACAACAGCATCAGCACCAGCCCAACTCGGGCTCCATCATTATCGTCGTCGTGGTTACAGACCCCTAAGGCTGCTACTACTGCACCTTCCACCGCCGGCGTCGTAGAGGACAAGCACCCGGAGCATGTGATCGAGGAGAGGGACTCGCCCGAGAGCCCGGAGCCCGAACCACCTGCCTCCTCGCTGGGCAAGCGGCCCGCCGAGGCCACCATGCCCACTCTGACACCCAGAGGCTCCAGCTCCGGCCCTGCGGACACCACCTCCGTCTCCCAGCCTGACCCAGCTGTGGGGGATGAGGACGGCGAGACACGGGGAGTGGAGGAGGAGGAAGAGGAAGAGGAAGAGGAGGAGGATACAGACATGGAAACGGAAGAGGGTGTGAAGCTAGAGGAAGAAGAGGAGGGAGAGGAGGAAGAAGAGGAGTGTGAGCAGATGATGGAGGTGGATGAGCAGGCCTCCGTCACAACCTCGAATGATGAAGGCTCCATGTCTCCCTCCATGATCAAGGTCCGCATCAAGACTGTCAAGACCCCCACCGGCAGCATCACCCGGACCGTCACTAGGGTGCCACCAAACGGGACCGCCGCCGTCACCGCAGCTGAGGATCCCAGAACCACATCACTGGGAGCTCAGAAGGTGATCCGGCCCAAACGGCCTGGCGTGCCACTTCCGGGTCATAACCAGACTCAGAACCAGAGGTCAAAGGGCGCAGTGTTGCCCGTGACGACACTGCAGGACGCCAGCACGGCCATGCTCCTCGCCGCCAGCAAGGCTCAAAACAAAATGGCCGCCGTCACTACCGCCAAGCTGTCCCCCTCGGCGGCCGGCATGACCAAAGCCACCGTGCTTGCTACTGTGACATCGCCATCGCCCTCCTCCTCACCCATGTCCTCTCTGTCCACGTCCGCTGCACGTTCTGTATCCCAGAAGGCCGTGAACGTGAACGGCAGCGTGCTGGCCTCCTCCGTGGCCTCCCTCGCCACGACGACAAACACTGTTGCCACCGCCAACAAGCCGGCCTCCATCGTCAACAGCAGCGGTGCAGTCATCTCGCGTACCCAGTCCAGCCTGGTGGAGGCTTTCAACAAGATCCTCAACAGCAAGAACCTGCTGCCCAGCTACAAGCCCGACCTGGCCTCCTCCTCCACCTCCTCCTCCTCCTCCTCCTCCTCCTGCCCACCCGTGCCACCCCCTGAGTGGGGGTTGTCCATGCCCAACGGTGGCTACCGCTGCCAGGAGTGTGGAGACAGCTTCGCCCTGGAGCGCAGCCTGGCGCGCCACTTAGACCGACGTTCACTACACATTGAGGTATGCCACTCTGCTCTTTATTTTAATGGTTCACTATTACAGTGGATCTACCACATTAGATACAGTGTAATAACCAGTGTAACAATATTTAATACCACGTAATACCATGAACCAACCCTAACCCTAACCCTAGATGTAAGTACAAAATTGGTACATGGTGTTACGCTTTCTCAGCCCTTAGGCTGACATCAAGTGTAGTTCAGGGGCCTATACTACAAAGCTGGTTCAGGAGTACACCAGGTTAAGTTAAGAGGTAAATCATCTAATAGAAGAGCCTGGAGTCCTCATTTTCATAACTTAACCTGGTTTATCTCTGAACCAGCTTCTTAGTATAGGCCCCGGTTCTTCTCAGTTCAGGGTAATTTGATATGTTCCCTCTACACTGGGACCACTGCTATGAGTTTAATAGTATTGACTTTTTTTTTGAAAATTGAAATTGAAAGAGGGACTTGCTCCATCCACTCCATACATTGATATGGACCGACTGACAACACCAGAAATCAGAAATGGTGTGCCCTCTGTTCCCTCGATTTCCCTGGAGATTAATGACATCTCTCTACTGTACTGTAATTCCAGGTGACGTGTAACCACTGTGCCAAGCGGCTGGCCTTCTTCAACAAGTGCAGCCTCCTTCTCCACGCGCGGGAGCACAAGGAGAGAGGGCTCGTCATGCAGTGCTCTCACCTCGTCATGCGGCCCATCAGCCTGGAACAGATGATAACAGGACAACAGGACACCACGCCCATAGGTAAGGGTGTGTGCGTGCGTGTGTGCGTGCGTGCGTCTGTTAAACTGGGCCTGGGCAGCTGTGTGTTGAGCGTGTGAGTGCGAGGGGCAAATACATTGATATGGAGCACATTAGTAGTATCCTGGTAGCATGGATGTGTTCATAATACAATACAACACCCCTCTTTCTCCTTTCTCCTCTCTCTCTCTCTCTCTCTCTCTCTCTCTCTCTCTCTCTCTCTCTCTCTCTCTCTCTCTCTCTCTCTCTCTCTCTGATTGCCTTTCTTATCATTTCTTGTCTCTCTTTCCCCCCTTCTCTCTTTGTCTCTCCCCCCTCCACCTTTCCAGGTATGCTGACCACGTCGGTCAGGTCTCCCACTGTCGCTCATGGGGCCTCCAGTCCAGCTAAGGAGGAGAACCCCCCCACCTCCACCTCCACCTCCACCCCTACTGCCTCTCCAGGACCCCAGGCCCTTCTGCCCCTGCCCTGCAAGAAGGCAGAGCCACTGCAGTACAACAACAACAGGTCAGTACACACACCAAACTCCCCCCACACTATGCTACAGGTAAATGAACTCCTGTATGGTCGCTAAATAAACTCTAACCTCTGCACTACAGGTAAATAAATTAGCATATCAAGCTCTCATACGGTACACTACTGGTATTGTAAACTAAGTAAATGCACTAAACTAACCATTTGATCTAAGAATATTCTTGCCTTTAAATAGAAGCAATTGATGAAACGACTGTGATTTGTCACACTAAAGAGTGGCTAGTGAGACTAAAATTGAGTTTGTAGCAACATGCCAAAATGCCTATGCAATGCAAAAACTAAAGGCACATCAACAGATCAATAGTGAATTAGTTAGGCGTGCTGTGTAGACCACCTTGCTCTTTGTGGGTTAGTCATGCTATATGGGCCATCACTGTTGGGGCAGTGAAGTCCTTTCTGTGTGGCTCTCTGTTAGGCTGTTTGGTCTTGGCCCAGTAGTGTTAGCCTAGCCTCTGCAGCTGTAGTGATACAGTCAAGGCACGATTCGGTTCATGTCAAAATTTTTGACATATGGTTTGATACAAAATAATAATGATGATGATTTGATGCACTATCACGTCATATCATGTGGTTCTTTTCTGGACTGAAAGGCAACAAGACTTTGAAAGGACATACGTGTATCACAATACAGTATAGTGACTCTGTGCATCGCGATTTCTCGCTTCAATACAATACCTACTAGCCACGATAGACCACATCAGTGACATGCGTTTGACCTAGGTGGGATCTGTGTAGTAGGATGAGTACTGGTACAGTATGGGGATTATCTGAACTCATTTGAACTTTAACTGAACTCATTTCAACTAGCAGATGAGGCAGTAGGGTTATCTAAGGTCGTTGGGTTATCTAGGGCTGCACGTATGCAGTTGGACTTCTTATAGCCCTGAAAATGCTGTGCGTTGGGGTCGGGATAGTATGGTGTTACCCTGACAACCACCTCAGCACAGGTATTGCACAGTAATTCAAGAGTTTCGTTGCAAAATGGTGTATCCACCGTTTTTTACTTTTGCATTTTCTTATTGGACATGACTGTTCAGAAGTCCTATCATCTATTTGTGAACTATTGCCATTCAAATATTGTGAGACCATACTTTTTCAACATATATAAAATGCATTTTGCAATGGAATGCCAAATACAAAAATGTCCATTTCCCAAAATGGATATACACCATTTTCAATAAAACTCCTCAGTTATACCTTGGCTTTGAAATAGTCCTGTGTACAAGATGTCTTTTGTGCTAACATAATGCACAATGTGCTATATACTGTATGTGTGCAAACCAAACGTATAATGTGTGAATTGAGGCTGCACTTATTGAAGAAGGCCAGCCGCTTGGCACAGTGGTTACACGTCACCTGGAATTACAGTACAGTAGAGATTGGGGGTGTAAATCACAGCCTCCATGACGATACGATACGGTATCGATTTCTTACAGCAGGGATTTGATTACTTTTGGTACTTAAGAATTCCCTATGATACAATATGGGGAATTCATGTGTATTCTGTGGACCATCAGAGTAAGTGTGTGTGTGTGTGTGTGTGTGTGTGTGTGTGTGTGTGTGTGTGTGTGTGTGTGTGTGTGTGTGTGTGTGTGTGTGTGTGTGTGTGTGTGTGTGTGTGTGTGTGTGTGGCAGGTGTCCGGAGTGCAAGAGTCAGTTCAACGGGAAAGCGGAGCTGATGGCCCACTTCCAGGAGCTCAAACCTGTAGCCAACACTGTGAGTCCTGTGCAGTGGTGTGTGCGTGTGCGTGTGCGCGCGTGTGTCCGTGAGTCCATGTCTGTTTGTGTATCTCTGTTTTTTTGTTTGTGTATGTGTGTCGCGTGTGTGCGTCCGTGTCCTTCATTTGTGTATCTCTTTTTGTTTTTGTGTGTGTGTGTGTGCGCATTCATGTCTGTCATATTTGTGCATCTTTGTAGTTTCTTGTCTTGACAATGTCACGTGTCATTAATATGCATCCATTTTCTTTTGCAGTTGTGTGCTTGGCTCGTTTTTAGCAGAAGAGAGATCTGCCCTGTGCCTCATTGATACAATTTTAGAATAAAATACACTGAATTGTGTGCACTTCATCATGCTGTTTATCCGGATCATGTCACCTGTCTGTCTGCCTGTGTGTGTGCGTGCATGTGTGTGTCTGTGTGTCTGGCTATTATGTCATGCTTCTTATGATCATTTATGTTCATTATCGTGTCTATGCGTAATGTATGGTTGTTTTGTTTGTGTGTGTGTGCGCGCGCATGTGTGTGTGTACGTATGTTTGTTTGTTTGTTTGTGTGCGTGCTCGTGTGCGTGTGTGTGCACATGCGTGTGCGTGTGTGTGCGCATGCGTGTGTGTGCTCGTCCTGCAGTCCTGTACCCAGTGCACCCCCCCAATGCTGCTGCCCAACCCCTGCAGCTGGTCTGCCCATCAGCGGATTCATCGCCACCGCGCCCCCCACGTCTGCCCTGAGTGCGGCGGGGTGGCACGCCAGCCCAGCTTCCACACACACCTGCAGGACGCATGCCTGCACTACACGCGACGCATCGGATACAGGTAGGATAGAGCTGTACCTGTGTTAATACGCACACCTCTGCAAAGATAAATTAATATTATTTGCAATTTTGTGTTTATGCCACTCGCATGCATTGTCTGAGATTTTCATATATTTAGGCACATTTCTGAGTTTATGTTTGCAATTCCCACTCTTTGCTCAGGAATGATCACACGCGCACTACTTTTCTTTACTTTTTTGGTGTGATCAATACATGTAAGCTTTTGGATTTTATTTTATTTATTTATTTATTTTTATTATTTTACTTTCGACCGTCATCTATTGGTTTAAATTTCACCTGTCTCTCTTTATACGTCATCACCTTCAAAAAGATTTGAAAATGACTGCGAGATGGAACGAGAAGTGATCAGAAGAAAACTATGTTTTTGTGAACAAACTTGCAACAATAAAGTATTAAAGAGTGCCATGATGTCACGATAAATCTTCCCGCAGGTGTTTCAGTTGCCAGGTGGTGTTTGGCGGTCTGAACTCGGTCAAGTCCCACATCCAGTCGGCCCACTGCGAGGTGTTCCACAAGTGCCCCTCCTGCCCCATGGCCTTCAAGTCCGCCCCCAGCGCACAGGGACACATCTCCTCCCAGCACCCCACGCTCCACAATGCACAGGCCAAGTACGACAATGCCCCGACCTCTGCATGTGTGTGCTTGTGTGTGAGCGTGAGCGTGCGTGCGTGTGTATCTTAAGTCAAAATTCTTGTCAAAGTTCTTTATTTTCCACTTGCGTGCAAAATAGTAGTCCAGACACGTAGGAACTTTTTGTGCAGGCCCTCTGAGTCAATACATTATAACAAAGACAAAGGACATTAAAAAGTCCCTTGCTCGCCACCACACAGGCCAAGTACTGCTCTCTCTGACATCTTGCGTGCGCGTGTGTCCGTATGGGACAGAAGAAGCACGTTGCTGCACTACAATGTGCATGCATGTCTGTGTTTTATGTGACACTCATCTCTGCTACATGTTTATTGTCGTTATTTATCTCTGTCTCTGATTTCCAGAATGATCTACAAATGTGTGATGTGCGAGACAGTCTTTACCCAGAAGGCCTTGCTGTACGTGCACTTTGACACCCACCTGACCAATCAGAAGGTGCAAGTGTTCAAGTGTCCCGACTGCCCTAAAATCTATGCCCAGAGGTCCTCCATGATGGAGCACATGAAGGTAACCTGAGCCTGGCTTTATTTATCTATCTAAGAAGCATATACATTGTTTGTACATTAATTACCAATTACCTAAAGAAAACGTCTGCGGGTGGTGTAGGGGTGGTGGGGTAAGGCGTTGTTTTGGCTTTATTAACACATTACATTACACTGAGCTGACACTTTTTATCCAAAGTGACTCTTTGTGTATAGGGTATTGGTTTAGAATCCTTGTAGCAGTTTGGGCTTAGGTGCCTTGCTCAAGGGCAGAGATGGGGGAGTAGGATGATTTGAACCCGCAACTCTGTGATCCAAAGGCAATCTCCGTAACCAGTAGGTCACGGCTGCCCACATGTCTAAGAAGCATATACAGTTCATTGTGTGTACATTACCTGCATGTCTTTTCATCTGTGCTATTCCACTTCCTGTCTGCAGACTGCCCACAGGAAACAGGAAGTGGGTGTGGCCTCCCCGGCTTCCTCCTCCTCCGCGGCGAAGGGCAGGGCCGGGCTGCGGATAGAGAGCTCCGACGGGGAGGAGTGGGGACGCGGGGACGAGGAGGACGCAGAAGAGGAGCAGGATGGAGGGAGGAAGAGTGAGACTGGCGGAGGAGAGCAGAGCTCCACCCCCAGTTGGAGCTGTACCCACTGCCACAGCCACTACACAGACAAGGAGGAGTACATCTCCCACATGGCAAAGGAGCACGACACGGTCAGCACTGTTCCCCATCATTATTCATCATAAAACATTATTCCTGTAGTTTCATACAACTCATTTCCTGTAGTTTTATAGAGTAAGGAGGAGTACATCACCCACATGGCACAGAAGCACGACATGGTCAGCACTGCCCCCTTATCATTATTCATCATAAATCAATGCAGCCATTTTTTTCTCTCGTATATTTTGTCGCAAGATATTAATATTTCATTTGAAACTAGTAATAAAAAAATAACTAATTTTGACCTTTTTTTGCACCTCTAGATTTTTATATACTGGGTCAACAGTATTTATGAGCCTAAATCCATATACATTAGCTAAATGCTAGCCAGTACAGGTGCAAATCTTCTGCCCTGGGGGAAACACTAAACACCCACAGAACTTGACAATACCTCTGCAGAAAATAACCCAACATAGTTCTTAACAGGAAATTTCTGTTCATGACTAGAAATTGAATTTTAAAAAAGTCATCACTTGCCCGCAGTCACCATCTATGTGGAACTGCTCGTTTTTGATGGAACAATGGGAGTGGACCTTTTTCGTGTACAGTATACTTTCTCTGTAGTTTCACAGACAAAAGGCCCACCTGCCGTGTGCGTGTGTGTGTAGCTCTTGAAGTTCCTGTGTAGTCTGTGTGAGAGCCAGTGTTAAATTTGACAGGAATTTTTTATTTAGTTTAAGTTTTAGTCTCTTGACGAAAATGTAATTTCAGTTTTAGTCACAATTTAGTCATCTAAATCATTTTTATTTTAGTCTAGTTTTAGTTGACTAAAATTAATACAATTTTAGTTGACGAAATCTGAAATAATTTTAGTCAACTGAAATATTACATTAATTTCGTCTTGTCTACACTTCTCTATAAAATTGTCAAACTAAAATACCATTTGGGGGAATCAATGATTAAAATAACATATTGTAATCATAAAGTAGCCTATTGTCAAAAACTGCCAGAGCTCATCCAATGTGTAAAAAAAATCATGGCCGCGACACTCGATGTCGATATTTTAGAATGACCTCGGGTGAAAACGGGACTGCGCGTTATGAAAAAATACTTGTGGGTATGAAGAGCATCGCGGGGTACAGTAGCCAGGTTACTGTATGCAAGCGTTACACTGTCACCTGTTGGAAGACGCGTCTCTCTCTCTCTCTCTCTCTCTCTCTCTCTCTCTCTCTCTCGTGCGCGTATTGCAAGTTGTTGCATATTATTTGCTTGATGCAAAGTTGTGATGGCATACACGCTCTCGTTGACATGGTTGTGTGCATGGTTGCATGGATTCGCAAGACGTTATTGCAATAACACAGTGAAAGCGTCGAAGGGCCGTTCACTTCCTATCTCAGTGTCCTTGACTGAAACAAGTTGCAAAACTCCTTCGAATCCTTTGCGATCGGCACTACAGTGATTCTTATCAAAAGGCTTGTGCCTACGCATAGACATAGACCCTTAAAATACAAACATTAGCGAACATTGAAAAAAGATCAGACAACGGCCGTCGGGTAGCATGCTCATGAAAGCGACAGGGAGTGGAGAAGTTGCGCAAAAATGTATCGTAAGATGTTTGCTACTCTGCGACAGCACCACCACTATTTCATGACTGCATAAACTTCTTCGTCATGGATAAATGGGCAACAATACTTTTTTCCAGCCAGGATTGCACTGAAAAGTAGGCTACTGCTATTAAAAAGGGTCACGGGTGTGCAGCGCCGACGCCTGCGTGTGTGTGTGTGTGAGAGGGAGGGGAGGAGAGACGCGGAGCAGCTGAGATGAGGGTCGCGACTTGCGAAATAGCAGGCAATTATTTTTCAATGTTTCAGTGACATATTAACAAAAATGCTTCCTATTGGTTTTCGTCTCCAGTGGTATTGTAGTCACATTTTGATTTTTTTGACGAAAATATAGATCAATATCGTTATATTTTTTGTACAAACGCATGCTGTTTTTTTCGTCATCGTTTTATTGTCGTCAGGGGGAAAACAATCGTTAACGATAATTATGACGAAAATATTTCGTCACGAAATTAACACTGGTGAGAGCTCCTTCTCATGTGTGTGTGTGTCTGTGTCTGTGTGTGTGTGTAGGTTCTGAAGTCTGTCTCCTTGTAGCCTGTGAGGGCTCCTTGTCATTTGTCATTGCGTTTGTGTGTGTGTGTAGGTCCTAAAGAAGTTCCCGTGTAGTGTGTGTGAAGGCTCCTTCTCCTCCTCGTCCAGCCTGAGACGCCACATCCGCCTCAAGCACAAGGACCACGCGCAGCGTCTCCTCCGCGGCCAGTGAGCACCGCTTTTTATCTCAACACACTCCTTTACACACACACACACACACACACACACCTTTTTATCTCAACACACTCCTTTACACACACACACACACACCTTTTTATCTCAACACACTCCTTTACACACACACACACACACACACACACACCTTTTTATCTCAACACACTCCTTCTCACACACACACACACACACACACACACACACACACCTTTTTATCTCAACACACTCCTTTACACACACACACACACATTAATTTCCTCTGGGATCAATTAAGTATTGCTACTCTACAAGCACACACTTGTAAACACGCAACGGGCAGACTACTCATCTGGTCCGTTGTGTAATGGGTTCTCATTCATCCACGTCATGCTAGTCAAAAAGAGTTCAGTGTTAAGCAGCTGGTCTTCAGTTTGGAACTCACAATGGGCATAAGCAATGGATCAAAGACCTCAATTGCTCCTAAAGTCAAGCCATTATCCTGTGTGTCTGTGCGTGTGTGTGCGCGCCTGCGTGTGTATGTATGTGCGTGTGTGAACAGATTTTGAGGGTATATCGAGCAGTCCCTCAGCAGTCTGTATTGACACGTGTGTGTGTGTGTGTGTGTGTGTGTGTGTGTGTGTGTGTGTGTGTGTGTGTGTGTGTGTGTGTGTGTGTGTGTGTGTGTGTGTGTGTGTGTGTGTGTGTGTGTGTGTGTGTGTGTGTGTGTGTGTGTGTGTAGGTTGTGTGTGGACAGTAAGCGCTCCTTCGGCAGTCGCCTGAGCCTGGAGAGACACATGCAGACACAGCATGGACCAGGAGCCCAGTTGCCAGGGAGACCAGTGGACCGACCGGTCTGACTCCACCCCTTTTCACTCCTCTGGCCTATCACACGCTGCCAGCTCACTTGACCAACAGCACTAGTACTAGTCTATTGGCCCTATTTGTAACTAATCTAAACATAGCGGGACATAGCTCCTCTTCCTGTCTGTCTGTCTGGGTGGATTCCAATATGCAGACTTCCGTCCTCCCTTGCTCACTTGCCTGATTGTGACCTCATGATAACGTCACTGACGACAGAAAATTAATTCAATATCTTGCAAAAGCACAATTCTAATGTCATTTCCTCATTTGCAATCGGAATGGTGAACGAAGTCCTCCAAAATTTGTTGTTCCTAGGCTGATAGCGGGGAAACTTTATTGTTTTCTCCACGGAGGCGGGGCGTCAGCAAAACGCGAGGCCACAAGCACAAGTGGAGGACGGGAGTCCACATATTGGAATGCACCCACTGTCTCTCTGCCGCTCACACCATTAGTCGCTACTTTTCTGCTCGTTCCTCTGGTCGTTTCCCCCGGACTTTGAGATTCGAGAGTCAACGTCATCGATTACCTGTCGATAACGATTTCCATTCACCATCTTGCAAATCGTAATTCACAAGGTACTCCCACATTTGCTATCAGGACTTGGAACAGAGTGAAAGAACGCGAAAAGTCCGTTCTGAGCTGCTCGAAAGCAGGTAAACGTTATTGTGGCCCCCACAACAGAAGGGGGCGACACCGAGGCAAGAGACTGGAGGCCCGGAGGAAACGAATTGAGAGGCAACCACTATGTCCAGTTTGAGGCCTTATGCCAAAGCTTTTCATTGGAGAGAAAAATACCCCAGGCTGGTTCATTCCCGGGATCCATTTCACGCCAGGTGAACGCCCCTTTAGGAGACCTTCAGTGGGGAGACCTTTTGGAGTCTTGAGGTTGATAATAAATGGAGTTCCCTTGACGATGTAGATGGTGGTAGCATACATCCTATGCAAGTAGTCACCAAATGCCACAAAAAGAGAAGAAGGAGGAGGGGACAACGCCCCCTTAGTACACCGAATTTGAGCATACTCCTTTGCATTGGGTGGGCGGAGTTTGGGATATCATTCTCTCCTATGAAAATCTTTGCTTATGTGCTAAGGAGTGCGAATTTGTTGGATACATTCATGTTTTCACTTTCCAATCACAGTCCCGTGTGGGAGATACCTCCACATCCACACAGAAAATTCACACTTCAAACCCCTTAATTTGATGGCTTTTTTTTTTTTTTTTTAAAGGTTCACACACTCCTTTTGATTTTTTTTCTTCTTTAAGTTCTTTCTTTATTTTTATTAATTCATTGGCATGATGACGTTTCGACTTTGCAGTCTTCCTCAGATTCACCAAATCACCAATCAATCAAAAATTCAAAGGAGAGTGTGAACCTTGTTTCAAATAAAAGTCTTTTTTGTTCAGCACCAGGGATTGTGCCCAAACAAAGCCACAAGGGACATCCAAAGACTATACCATGCAATTCCATGACCAACTGGCGGTCGGCCATGGTAAGCTAGACCAAGGGGACATCCATAGAGGTAGAAAATAACACTAGAGAGGACCCCGCCCCCCTTTTTACGGCAATCTGTAGCGGCCATTATCTGTAGGTAGATCAGAGAAATGGAAATTAACGGAGAACGAGGCTCACCTCTGTCAAAAATGACTTAATCATGTGAAAATGTCCATCAACACACTATACAAGGACAATAGTTGAAGTGTTTTGCTAACTATGTTCATAAAAGATATTATTTGATTTTTAAATGTATTTTATCGACTCATATGATTTAAGTAGATATTTAGCCTGACATTTCAAATCTGGTCATTGATTAATGTCTTACTTCATATTCAAACAGTTTTAGTCATTTTTTTGACAGGGGTGGGCATGTTCTCCATTGACTTGCATTGCCTAAAGGTACCTACACTACCTACGGAAGTTGGGAAGCTCCATCTGCCATTTCCCAGTGCTGTCGCAAATTGCTGTGTCCTCTCTAGTGTTATTTTCTACCTCTATGGGGACATCCCTACCAATGCACTCCTAAGCCCATAGAGCCTCAAATGGGACACTGCTTGTATGTATAGGCTAGCTGAAGCACATTTGAACTATTGAATGTCAAATATTAACCCCTCTCTCTCTCTCTCTCTCTCTCTCTCTCTCTCTCTCTCTCTCTCTCTCTCTCTCTCTCTCTCTCTCTCTCTCTCTCTCTCTCTCTCCTTATCGCTCAGTAGAAGCGCGGCTCTGAAGCAGCCGACTGCTCCAGCCAGCAGGACGTCACTATGAGCTCCGTCGTGGGCGGAGGAGCCTCTGTGGATCAGGACTCCGATTGGTCCAGACCAGCAGGGGGCGGCGGCGGCAGGGGAGGAAATGCCGGCACCGCGTCATTGGCTGTGAAGCAGGAAGCAGCAGCAGAGGCGGTGGTGGGCTTGCGGTGCGCGCTGTGCGGCTTCTCTGCAGAGGAGCAGGCTGTGTTCCTGGAGCATATCGCGGGTCACCGTGCGGAGGGGGCGGACGAGGCCCTGCAGTGCCAGCAGTGTGGAGCCTGCTTCGCCTCCGCCACCTCCCTCACGCGCCACCAGTTCATCAGCCACCGCGTACGCAACACACACACCCAACGCAAACACACACGGCACGCAGCACGGGAGGGAGCTGGGGACGGCACTATTGCAGGAGGGGGAGGGGAGCAGGGTGTGGGGTTGGGGGGGGGTGCAGGGCTGGGGTCACCGGGGTCCCCGTCACAGCCGGGCGAGGACGGAGAGAGGGGTACGGGAGCTTTGGTGTGTAAGGTGTGCGGCAGGCGCTTCGACAAGGCCTCGGACCTCAACACGCACTTCAGGACTCACGGCATGGCCTTCATCACGGCTCGCAAGACCGACAAGCCCTAAGGGGAACAGCACCACCGCCACAGCAGAGGGCGATGTCTCAATCGCCACTTACTGACAACCCCTTCCTCGTTGGTGCCCAGCACAGGACTCACTCACCCACTCACTCACTCATTTGCCAATGTCAAGTGTTCTAGCCTTGGTAGTGCATGAAACGCTTAGTGGATACTCTTTGGTGAACTCACTTGGCGTTTCACGCACTACCAAGGCTAGAACACTTGACATTGGGAAATGGTGACAGTTCACAGTAACCATAGAGATGGAACACAAGACTAGAGAAGATAGAAGTATGAGAGGGATCACTCCCATGGGCTCCTGTTGTACCGTTAAAAACCAGTAATATAAGCAGACTGGAATATGACTTGAGAAGCGCTCCTGAAGTCTGTGAGCGCATTTACATGCAACAAATATACCGATTTAAAACAGAATGGTGACAATATTCCATTTGCACACAAGTCATGTCAACTGTTCATTCATTCTGTATGTGGCCGTGTTTTGGCCATCTTCCAGTTGCAGAATGCTGTTCCAACACATGTAAACAGAATATTCCGAAACCTGTTTTAAGCCGAGTACGGACAATATTCTGTGTGAAACTGGAATAGTCTATGCATGTAATTGCGCTTTGTGTTGCTTGTTTCTCTGTGAAAGGATAGGGGTGCGTTTTTCCAGTAGCGATCCTACACTGATTGGTGCCCCGGTCTCCAAGGCCGCCCCTGCGTTTCTCCATATTGCATATTTCCAATTGGCAACCAATTAGGTTGCAGCTGTAACGGTTTCGAGAAACGGGGTCCAGCAGACTGCCATCATGAAAAGGCGTGCTGTTAACAACTAAGGTGCCGTTTCCACGTAGCTGGATATTTTTATATGTGGATATTTTTTTCTCCTGCTTGTATTGGTTTTGCATTGGTTTTGGCCTTCCGTTTCCACGTAGCAGATATTTAAAAATCCAGGTGCAGGAGAAAAAAATATCCTGTTTAGGGGTCTGAAACGCATTTGTTACAATGGAGGATTTTTTTTATCCACATGTTGCGTTTCCACGTAGCAGGAGAAAAAATACCCTGCTAAAAAAATATCCTGCTACGTGGAAACAGCACCTAAGACAAAAGACTAGGTGGACAGTCCACTTGCCTTCACTGCTCAAAATAAACCCCGATGCACTCCTGGAATAGGGGACCCTTTTGCTATCAACAGGAGTGGAGTGAAGCGGACTGGCAATGTACTGTGATGCCTGCACTAATCAACGTGTGTTTCTAGTTTGTTGTGTTGTTTTTTCCACTGTTTAACCCTCAGTTCCTGTTAAATCAAACAGGCACCTGTGATTCGGGCACCTGCACATTGTTGACCTAGGTTTCAAGGCCTTGTTGGATTTGGTTTTGATCCTCGTAATGAATTCATTCACTCACCTCTTCCACTTCTTTAACGCCACGCCAGTTTGGCAAATGGCTCTGTTTTTGACTTGTTCACCTTCATGTCCTCTCTCATTAAATTGTTTTTGTTGACTGTTAAGGTTCTTATGGAAATGCATCAGGTGTGCATCAATAGGTGAGGAGCCATGCCTTAGCCAAATTTGTCATGAGCTTGCGATCAGAGAAGGACCCCAGAGCTGTCCCTGCTGTCTTTTTTTGAAGAATTTCAACAAGGACATCACATGCAGTAACATATGAAATGTTAATTAAATGTGGTTGTTCACTACATGGTGTACAGTAAAACAATGTAACTCGCACATTATGTAGTGATTGAACCATGTGTGTAGTCAACAAGGGGACATTTTGGATGTAGCCAGACACTGACTGAATGAAACAATCATTGCTTTGGATGCATTGCACACGTTGATTATGCTGGTCTCCGCTAAAGCAATCAGCTGATTAACATCATCTGAGTCGGCAAAAGAATGTTTGGTCCAGCAAGCTTAAGATGCATGGCTCTGGTGGTTGTATCATGCTCCTTTGTTGCGCACTTTTACAGAAACGGCTCTTAAACTCAAAACCATGGAAGTGCCCTTGACCGTGAATTTTTCAGAGGTGTGTGTGTGTGTGTGTCAGTCAGTCACTTTTGTGCTTTTCCAAATCAAGGTTCACCTGCTGTGAGACCAAACTCATTCCGGTTCATTTTGTGTGTGTGTGTGTGTGTGGGACTAAAATAAGGTTGGTAATCTCTGTATTGGGGGGTGGGGTGGGGCATTGAACAGATTATAATGAAGACAACCACAAACTCACTGTAAATGCGTATATTTCTTAATATTTTATTCTTGAGCCTTTGAAAATCAGGTATGTCTAACAGATATTTTCTATGGAGTGTGTGTGCGTGTGTGTACAGGGGCAGAACTGTGTTCTCTAGAGCTTACTGCTGTCTCATCCATTCTTCTGTCTGTGAAATCAGTTACTTTCTAATATAAAATATAAAACTATGACGATGTAAATTTGATCTTAATAAAAAAAATTTAAAAAAAGATGGTCTCCTATGGTCCTGTGGTCGTGGCTTTAACTTTCACTGCATGCATGCGACGTGCCTCTCACATCCACACTCCAGTTCTCTGCCGTACATGTAGAAAGGCAAAGTGCAGTAACTACACCTCTGGGGTGCATTTCTCGAAACCGAAGTTGCTTACTACATTAGCTACTTTGCTGTTTTCAATGCGTTTTCCCATTGGCAACTATCGAAGTAGCTAACAGGCTAACAACTTCTCTTTTGAGAAACTCACCTCTTGTCAAAAACAGAGTTTAGACTGAAAATGGTAATCGCCACCTCCTTTATCTTGTGACAACGCCTTATGGTGGAAATGTGTCCCGATTTACAGTAGAGATATTGCTGTCGAATTTACAGTTACCACAATATCCAACCTTATACCCAGGCAACGCCTTATGGTGGAAATGTGTCCCGATTTACAGTAGAGATATTGCTGTCGAATTTACAGTTACCACAATATCCAACCTTATACCAAGGCAACGCCTTATGGTGGAAATGTGTCCCGATTTACAGTAGAGATATTGCTGTCGAATTTACAGTTACCACAATATCCAACCTTATACCCAGGCTTTGAAGGCATTTTTCAATGTTTGTGTAGTTACTGCTCTTTGCCTTTGTTTAGTAGGGCAGTTCTGTCCTTTGGTTCTAAGCTCTCTGGGCTATTTCCCCAACACCATCAGTTCTAGCCAATTAGAAACGTCATCTGTTGGCAACTGCATTGGAACTGACCAATGCCTGTGGGCACATGACATTCCTGACAAGACATTCTACACTAATCTGCACAGCAAACTCCCACACTGAAATTACAATGCGATGTCTTCAGAAATTTCAAATTAGAATTCATCGTTATTGCACAGAGCGCATGCATGCTGCACAGATTTTGTTGCTGAATGCCTTGTCAACAATGTTATCTGTGTCTGTCTGTCTGCCTGTTCGCCAACTTGGCACCTAGTCAGCAACTGTTTTTAGAAACTCACTGTAGCTATCCAGCCATCCAGTTGTACTGAATCAGATATGGCTAGATGGAATTAAGCCTTCTCACTGGGTTCAGAATGTAAAGATATTGTGTATGTCCACTCACTAACAACCTGTTGCAGAATTGGGCGTAGACATAAAAATAGCATAAGTATAAACATTTTATATCCCTGAATAACTACATTTATGTTATATTCTTTATATACTCTGTCTCAGAAAGCATTGGTTCTTATGTTCTAGCGCTCACCACCACATAAATAGATTCACATACACATATGCACAGAAAAAGGCGTAACATCATCAAACCACTTCCATCAATAACATGAGCAAGAACTGTATTGCAGTTATAGCGGTTAACTGTACTGCATAGGAAAGATTATAATCATAAATGCTGCATTATATTTTCATAAGTGGTAATGGTAAATGGTAAAATATGAAGGGTTTATTTGCCAAATGGTGTATCTATTTTGTAGCATTGTATTTCTTGTATTTAAACATTTTTGTATTTGGCATTCCATTGAATTGCATTGCAAAATGCATTTTACATTGGTTGAAAAAGTATGTTCTCAAAATATTTGAATTGCAAAAATTCACACATAGGTGATAGGACCTCTGAACAGTCATTTTCAATAATAAAATGCAAAAATGGTGGATATGCCGTTTTGCAAAAAAAAACTCTTCATATGTCGTGAAACAGTGATGCATCGCAATAACAAAGCTGCAGCTCTCCGAGTAAGCTTAAGAATATGAAAGTTAGCCTTTGCCAGCGTAATGCCAAAAGGATAATGCAGAGGTATGTCAGTGCCAGCCCTAAACACTCTGGTGTCCACACTAGCACATGTAGCTCAGCAGCAGCATCAGGACAGGCTGCAGCATGACCACCAGGCTCATCATAGTGCTCCTGGGGGCTCCTGGAAGACAACAACACACATTAGGCTAGATGCAGTATGACGTTCATTATGTCAAAGAATTAAATTCATTCTTAAAGGTGCACTGTGTAGGATGGTGGTCAGAATAGGTATTGCAACTATGCTGCTCTCTGAAACTGCTGTCTACTGTCAAGTTTGATCTTTTCATGAATATGTACTGAAAGGATCCAATTTGGCAGTAGACAGCAGCGTTTCAATGAGCACCATAGTTGCAATACCTACTCTGGCCACCATCGTACACAGCGCACCTTTTAAGTTTCCTGGAAGATTATATATTTTACCTGACATGTTAAGAATTGACACAGTATAGCTACATTACACACTCCAAATGGACTTAACATTATATTACATTACATTTAACCTACATTTCTATCCAAAGCAACTTCCAGGTAGGCCTATAAACCGTTTTTGTCTTCCTATTGTTTACACACAATTTCTTGTACTTCAGACACAATTGTGGTAACACAACAACACACATTAGTGATAGTCCACCTGGGAAAACTTCAATTCCCATTGCCATTGTGACACAGCACACGAGTGCACACAACACAATTGCATGTATGCCCCACCCGTGCAAGGGTGCAGCCCCCAATGACACCCCAAGGGAGCAGTGCGGCAGGACCAATGATACAGTAAGGCAGGACGTTTCTACATCAATCTTACTCATGGCTGCCCACTAGTCTACATTACACAGTCTAAATGGACTTTACATTACATCACATTTAGCCTACACTTCTATCCAAAGCAACTTCCAGGTATTTACCATTTTTCAAAGTTGGATTTGTGTCAAAGCAATCGAGAAAAAATGAAGTACAGGACATAGAATTTGTTCCAGCCCCTGGAGCTGATTCTGTTACCCAATGGATGGTAAGTTATGCAAGTGTAATGTACAGGTTAGAGGCTATATGGTCTGAGGTGCCTTATCCCAGGGCATTTTAGTCATGGATGAGGGTGTAGGCAACCCATCCCTTATTCTTCCTACTGATACGGGATTTGAACTGGAAACCCTCCGATCCCAAGCAGGGTTATTGGCGCCTAACTATGTGTACAGTATAGCCATTTCCCAATGTCAAGTGTTCTAGCCTTGGTAGTGCATGAAACGTCGTAGTGATTGGATACTCCGCAGAGTTCACAAGAGAATGCAATCACTGGGCGTTTCACACATTAACAAGGTTAAAACACTTGACATTCTCCTCACCTCCTGCCTGGGGCAGAGCGGATCCATCCTGGCCACTGCTGCTGCCAGTCTGGGAGCCGCCCGAGCTGGGCTCAGAGCGGGCATAGACCACGCCCATTGTCTCAGCCAGAGCCTTCATTTGCTCCTCCCCCAGCTCCGCCTTCTGGGCCTCCGTTACCATGGCAGCGTTGTCAGGACCCAGGGCCTGCAGCTGGCTGACAGAGAGTGCCTGAAAAAAAAAGATTTGTTAAAATGCGATAAGGCCTAACAGTGAATACATTGAAAAGTACTTTGTATCTCAGTTTATTGACTTTTAAATTTAGACCACGAAGATTGATGAGAGTTGCCTCAATATGAAAAAGATGGGATGGATGGATGGGAGGTGTTGTAATTCCAGTGCGCCATTGGTAAAATAAATGTGTTAAAATCTACGTTTTGGACACATTTAGCCACAAGTAATGCAGAAAACAAGTGTAAATGTTAGAATTACTTACTTTGTTGCACATTTAAAACAATTTGTGAACGAAAAGATACAGAAATATTACACCTACATTTTCAAATTTGAAATCTAAAAACAGTGCTACATATTTGATTGCCCACTCACAGCCAGGTTCTTGGGAGGGATGAGAGGGATGGCAGACGATGTGATGAATGAGAAAACGGACGAATTGAGACTCTGAAGCTCAGCTGCATCCAGGCCGGCTGGTGAGGAAGACACAGGAGAGGAATAGATAACAGGCTGAATGAGTGATTGCTGTAGACAACAGTAGACACAGGTAATTGATTTGTCAGTATGCTGAACGGGTGGGTGGGTTGGGGGTGTCTGTGGTCCCAGGCCCAAAGAGAGAGGGCCCCCAGAATTGAACAATGTTTCCCTGTTCCCAGGACCATGACTTGTCCTCGCTCCAGCCTTGAAGTCTCCCAAAGGAGGCCACACACACACACGAGCACAGCACACACACACACACGTGCGCACACACGCACGCACACACACAAGCACAGAAACACACTCACCCATGATGTTCCCCAGAGCCATCACCTCCCCCTCGCTCCAGTCCTGCGGTCCACCAAACGTAGCCGCTGCCTTCTTCTTAAAGCACTCCAGCTGAGCCATCTGACACGGGGCACTGCCCACCGACTCTGCTGCCTCCCTACACACACACACACACACACACACACACACACACACACACGCACACATACATGCACACAGACACAGACAGACAGACAGACACACTCACACACACACACACACACACACACACACACACACACACGCACACACACACACACACACACACACGCACACATACATGCACACAGACACAGACAGACACACACACACATATGGATTGCATAGTTAATGTTTATTGAATTATAATGTTATTTATTACTTTATTGATCCCCATCCCTTAACACTCACCGTTCCACCACTGGATCATTATGTCATTGAAAAAAACGTCACTACCATAGTATTACACCACAGTGCACAGGGCCTGTAGTAATATACACTACGACTTGGTTATTGCCATTCCGGTAACAGCTAATTTATAACAGGGGCCGTGGTGTCTCAAGAGGTTAAGGTAGCCCTTTAGTCCTTAGTGCAGAGCCTATGTTATAACCTTACTCTCACCAAAATTGTAATGGCTACTGTATGCCTTAATCTGTTACTTAAGGCTCTCTATAATGCCATTGTGATGTTGTCATGACGTAGTTGAGTACTTTCAGCAAATGGTGAACAGGCCCGCCGGCCACCCCATCTGCACTAAGAGGCTACATATGTTTTGCGCGCACACCTAAAGCAGTCATTGTCGAGCTTCTCCACCTCGTCTTTCTCCAGGCCACAAACGAACTTGCCCAGTCCCACCACCTCCAGGTCGCTCAGCTGGGCGGCTGAGGTGCCGGTGCGCTTAGCAAAGCCCTGCCACATCGCCGCCATCTGCAGGAGAGGAGGGGAACAGCAGGCACTCTGTCACCATCTCTGATGTCAGACTTAGATAGACTAGGGATGCAAATTATCAATTAATTAATTAATTGTTAGTTGATTGACCTTATTGATCAACTTACAGTATGATTAATTGATACTGTAAGTGGCGTTTGAATTGGGATTAATGTTTTTTAATCAATTAACACATTAGATTAACGCCTTAAAGGCACACTGTGTGAGATTTTTAGTTGTTTTTTTCCAAAATTCATGCTGCCCATTCACTAGTGTTACCTTTTTCATGAATACTTACCACCACCATCAAATTCTAAGTATTCATTATGACTGGAAAAATTGCACTTTTCATACATGAAAAGGGGGATCTTCTCCATGGTCCGCCATTTTGAATTTCCATAAATAGATATTTTTAGCTGCAAAAACGACTTGGATGGTACTTGGACCATACTAGAAAATATTTGTTTAATACGTAGTAAACTTTCAATAAGCAGCATAGTTGCAGTACCTTTTTTGACCATTTTTTGACCTGCACAGTGTCCCTTTAATGTTTTTAAATCAATTAACGCTTTAATCTATTAAAGTCGATTAACCGATTAATTGCTTGCATCCCTAAGACAGAGTGTGTGTGTGTGTGTGTGTGTGTGTGTGTGTGTGTGTGTGTGTGTGTGTGTGTGTGTGTGTGTGTGTGTGTGTGTGTGTGTGTGTGTGTGTGTGTGTGTGTGTGTGTGTGTGTGTGTGTGTGTGTGTGTGTGTGTGTGTGTATTAGCACTGCGCAAAGCTCTTCCACATCACTGTCATCTGGACAACAAGAGGGGAACATCAGGCTCTCTGTCACCATCACTGAACTCGGATTCAGACAGACTGTGTGTGTGTGTGTGTATGTGCGTGCGTGCGTGCATGCGTGCGTGCGTGTGTGTGTGCGTGCGTCCTTACGGGAGTATCTCCTCTCTGCAGTATGTGTTTGTGTGCGACGATAAGAGGGGAGCATCACAGCAGGCTCTCCGTCATCATCTCTGATCTCCGCCTCTGTGTAGGTGGGCGTGTGTACTGTATGTGTGTATTTACCTGTGTCTGTGTCCACATGCATGAGGACAGCAGCTGTAGTGTGTCCAGAGAGGTGATGTTGAGCAGGAGCAGCTCCGCAGCGCTGAAGCCCTGAGACACACACCCCAACTCCACCACCTGAGACTCGCTCAGCTCCGACACCGCACCCCAGCACTGACACACACGCACGCACGCACGCACGCACACACACCAATATGAATACAATTATATACTGTACGTATTGTACAGTAGGCCTATATCAGCACTGAAGCCCTGGGACATCCAACCCAGCTCCAACCACCCACTTGGTCAAATCCAGGACTGTGCCCAAGTACTGACACACGCATACATATAGCCTACTGCACATACAAACTGTAAATACATACAGTGCATCACTGAAGCATTGTGACACTGCACCCTAGCACATACACACAAACTCTCTCTCTCTCTCTCTCTCTCTCTCTCAAACACACACACACACACACACACACACACACACACACACACACACACACACACACACACACACACACACACACACACACACACACACACACACACACACACACACACACACACACACAGTGTAATAATATAATCACAGATGCTCTGAAGGCTAGCTGTCAGGACAACAATATTTTGTCAATCTTCTAGTTATTACTGGCTAAGCTCCATCGCCAGCTCCCCTCTCAAAGCTATGGACTAAGCTACAACCTTTCACACTGCTCATTGCTATAACACGTGCTAATGATTACCTGTATAGTTTTCTGTTTGAGTGCAGTGAGTTGTTCAGTGGTGTAGCCACATATCTCCCCCAGTCTGGAAGCGGACTCGTTGAAGGTGGCGCAGGACATGTCGGCCAATTGAGACGGACTCCAGAACACATTATCATCCCCCAGCTGCTCTATCAGCTCCACTGTAGCCTCACCCACCACAGCTGACACACGAGACAGAGAGAGAGAGAGAGAGAGAGAGAGAGAGAGAGAGAGAGAGAGAGAGAGAGAGAGAGAGAGAGAGAGAGAGAGAGAGAGAGAGAGAGAGAGAGAGAGGAAAAGGCAAATAAATAAACAAAGAAATAAATAAGAAAGTTAAGGAAATACATTATTTTGACTATGATTACACAGCACATCACAGCTAAACTGAATTCAACATCTGCATTGAATCGATTACACATGTGAGCAGTAAGAAGGCATCACAATCATCACTCTCTCATCACTGTGTTTCTCTCTCTCTCTCTCTCTGCATCACAATCATCACTCACTCACTCACTCTCTCTCTCTCTCTTTCTCTATTTCTCTCTCTCTCTCTGTCTGTCTCTGTCTCTGTCTCTGTCTCTCTCTCTCTCTCTCTCTCTCTCTCTCTCTCTCTCTCTCTCTCTCTCTCTCTCTCTCTCTCTCTCTCTCTCTGCGTACCCTCTCTCCTCCTCCTCCTGCTGTTGTTGTCCTGCTGGCTCTGCTCTCGGCTGGCAAGGACGAAGAGCTTCCAGCGCAGTGTGGACAGGTCAGGCACGGAGCGGAACTCCTCCGGAACCGCAGCAGACGATTGGTCAGACAGCCTGTCCATCAAATCAGAGAGGGCCGACCTCAGCCCGGGCTGAAGGGGAAAGGGGCGGGGTCAGAGGTCAGAGGAAAGACCACTTGAGAAAGAGAAGCTTAGGTTGACACCAGGGAATGTATCATTATCTCCACAGAAGCTGGAGACACAGAGGTACTACATGGGTTCTCAGTGTTTATCAACACAATGTTATGAGAACGGGCAAGACACTGGCAGCCAATCACGTGAGCTAATTTTTTGACCGTCAGCGGTTTCCAACAATCAGAGGTTGAGTTGTGCGCAGCTAGGTTCGCACAGTCAGGTTATAAACAACATTTAGAACCCATGTATAGGCCACAAGCAAAAGGCAGGAGCCCGAGGAGAACTAGACTGACCAATACCAATACAGTAGACCAGTGGTCTCCAAATGGCGGCCCGCGGCACAGATCCGGCCCGGGCACGACATACATTTGGCCCGGGCATGATGTTGGAACAAATGAAAACATACTGTATAGCGCATATAGTGTGTAACATACTGTACGTACCCTATCTGGTCGTGTCCCAAGTAGATGCACTCCCACCAATACAGTAGACGGTGTAAGTCATGCTCTTGTAACATAGTGCATTGTACCCTATCTGGTAGTGTCCTAGAGCAGTGGTTCCCAACCTTTTTCTTAGGGGACCCATGTTTTTACTATTTTAAGCTTTGGTGACCCAACCACACGAGCGCCCGCACGAGACGGAGTCACAAGATGCCCTCCGATTCCTGCGATAACTTATTTTAGTTATTTTATTCCTCAATTCGTCTTTGGTCAAATATAGAATAAATGTTTAATGAAGCACTTACAATTTGTTGCGTCTATGCATTTATTAGTTAAATGCTTTGTCTTTTATTCAACATGGGCTATATATATTTAAAACGAAACCCCTTAAAATCAAGAGGGCTCCGCGACCCCCGTTGGATCTTTGGCGACCCATAAGGGGGGTCCCGACCCATAGGTTGGGAACCACTGTCCTAGAGTACTGTACTGTACTGTACTGTACTGTACTGTACTGTACTGCACTGTACCTTATCTGGTAGTGTCCTAGAGTATTATACTGTACTGTACCTTATCTGGTAGTGTCCTAGAGCAGTGACTCCCAACGTTTTGTTGTCTCTTGTACCCCCTGAGCATTTTTGTCATACTATGAGTACCCCCTTCACTCATGCTCTACATCAGGGGTCTCCAAACTTTTTTCTCTGGGGGCCACATTATCGTTCCTGACTGTGATCAGGGGCCGGGATCAATCATGTGGGCTGTATACTAGGCCACTGCCTGTTATAGCCATAATTTCTAGTACAAAATAGTTGATAAACAAAATAAAATATTTAAAAAACATATTTTTGCTTCTTTGGGCCAGTTCAAATGGTGAGGTGCAGAGAGGTGGAGGGCCGGTCAAAGGGGTGTGGCGGGCCACATCCGGCCCCCGGGCCTTAGTTTGAGGACCCCTGCTCTACATCTTCCTTTATCCCAATATGATTATGCTCCATACATTTGTTTTAATTGATATTTTTCCACGTACCCCTTGCATTGTGTTCACGTACCCTTAGTGGTACAACACGTACCCCTGGTTGGGAAACACTGTCCTAGAATACTGTACTGTACTGTACTGTAGTGTACTGTAGTGTACTGTACCCTATCTGGTAGTGTCCTAAGAGTAGAGTACTGTACTGTACTGTACTGTACTGTACCTTATCTGGTAGTGTCCTAGAGCAGTGTTTCTCAACAGGGGTGCCGGGGCACCCTGGGGTGCCATAGGCCCCCCTCAGGGGTGCCGCGGAAACTTGGCTGATAAATAAATTATGTAATATAGTACACATTTGTCTAAATTGATAAGTTAATGTTAGTCAGTGGAATCTTTCATCTGCCATTTGCGCACAATAAAGTAAATATAGGTCGCCCCAGTCAGCTGCAACTTCGAACGTCGTGTGACGTCTCCAAATGTGTTACTTTTCTAAGCTTGTGTGGTATCGGATGCAATACGGCTTGTTGGTTTGAGGTGCCTTGACATTTATTATGAATTGAAAGGGTGCCTCGCATAAAAAAAGGCTGAGAAACACTGTCTTAGAGTACTGTACTGTACTGTACTGTACTGTACTGTACCTTATCTGGTAGTGTCCTGAGAGTGGAGTTGTCCAGCAGGAGGAACGGCTTGAGGAGCTCCATGTCCTCCTCCGACCAGCTGGACGGGTCTCTGCATGTCAGAGGAGGAGGGCCATAAAGGAATAGAGGAGAGGAGAGGAGAGGAGAGTACTTTTATTTACCAAAGGTGTCTGTCGGTTTACATAAATACACAAATACAAAACATACACAAAGACTTAACAAAGAAAGAATATGCCTGTGTCACATACCCAAACGTGTCCTTGACCAGCAAAAAGAGCTCCTCCCTGTGGGGGCGGGGTATGTAGGAGCAGGAGGATGCCATCTCCAGCAGGGTGTCGTTGAGGACCTCAGGCCACAGCGCCCGCAGCCTGGAGGGCCTCAGCTCACACAGGAGGGGCCCCAGGCACTTCACCTCCTCCGTGGACAGCTCAGACATGTTCTTACCCTGTGAGTGGAGGAGACAGAATAAGGTAGTGTTTCTCAACAGGGGTGGTACAGCCCCCCTTTGGGCGTTGGGGAGCTCTAGGGGGGCGTTGAGAAGGATGCAGCTGCCATTGGGGGGCATTAGTCCATTTCATTTTTTTAATACTAAGGGGGGCGTTGTCAGGCTTATGATGAGGTCAAGGGGGCATTTCGGAGGCTTGTGATGAGGCCAAGGGGGCGTTTGTTCAAAAAAGGTTGAGAAGGTAGGAATTATTTATTTGTTGTTGTTGTTGTTGTTGTTGTTGTTTTCCTTCTTTTTCTTCTGATTGCTGTTGTTTCCTTTTGTCCTGTGAACAAGCGCTGTCCACGTTGTGTGTGATGTTTGTGTGATACTTATAATGTGTAAATAAAATAAATACATAAAAAGGTTGAGAACCACTGGGATGGAGGGTTGGGACGGGGACATGCTTGCTGTGTGCCTTAAACTGTACATGCAACCGTGTGCGACTGAGTGCACAGACTGTAGCTTTAGGACGAATACAGCACTTCATACCATACTGGAGGTATCATCTAGGGCAGATAACCAGCAGGGCTCTCAAGAATGCTTGCCTCCATTGTCTGACTCTACCGTGATCACACGCATTCTGTGCATTCTTACCAGGCAGTCGAGGGCTCTGAGGGCGAGTGCGGTGCGAGAGGGAGAGCTGTGTGGCAGTGAGGAGAGATCGGCCATCTTCATCTTGTCCAGGAAGTCACTACACACCGAGGCTGGCAGAGATCTGATCTTCCCAGGACTGAAGACACACACAAACAGGTGTTAGTAAATGGACCATAGAGGTAGAACCACTGAGATACATGTACATAGGCCTACATGGAGAACAACATTCTATCCTTCTCAATTCAACGGTTTTGAAGCATTTGACATAGTGTGGGTGCGTGCGTGTGTGTGTGTGTGTGTGTGTGGTTGTGTTTGTGTTGTGAGTGAACACAACACAAACACACTGTGTTGTGACACTGCCCCCTTTTTCACGGCAATCCTGGCAGACATTATTTTTAGGTAGACCAAAGCCATGTAAATTAATGGAGAAGGGGCTCAACTCTCAAAAATGGTTTAATAATGTGAAAATTTCATTCAAAACACTGTACACGGACAATAGTTGAAATGTGCTGAATATCTACATAATAATATACCGTATATCTACACTAATATACTGTAAACTGATTTTAAAATGTATTTTATCGACTCATGATGTAAGCCCATATTTAGCCTGACATTTCAAATCTGGTCCTTGATTAATGTGTCACTTCATATTCAGACCGCTTTAGGAAATTATTTTTCAGAGGTGGGACTGTTCTCCATTGATTTGAATTAACTGAAGATCACAGGTCTACCTACACACACGCACACGCATGCCCGCACGCACACATATATGCGTTGAGCCAAACTCACGGAAGGTATATGAGCATGACTGTTGGGATGTTCTTCAACTCATCACTGGTGATGTTCCTGAAATAGTCACTCCTCTCCTGCTCCAGAGAGGCAAAGAGCTTACGTGCAGCACAGCAGGTCTGAGAGAGAGAGAGAGAGAGAGAGAGAGAGAGAGAGAGAGAGAGAGAGAGAGAGAGAGAGAGAGAGAGAGAGAGAGAGAGAGAGAAAGAGAGAAATATGAATTTTGTCTATACTGCAACCTTCAACGTAACATGTTGGCACTAAATTAGCTATTATATACTGTATAAATGTATATTAATTTCATTATTATTATCATTTATTTAAACCTTGATTTTATATCATATAACTTATTATCATTTATTACCTTATTACCATACCATATTAGTTGTCTGCACAGTCTATTGTATTTGGTTATGACAAGTGATATGGCTAAATAAAGTTGAACTTGATTCTGGCCCAGGTCTGGTCCAGCAGCCAGGTGAGTGAGAGTAAGGCATATCATTACCTGGGCCTTGGCCAGCCAAGTAGAAGAATTGGAGAGGGTGGCAACGCTCTCCATGATCTCATTGGAGCTCAGACTGTCAATCATCTCACATGTCACGCCCTGAACAGCCCTGCCCAGCTTCCTGATCAGACGTAATCGATCAGGTAATCAATCAATCAATCAATCAATCAATCAATCAATCAATCCATCCATCCATCCATCCATCCATCCATCCATCCATCCATCCATCCATCCATCCATCCATCCATCCATCCATCCATCCATCCATCCATCAATCAATCAATCAATCAATAACATAGACGATTTTAGAAACACGGTATGGATCTTCCCCCTTTTTGATGTAGGCTCCTTCCCTTAAGATACTGTAAGTGTGAAAGGTATGCGTTCATCCGGGGCTAGTGTACCTATAATGTTTGGGGCTAGTGTGTATCTTAAAGGGGTATGCCACTATTTTGGGGCTTAATACAGTTAAAATCGTTGGCTGGGGTTTATAAAGGTGGTAAAGTGTCTTATTTTTCATGTTAAGCGTTGTCTTGCTTCAAGACAAGTTAAAAGAGGGAGTATGTAACATGCTACATGGATGCTACATGGATGCATTGACTTTCACTAGCTTAGCGACATGCTCCCTCTTTTAACTTGTCCTAAAGCAAGTCAACGGCTTACATGAAAAATAAGACACTTCACCACCTTTATAAACCCTGGCCAACGATTTTAACTGTATTAAGCCCCAATATAGTGGCATACCCTTTAAATGTTGAGGCTAATGTACCTTAAATGTTGACGTTAGTGTGTACCTTAAATGTTGGGGCTTCAGTTTCTTTCCCAAGATCTTCTTAAGCAGGAAGGCAGACTGGCAGAGTGAAAAGGAGAATAGGAGAATGGGGAGAGAGAGCACAAAAGAGACGGCTTAGTTAGGCAATTAGCACAAGTTCAGGTGCAGCTCCTGCACTGTGAGCTACTTTTTCTGTAGGGTATCTATAGTGTAGCACACCTGTTGCCTGATTATCATGACATTCAAATCTCTTTGAGACTTGGTCTGACCAAGAGCATAACCTACGTTGACCTTATGACTCTAAAATCTCTATCTATCTCTTCTTCCTCTGCCTTCCTGCTATCTCTGCCTCTCCTCTATACCTCTCCTTTTAAATCCATCTCTAACAATTATGTTTTTTCCCATTTGTTAAGCACTTTGAGTTACATGACTTGTATGACACAGTGCTATACAAATACAATTATTATTATTATTATTATTATAAGAACTAACATTCTTAAATGGCATGGTTGACCCACCTCCCTTGGTTTGCTACTGGTCGAGGGCAGAACAGGCTGAGCCAAAGTTTAAACCAGGGCTTTGAACCGTTATTTTTTTCCAAAAGTTCCGTTCTGAACAGAAACGGAATTATAAAGTTTCCGGTTATGCGTTCCACCAATAAATTGACGTTCCCGCACCGGTTAGAACAAAAAAATACTGTTCCCGGAAAGGTTAATTTCGTTCCTGTCAGCTGATTACTCTCCATAGGTCTGACTGACGTTAATTAACCAAGAAAGACGGAAGTGCAAATGAGTCAGCCTACTTCCAAACTATTTATTCAAGCGGATGAAAAGAATATACTCCAGAATTTTGTCATTCAGGGACGACCTAAGCGGAGAATAAACCTCAATGATGAAATTGCGTGGTCCATGCTGACTTTGGTCATGGCGAGCGCTATGATGGACATTGTGAGTTTGTGCATATTTGAAGCACCCATGGATGCCCAATAACGTCGAACATTCTCGGTGCGCTTTACACACGCTTTTCTGCAATATCTTACAATGATGCAATGGAGACTCTGCCCTTTTGTATTGGTTTCTCTTATTTAAGATGTGGAGTGGAGACTTTGTAATCCACGGCTCTCTCTCCATTCAGTCAGAGAATGTCTGATGTCACACAGGACGTGAACCTCAGCCGTCATGGTAACGTGCACAGGAAAATAATTACTTTTTTTGTTTGTTTGAGGAGCGGTATTAACCGGTATTAACCGGTTACCATTATTTTTAAATAAGTGTTTCCGTTCCCGAACATAAAAAATAATAACGTTTCCGGTTTCGTTTCTGTTCCCTTTAAAATACAAAAAGTTCCTGGTTTTCGTTTTCGTTCCTTGAACCGGTTCAAAGCCCTGATTTAAACCAAACATTTCTTAGTCCCAATAGAACGTCTCTGCTTAAACAATGTCACTGCCTTGAACACGCGTCTACCAGGACGGTTGGAAATTCTCAAAGTTGATTAGCTCCCGAGAAAGTGGGTGGAGTTTCCCGCTGTGGAGGGAACCCGAATGTTCGTGAACTAACAGTTTGCCTGAGTGAGTGTGTAGTTCAGCCAAAGGTGTTGTGTCACTGCGAGGGCGGAGCCTGGGTAGCACACCTGTGCCATGGCAATGAAACACCTGTGCTGTGGCATAACTGTGCTGTGTCTCACCTGTGCATAGGCATACACACTGCCTGTGCTGTGTCTGAGCTGTGCAGAGGAATAATGCTCTCACCTGTGCAGAAGCATATATTACCCAGGCTGCATCTCACCTGTGCAGAAGCATACTGAATATTACCTGGGCTGCATCTCACCTGTGCAGAAGCATACTGTTTATTACCTGGGCTGCATCTCACCTGTGCACGTGTCCAGTTGCGTCCCTCCAGTTGCTCCACAGAGGTGAGCCGGGCTTGTCGGAGGGTGCTGAGGGACAGACTGGACAGCAGAGGCCCCGGTACCTTCAGAACAAGCTCCGACACATCCACGTCACCACGCATCTGGAGATAGATACAGAGTTATTAATCTACGTACAGCATAAGATGAGGACGAGCTCAGACACATCCTCGTCACCACAAATCTGTAGATGAGGACCAGCTCAGACACATGTCCCTACACATCTTTGCTAGACACAGAATTATTAATCTACACGCTCAATTCAATTCAATTAATTCAATACCAATTTATTAGGGACCACGTAGGCCTACAATTAAAATTAAATGTTGGATTCCATGCATTGTGCCTGAGTTACGTGTAGCCTCAGTTTGTTTTACATCTGTAGTCCCCTGAAGGACATGAAACATAATGAACATATTCATACACATAAATACAGGATCAGGACCATAGATACAAACCCCAACTCCGATGAAGTTGGGACGTTTGGTAAACAGTGAATAAAATCAAAATGCTATCACTTTCAAAACATTCAATCTATTTATTAGATGGAGAATAGTGAAAAGACAACATATTAAGTGTTAAAACCGAGAAAAAATATTGTTTTGGGGGACATATGTACTCATTTCTAATTTGATAAATCCAACACGTCTCAAAAGAGTTGGGACGGGGACAATAAATGGCAGCAAATGTCGAGGAAGACTAAAAACAAAACAAAAGACAACACTTAACAGTTAAATACTTAACCGATGAGATGATTTTATATAAAAAACAGTGTTAATTCCTATCTTGGACCTGATTTCACAAGCTTAAATGGTGGGTGTATTCCTTGTCATGTTTTGCAATGTTTTCCTTTCTGTAGTGCTTACAGTGTGACAGGTCTTGACCAAAAACCCACCATTTTATCACCTGCTGGTCCTTATGATGGAGCCAAACTGTTAAAACATAGTAGAGAATGCAATTTGACCTTACTATGTGGCAGTAATCGAAGATCTCCCTTCAAAATGTAATACATGAGTGGCTTTTCATGCTGTTTAAAACCCATTTATACCATTCAGCACTGTATTTAACTCTACAGATGAGTGAGAACATCTTAACCAATGCACTACTGCACTCGCATGCCATCATGGAGGCTGACTTTTGAAGTTAGCACTAACACAAGTTGGATGGTCCATTTTCACTGTAGCACAGGATGTGCAATGCTCTATTATTGTCAAAAAGAATGGACTTCTACAACTTCTGCTGACTTCTGTAAGCAAAGGACAGTT